>NC_142033.1:62073182-62374055 GCF_982192425.1 Myodes glareolus | reverse complement strand
CCTGGCCTTCTCTCTAAGTGTTCCTGGACTCGAGGGGAATGATGGGGGTTGGTCTCTTTAGGGCAAACTTTTGTAGTCATTTCCCAGAATAATGAGTCAAAACCATCACACTGTTCCTGTCTGGGATCTGGAAGGGAAGGCAAGCATTTGGAAGGAATTCAGGGGACACTTAGTCAAATTGGGTCGAGATATGTCCATTCTCCAACCTCAGCCTTGGCGAAGATGTCATTGGAAAACACTTCCACTGTTATTGGACAGCCAAGAATGAGCCCAAAGGTACATTTCCATTTCCACTTTAATTATTTCCTATAAACTATGTGTTTTAGACCTGAACTACGGCTCTTGCCCACACTGGAGTGAAAACTGTCCCAACAATCCTGTCACGGTGTTCTGGAAAGAGATTTCCCAAAAGGTAAGTTCCAAGTAGTTCCATTCCAGAGTTTTGACTGAAGGCACTGTCTGGTGGGTTGATTTGGATCCTTTTTGGGTCACAGAACTTTGTAGGTGTGAAAGTGTGGAAACCTTTTCTGAGAACAAAAGCTCAGAGATACATGCTAGACGACTTTCCCATGCAATTTCAGAACAACCATAGAGGTTTAGCAAGCTCAGAAAAAGAATCCCTACCCCCAACGAGTGCATAATATTCATTGACTATGTCTATCAGGAAGCTAGGTTTGGTTTAATCTTAGGACTCAGGCTTTGCTTGGATTTCTGGGAAAGTTTTAGTAACCTGCGTTTATGGACCACTTAATAATTTCCCAACTCTTTGCAGGAGTTAAGAGCTCTGTCTTCACAATAGCCAAATAAAATATCATGAATACCATGGCCACTTTGGAGAGGCACCATGGAGGTGCAAGCATCCGTGGAAGCTACTAGTTGATTCCAGATCTCGAGTCTGGGCTGAGAAACACTAGCTCCCTTGCCTCCCACCAAACAGATAACTTCACTTGAAACTGCATAAGCATATTTACTTTTTCCCCTATTAGTTGTGCCTCAGCAGTAAAAATTCCTTTGTAAGTAGACCAATGGGGAAAAAATGAAAATGATCAAGAAAAACAAGTGAAAGGAAAAGAAAAAATCCAAACATATTTGTTGACAGAGATTTCTGTCCCACCAGATTCCACAGCTGTTCAGTCCCAAAGAAACACACAGAGGGCTACATTCCTTATAGCTGGTTGGCCTAGTATTGTTGAACACTTACTACAAGTTTTGAATACTCAGAGACACTGTGTGTTTCTTTTTTATTCCTTTTTAAGAGAATGCTTTTTCACTTATGCTATCAACTCTGGGGTATGTTTTACAGCCACACCATCATTAAAACCTTCTACGACAGGTCATGTGAGATATATATATATATATATATGCAGTGCTTTCTTGTACTCCCATTTCAACCCTTGGTACTAAGAGTTAAATGGTGAGGGTGACTGAGGGTGACTGCAGCACTGGCACCTTGATCCTTGCCTCATGGAAGAAGGCAAACAGTCCAGTCCCTATCTTTGACAGTAAGGGTGGTTCTTCTTACAGGTTTGAATCTCCAGGTCATCTTGCTGCTAAGTCATGTGACCTCGAGGTCAACTGAGCCAAGCTTTCCTTGTGTCAGGGACTTATGAAAATTGTACTTTGTGGGGTCCAGTGCTCTTCTGGGTCGGTGTTTAATGATGACTCATCAGGGTTAGGGGTGCACCCCTACTTATCTCCCTCTGTAGCAAGGCAAGCACCACTGAACTTCATAATTCTGCTCCAGATCACTCAGTGGTGTAGAAGTCAATGCAGAATAATATCCAGTTTCCTCAACTGCATACATGGCCTTCCGTGAACTGACTTTTCAGCATCTACTGACGCTTCCCTGACAAACACCACTGCTTCCCACAACCTACAGCCCTTTACTGTCACAGCTTCATTTGAAATCCCACCTAGTCTTTGGGACAGGGATTTTGTCTCCTATACGGTACTTCCGCTTCCTTGTTCTTTCCTAATCTCTAGTTCAAAGAGAGATTTTTCCTGCCATCTTTTCTTTCCTTGGAACTTTACCGAGCAAAACTTCCCCTCCGCCACGTACCAGGTATCGATCACTGAAGACTCTAGACGACCCTGGGAAGTCAAGCTCTCATTTCTCACGGAGCTCTTCATACCAATGGCTAAAGCTGTTCCACCCATCGTTACAATGAAACGTGTGCACAGATGTCACGGAAGGAAACCTAGGTCCCAGAGGTCTTGGTCTGTCTTCAGCGGAAGCTGCACAGTACTCCATTCACATGGTTCACTCCAGTTCTTAATGAATTTTCCAGATGAAAGTTGGTTGCTTGAGGAAATAAAACTCTCTCTGTTCAAAGTCCAGCCTGGTCTACAGAGCGAGTTCTTCAGGCCGTCTCCTTTTTCTCTTGGTGCCTTTTTTAGAGCCTCGGGGTCATTGGCTCTTACCTAAGTTTCTCTTTCCACAGTGTTCCATTCCCCTTGCCCCTAAATTGTCCATCTTGCTTCTGCTAAATAAGGTGAAGCCTCTACAGTACATGACACCAGGCGAGCGCCTTCATTTCCTTCTTTTAGAGATACTCTGTTTCCCACTCTAGACTTTCAACTTCCACATCATTTACAGACTAGCAAGGCTGCATCAAGAACTCATGCAAAACAAATATTTCCAATGGCTTAGACTATTGGATAGAGTCACCATTCCTGGGCTGAAAGCGTAGAGGCTATTTTCTCCCTCCTAGCTATTACTGCATACTCTTTTGAATGGAATTACTGTAGAATAATAATGGGTTTCTTTTTTAAGTTTGCAGAAACTGCCTGTGGTGTGGTCCAAGTGATGCTCAATGGGTCTCTCAGTGAACCATTTTACAAAAACAGGTACTTCTTTCCTTTCCTTGTAGCCTGTTTGCAAGGGTTATGTATCACCGTTACTATAGTTATAATGGCATTTCATTTACAGTTTAATAAATAAAGTTTGCCTGAGGATCAGAAAAGCAAAACAGCCATACTGACCAGTCTTACAGAAGAGGCAGCAATGACACACACCTTTAATCTCAGTAGCCACACTAGCTTGCCATAGAAACCAGGTGGTTAGTGGTGCACGCCCTTAATCCCGGACCTAGAGAGGGTTATAAAACAGGAGGAGGCAGCCCTCAGTCTCAGTTTTATTCTGAGATTTCCTGGAAGCAGGATCACCATTTTTGGATGGAGGTTGAGGTGAGAGCCCGTGGCTGGCTGCTTTGCTTTTCTTGTCTTCAGGTTGAACCCCAATATCTGTCTCGAAGTTTTTATTAATCGTGCTTCACATAGTCGTCTGTTGGACACGGCATTCCTCAAAAGAATGTGCCTTTCTTTCGTTCCCGAAGAGCTGAACTTAAAAAGGAGTTTCTGCATTCTCAGAAGATGTTTTTCTTCCTGGGTCAATGTTTGCTCTGGTTTCTCCTTTGTCTGAAACCCTCCAACGTTCCTAAGGGCCATTATATGGTTACCAGCCATTGCTCTTCACTTTCTGAGGTCTCACATAATCTTCTCAGCTCTCTTTCCCCCTCGCATACCATCCTCCCATTTCACCCATTCTGTCTGGCCTGCCTCCCCACCATTCAGGAATAATGGCTCACTTGTCTCTCCTCCATGTGAAGAGTGGGAATCCCACTTCAGCAGCAGAGATGTCCTGAGACATCAGAACCCGCGCTGGGCTCTGATCTTCACTCTTTTATGGCAGCATTGTCAGCAAAGCACCAGTGGTTTAACAGGGTGGATACCAGCCCAGCGGTCATTACACATACCCTGTGTGACCTTGGGCAGGCAGCTAACCTCTGGGAGTCCCTGTATGCATAAGTGATAAGGTGAGGATGTTACAGAGATAAACCAAGAGAGACTTCCACATTTAATGAAAACTCCCCATGGCATATCAGCTATTATTTTCTCATTTATTCCTCAGGACTGAATTGGCCCACCCTCAAGCCTCCTGTACTGGGCGGGCCTCCTTCTTGTCTTAGTTTTTATCACGTCAATGGCCTTTGTTCTCTAATTTTTCTCTGATAAAAATACTTCTGAAGATGGAAGCATGTATAATTTTTTTCCTGGACACTCTAGGTACCCTCTGTTAATTGTTCCTCTCTTCTGTTTCAATCTTAATTTTACAAACCAACATTAACTCTTTTGTCTTCTTCTGACCCTCTTTTCCCATGGGTTTTGGGTGAAGATGCTAGCTAGCACTCAGAATCTTGTCATCTGATATTAGAGAGCTAAGTCCCTGCCACAGGGAAAGTCGCTGTCCACACTAACAAGGACGAATCTAAAAAGGCATTGGTGAGCAGAGATTCCGTGGTTGTAAGCAGCTCTCTGGTAATGCTACATCAAGTATCTCATATGTATTAATCAGCACCAAAGTATAGTTAAAATCTCATCTGGTCTGGGCGGTGGAGACGCAAGCCTCTGATCCTAGTATGGGAAGCAGAGGCAGGCGATCTTGGTGAATTCCAGAACAGCCAGAGTTGTAACACAGAGAAACCCAGTCTTGGGAAAAAAAAATCTTATCTTGAAATATGGAATCCAAGAGTCATGTCAAATGGGGAAAGGTAGGAGGTGAGGTATGATTGCTCAGTGGTGTCCAGCTGTGTGAGTTCTGACAGGTCTGAATGCCCTGCACGCTGGTCTGGGATCAAGGATGTTTTTTATCTCTTCTGTTTTAGTACCTTTGGAAGTGTGGAAGTCTTTAATCTGGACCCAAATAAGGTTCATAAACTCCAGGCTTGGGTGATGCATAACATCGAAGCAGATTCCAGGTATGTCACTGTCTGTAGCAGACTGATAGTCTCTGAGTCAGCCTGTGGAGAAATGCAAGATCACAAGAGTACAGCGGGGACAGACGGGCATGCCCACTCTGCTCTGAGCCCTCCTTCTGATGTCTTAATTCTGTCTTCACAAAGGACAGTCACAGTTTCCCACCTCTGCTCCTGCTGACCTGAGAACCCAAGAGGTGGACTTCTGGTCCACCTCTACTCAATGCTGTTCCCAGGAGCACTCATGCAGAGGACACTCAGAGGGTGTTTGAAAGATCTTATTACTTGAGTATTTTCTTTCTTCCCTAGTGACTCATGTTCAGGATCCTCCATAAATGAGCTGAAGCTGATTGTACAAAAAAGGAATATTGCATTTGCCTGCAGGGATGACTACTGGTAATTGATTTCTCTTATTTTTTAAGATTTATTTCTTTATTATGTTAACAGTATTCTGCTGGCATGTATGTCTGCAGGCCAGAAGAGGGAGCCAGATCTTATTAGAGATGGGTGTGAGCCACCATGTGGCTTGTGAGAATTGAACTCAGAACCTCTGTAAGAGCAACCAGTGCTCTTAACCTCTGAGCTATCTATCCAATCCCTCTAAATATTTTATTTTTTAATGTATGAGTATTTTGCTTGCATCCATGTTTGTGCATGACATTTGTGCCTGGAGGCCGATGGGGGCATTGGGTCCTTAGAGCTGGAATTACAGATGACTGTGAGTCACCATGTGAGAGTCTGAAACTGAACGCGGATCCTCTGGAAAATCAGTCAGTGTTCTTAATCACCGAGCCATGTATCCAGGACAGTAAATGATTTGTTGTGAACAAAACAGCTGTGTGACCTGAACGGGCTTCAGCGATACTTCTCAGGCCTTGGTGGTATGTGATCTGTGGTAGCTTCTTCTGTGCCACCAAACCTAGCTGGTTTCCCTAGACAATGGCTTCCATCTGGCTGCCTGCCCATTCATCCTCTTCCTCCTTTTGTGCCAGCCCTAAGCAGTGACTTGCCCCAGAAGCTGGCTGACCCTTAGAGGACACACTTCCTGCTTTACTGCTGGCCTTTAGGGGAACAGAAACATGCCTCGCCAAGACTTTTCTCCCAAGTTTTAAGATTCCGTGACTGGCTATAAATTTGCATGTGAAATCTCCTTGGTTAGATTCAAATGTAAATGCCTATTATTTGGTAAATTTCCACAGGGCAGTCTACAAAGACTTGTCTTTTCTAGATTAAAACCAAAACCAATGTAAATTCTTTTTTTTTTTTAATCAAATGCTTCACAATTTGTGTGTCATCTTCCCGTAAGGGCCATGCTAATCTTCTCTGTATTGTTCCAATTTTAGTATCAGTGCTGCCGAAGTGGGCACCCAATGTAAATTCTTAACAGAAATTTACTGTTAACCTATGGGCTGGTATATATCTTTAAAGTCACCTGTAACTCCAAAACTGGGGGTTCCCTCATTGTTTTTGACTGGTTACAACCAATGATACAGACATGGACAGCCAGCCACTTCTACAGCACTTTTGAAGCTTTCCCATGAGGAACAGCTTCAACCAAGACCAAAGCCCAAAGCCCAAAGCCCAGACAAAGGGCTCTGTAACGTACACACAGGCTGAAGGGGCAGAGTAATTTTTATGCCTCTTCACATCGCCTACCATATCTCGAAGGCAGATTTAAAGAACGGATGGCTCATTTTCCAGATGACCTGAATTTCCCATCAATCAAGCTGGCTCTTCTTTGGAAACTGCCAGGTTAAAAAAAAAATAAATTCAACATGCTGCAGAAGTTAAATGAAAAAAAAATCAGTGCTGGCAGGCTGGAGGAGGTTGAGGAACATAGACTCCATGGTTTTGTGAGCTCACATTTATGAAAATGACAGTCTTTTAAATTTACTAGTTAGATCCTAAAGCATGCTGCGTGTAGAGGAAGCATGGCCCTCTGACAGTATCCCTACCTCTTAAGGACAGTCCCTGAGTTCTGTGCTATCTCTTGCTTTCCCCCAGAAGTCATCAGGAAGCTCCCTAACTGGGAAAGATAGAACCCTCAGGAATGTGGGTGGGCCTGCTTTCTGTGGTCGCATCTGCTATCTTGTGATCAGTAGCTGTCACAGACTTGTAATGCATTTGAACCAGAGGTTCGCTTTTCACCTCCATATATTTCCATTGCACTCCCTCCTTGGTATGGATTTCTATGGTCTTACAAGTGAATGGGGCACCCTTTCAAGTCGTTTACTCCTGGGCTAGACAGTTCTCAGTGTTGTTGCTGGGGAGAGGCATGTGTGTGGCTGGCCAGTGGTCCATTTTCCTTTGGTTGCCGAAGGGTCTTCTTTCATTGATGAATGGACCATTGGTACATCGTTCAGTCTCTTTCCTCTTAAATTTTGTTACATTTTTGTTACATTTATGTTTATTTGCTGCATGGATGTACGTCTGCATGTGTGCGCACATACCATAGCTTTCATGTGAGCATCTGAAGACAACTTGTAGGAAGCAGGGCTTTGTTCCACCGCGGGATCTTGGGAGATCAAGCTCTCCACTCATCGGGCATGGCTCGGCAGTGAGTCCCTTTACCCCACGACCCATCTTGCCAGTAGTCCTCATCCTGTCCCTTGATTTCCTTTCTTGCTTCTTTCCCACAGGCCTGTCAGGTTTATTCAGTGTGTGAAGAACCCTGAGCATCTGAAATGTAGACGGTATGGATCCCATGGATCCTAGACCCTCTGTTGCGGGTCAAGATGAGAGTCTCTCGGAAACTACCCTGGCACACAGCCAGAGCTATCAGAGTGCGCTCTTGTATAATGCCAACGCATGAGATGGAAGGACTTCCCAACAAAGTTTGCCAGCGTTCCACGATCGGTTTAGTTCTTACCATATATTACCACTACTCAAGAAAAAAACTACTCCATGAAACCTAGCTAAACTTGTATCTTGTTATTTCACTTTTACTTTCTCATGTGGTGCTGTGTTTCGTTCATATATTGTTAACCCACTTTTTCTTTTCCCTTTTAATGAAACTGAGAAGCAAACCCGAAAACTTTCACACACGGTAGTCAAACCTGTATGCCATTGAGCTCCATCCTCAGCACAGCTGGTAACATCATTTTTATTGAACAGTTGACAATCCACGGGGGAGCAGGAGGAATGGGTAGGAGGACCATGGAATGTAAAATGAAATTAAATAAATTATCAATGAAACCTCCCCAGTCAAAATGGGCAAAAAAAAAAAAGAAATATCAAGCTTTTGAAAATGAATGACCTTATTTTTTTCAATGTTTCTGAATTTTTCCTACAAATATTCAAATGGTAAACCTGAGGTCATGGGTCATTACGGGGAAGGTGTTCTGTGGGAACTTGAACATGCTTGCTGTTTTAATCTTTCACCCTTCCAGCATGTGCCAATAAGTTTGGCTATTGTTTTCCTTTTTTAAAAAATATGAGAAAATGGAGCTTAGAGAGGTTATAAACTTTCCTAAAGTCACATTCTGGGGATTGTGATTAGAGCTGGTGCTGACTCCGTTCTTTCAAAGCTCACAACATATGAGATTTCTTCTTTTCTAGGCCTTTACCACCAAATTGATAGTAGCCTGTATTATTGTCCAGAGAATGTTGTTGTACTAAATTGAATGTAATAGAATCTGAAATGTGATTTTTTGTTTTGTTTTGTTTTGTTTTGTTTCTTGGGACAGGGTTTCTCTGTGGAACAGTCCTGTCTGTCCTGAAACTCACTCTGAAAACCAGGCCGGCACTGAACTCACAGAGATCTGCCTGCCTCTGCCTCTCAAGTGCTAAAATAGATTAATGGCATGTGCCACCACTGCCCAGCCTGAAATGTGAATTTTATGGACACTTTCAAAACTAATTCAGAGCATCCTATTTCCTTTCCTGCTCATACTTGGTGCCCTTTATAGGTAGTAAAATGTTTTTGTTGAAATACTGAGTTAGTGAGTCAGGCGCTGGTAGCACGTACCTGTAGTCCCAGACCCTAAAAGGCAGAGGCAGGCAGATCTCTGAGTTGCATGCCTACTAGTCTACATAGTGAGTTCTAGAACAGCCAGCACTGTTACACACAGAAACCCTATCTCAAAAAAAACCACAAAAAACCAGAAAAAGAAAAAAAAACAACAAAAAACCCAAAAAACAAAACAAAACAAAAAAAATTGAGTTAAATTTGAGTTAAACTACATTTGTTGCTGATATTGGCAACTTATTATCTATCCTTTTTCTCTTAGATCAGCCTTGCTTTGGGATTACCAATTGTTGTTGCTGCTGTTTTCAAACCTACAATCTTCAGCTTTCTTTCTTTATTTTATATAATTGTGCTTTTTTCTCTATTTTTAGAAATATAAAGATGTCTTATTTCTTCTAGCTTCCTTGGATATCTTTGTTCAACTATTTTGAGACAGATGTTTAGATCATTGATATCGCCACCTGTTTTCTTTCCTAACACGTGTATTTTAGTGCTGTGGGTTTTCCTCGGAGTCCCACTTCTGCCACAGCACTGAAGTTTTCTGTACACCTGCATGGGTTACCATTCAGTCTAAAATCGTTCCTGGTTCCACTGTTATTTAGAAAAGCATTATTTACTTCTCAACATCCAGAGAATATTTTTAGTTTGTCTTTAAAAATAAGTGTATTTTGTAGCTATTAATAAAACTAAATTGATACAGCCTCAATTTGCTTGGTTTATTCAAACTAGCATAAATGTTGGAGACAGGCACTACCCAAGTCCCAAAAATCAAAGTGGAAGGTATCTAAGGGATGACAACTGAGTTTTTTTCTGTAGCCTTTTCATGTATGAATACACATGACCCGACACACATATGCACACACAGAGAAAGAGAGAAGTATGGTAATAGACTGTATAAGGAAAATGAGCAATATTTCATAGAGCCTTAACAAATTTGCATTGTGTTAGTCAGGATACATACATACATTCTAGTAAATCCTAAATGAACACACCAACACACACACACACACACACACACACACACACACACCACACGGGATTTATTAAAATAGCTTGGTTTACAGGCTGTGGTTCAGATAGTCCATCAGGGATTCAGATTGGTCCCAACTTTCAAGTAGTTCCTACGACAGAATGTCCTCAGAACCAGATCCCTGCCAATGAAGCCTGTAGCCGAGAGCTTTTACATGACACTCTTCTGCTTTACTGTGAAGGGTGGTTACCAGATTCAGGGTTCACTAATGTCCTTGCTCATGAACATACTTTGGAAATGGCTGCTTGTGTCAGAAACTACTTGGCCTTTCCATCCCCTCCAAGATGGTGTGGATGGTGTAAAAACCAACTTGTAAGGCAAGCCCATGAAGACTCCTCTGAGGTCAGGTTTTAAGCCAGTGGAAATCTCAGAGGAGACAAATTACAAGGTTTTCACCTGCTGCTGAAGAGGGTCCTGGGGTGGGGGGGGGATGCACAGAGGTGGCCTGGGGCTAGGGTGCTCCTTCTCTTTCCCCCCACCTTTCATCGCCATAGCACAGAACCCTGAATCTGTTCTCTCTGTAGTTCTAACTTTGAGCATTTAGACCATTGGCCCTGCAACCATTTCCAGCCCTAAGGGCTTGATGACCTACATGCACAAAAATATTCTGTGTTCTTCTCCTTTTTCTTTAAATTGATTTTATTGAGCTCTATATTTTCCTCTGGTCCCCTCCCAGCCTTTCCTCTCTCCTTCAACCCTCTCCCAAGGTCCCCATGCTCCTAATTTACTCAGGAGATCTTGTCTTATTCTACTTCCCATGTAGATTAAATCCATGTATGTCTCTCTTAGGGTCCTCATTGTTGTCTAGGTTCTCTGGGATTGTGATTTGTAGGTTAGTGTTCTTTGCTTTATGTTTAAAAACCACTTATGAGGGAGTACATGTGATAATTGTCTTCCTGGGTCTGAGGGACTTCCCTCAATATGATGTTTTCTAGCTCCATCCATTTGCCTGCAAATTTCAAGATGTCATTATTTTTTTCTGTTGTGTAGTACTCCATTGTGGAAAAGTACCACATTTTCCTTACCCACTCTTCAGTGGAGAGGCCTTTAAGTTGTTTCCAGGTCCTGGATATGACAAACAATGCTGCTATGAACATAGCTGAGCACATGTCCTTGTGGTACAATTGAGCATCCTTTGGATATATACCAAAAAATGGTATTGATGGGTCTTGAGGAAGGTTGTTTCCTAATTTTCGAAGAAATCGCCACAGCGACGTCCAAAGAGTGTGTACCAGCTTGCATTCCCACCAGCAATGCAGAAGTGTTCCCTTTACCCCATAACCTCTCCAGCATAAGTTGTCATCAGTATTTTTTAACTTGGCCAGGTATAAGATGGAAGCTCAGAGTTCTTGTGATTTGCGTTTCTCTGACGACTAAGGATGTTGAGCATTTCCTTATGTGTTTTTCAGCCATTTTAGATTCCTTTGTTGAGAGCTATCTTTTTAGGTCTGTACTCCATTTTTTTTATTAGATTATTTGCTCTTTTGATAACCAATTTCTTGAGTTCTTTGTATATTTTGGAGATCAGACCTCTGTCTGACGTGGGGTTAGTGAAGATCTTTTCCCATTCTGTAGGCTATCATTTTGTCTTGTTGACTGTGTCCCTTGCTTTACAGAAGCTTTTCAGTTTCATAAGATCACATTTATTAATTGTTTCTCTCAGTGTCTGTGCTGCTGGGGTTATATTTAGGAAGTGGTCTCCTGTGCCAATGTGTTCAAGTGTACTTCCCACTTTTTCTTCTGTGAGGTTCAGTGTGACTGGCTTTATGTTGAGGTCTTTGATCCATTTGGACTTGATTTTGTGCATGGTGATAGATGGGGTCTATTTTTATTCTTTTACATGTTGATATCCAGTTATGCCACTTGTTAAATATGCTTTTTTCCATTTGATATTTTTTGCTTCTTTGTCAAAAATCAGATGTTCATAGGTGTGTGGATTAATATCTGGATTTTTATGCCAGTACCAGGCTGTTTTCAGTACTGTAGCTCTGTAGTAGAGTTTGAAGTCAGGAATTTTGATGCCCCCAGAAGTTCTTTTATTGTACAGGATTGTTTTGGCTATCCTGGGTTTTTTGCTTTTCTATATGAAGTTGAGTACCATTCTTTTGAGGCCTGCAAAGAATTTTGCTGGGATTTTGATGGGCATTGCATTGAATCTGTAGATTGTTTTTGGTAAGATTGTCATTTTTACTAAGGTAATTCTACCTACCCAAGAGCATAGGAGAGCTTTCCACTTTCTGATGTCTTCTTCAATTTCTGTCTTCAAAGAGTTAAAGTTCTTGTCATACAAGTCTTCCACTTGTTTGTTTAGAGTTACTCTGAGATATTTTATGCTATTTGTGGCTATGTGAAGGGTGATGTTTCTCAGATTTCTTTCTCAGTCTGTTTATTATCTGTATAAAGGAGGGATACTTTTTTTTTAGTTTATCTTGTATTCTGCTACGTTACTGAAAGTGTTTATGAGTTGTAAAAGGTCCCATGGTAAAATTTTTGGGGTCATGCTCCTCTTCTTTGTGACTGATGGATGATTGTTTGCTCTCAGACCTTCTATTTTCTTTCTCCACACTCTTTTTTGCTTTATAAACTTCTCTCACTTCCCCTACTGTGTCTTCTATCATATCTAGCCAAAGGATGGAGAAATAACCTGAGACCTCATGTTCCTCTTCCAATTTCCTTAGGCTCATCCTTTTCCTACTGTGGTGACTTCTGATTTTACAGTATTTGAAGTACAGTTTCAAAGAGAGTTCTGAAGTGGTAAACTGAGTGCTTGAAAGGGTGTGTGTGTGTGTGTGTGTGTGTGTGTGTGTGTGGCAATGTACACTAATTATATGAATCAGTGTTCTTAGCTGACAAGTAAAACTACCAAATATTTGGATGAAGTACATATTTTTCTGACCTTTGTCTCTGCTACCCTCCGTGTTGTTCTTCCACTGTGTGAAAGCAGCCCAGCTCAAGTCTGCATGCTCTCAGATACAAAAGACAACACTACAAGCTAAGACTGCCTCTTCACTGACTGGTGTCTCCCAAAAAGAAATTCTCATGTTTGTAACTTGGGTGTCTTGGGAAGACTCTGCTTGGTTGATTGTTCAATGTTAGGAAGAACACTGTTTGCTTTTTAGTCATAGTCTTTGGAAAGCCAGTTGTAACTAAACTGATGTATCAAAGGGACTTTTGAATAGAGGAGGAAGGAAATCGGGAACTCAGGAGTCTGGTCTGTGTTCAGCCAGAAGAAAAGGACCATAGACATTCTTCTCGCAGTTCACTCTTCCCAGGATTTTGGATATGGTCTGACTGCGTAGTCCAGGTAGGTCTTGTACTTGCAAACCGTTGCATCAGTTTTCTGAGTGCTGACGTCACCAGCCTATACAACCCAGCCTTCCTTCCTCGTTGGAATCTGTTCTCACCATAGTTCATCTCTCACCAAAGAGAACTGAACTTGAAGCCCCCGCGAGCAGTCCGGTGCTTTGGGGGATAAGAACACCTGCGCAAACGCACGAGGAAGGTGGGAGCCAGTTAACTTCCGGATAACAGTTTGACTATGCCTATACATACAGTCTGTGAAACGGTACAGTCTACCAAAATGTTGCGCGTGGTAAGCTGGAATATCAACGGGATCCGGAGGCCCCTGCAAGGTCTGGGATGCCAGGTACCCAGTAACTGTTCAACGGTCTTGCGACACGTTTTGGAAGAGCTGGATGCCGATATTGTCTGTCTCCAGGAGACCAAAGTGACCAGAGACGCACTGATGGAGCCCCTGGCTGTCGTTGAGGGCTACAACTCCTATTTCAGCTTCAGCCGCGGCCAGAGTGGCTATTCTGGTGTGGCCACTTTCTGTAAGGACAGTGCTACCCCAGTGGCTGCTGAAGAAGGCCTGAGTGGTCTGTTTGCCACCCTCAATGGGGATATTGGTTGCTATGGAAACATGACTGAGTTCACCCAAGAGCAGCTCCGGGCTCTGGATAGTGAGGGCCGGGCTCTCCTTACGCAGCATAAGATCTGCACGTGGGAAGGCAAGGAGAGGCCCTTGACCCTGATCAACGTGTACTGCCCATATGCGAATCCTGGGAGGCCTGAGCGGCTGACCTTTAAGATGCGTTTCTATCGCCTGCTGCAGATCAGAGCAGAAGCGCTCCTGGCAGCTGGCTGCCATGTTATAATCCTGGGGGACCTGAATACAGCTCACCGCCCCATTGACCACTGCGATGCTGGCAATCTAGAGTGCTTCGAAGAAGACCCGGGGCGTAAGTGGATGGATGGCTTGATCAGTGACCTGGAGTACCAGGCTGAGTCCCATGTAGCGCCTTTTATAGATAGCTACCGTTATTTCTATCCAAAACAGGAGAGAGCCTTCACCTGCTGGTCAGTGATCACTGGTGCCCGCCGTCTCAACTATGGTAGCAGAGTTGACTATGTACTAGGAGACAGGACTCTAATCGTAGACACTTTCCAAGATGCCTTCCTGCTCCCTGAAGTTATGGGCTCTGACCACTGCCCTGTGGGAGCTGTTTTGAATGTGTCCTGTGTACCAGCAAAACAGTGCCCAGCTCTGTGCACCCGTTTCCTCCCTGAGTTTGCAGGTACCCAGCTCAAGATTCTTGGCTTCCTAGTTCCTCGTGAACAAGCACTCAAGCGGGGGCAGCCAGTCCTGCAGCCCAGCCATGAAGCCCAGGTCCAGAAACAGCAAAAAATACAGGCCCACAGGCACTCATCCAGGCCTCGAAAACGTCAAGGTGGCTCCAGAAGACGCCAGAAAGACCTGCTGAGTTATTTTCAGCCTTCTGCTAGCCTTTCCCAAACTTCTGATGTAGAACTACCTAGGCTGCCTCTGGTGGCCACCCTTCTTACCCCAAAGCCTCCAGAAGAGAATATGACAACCACAATGGTGGATGAGCAAACCAAGGATTCTGAGGTCAAAGACGAGAAGGAGGTACAGACCTCATTCTGGAAGTCTGTGCTGAGTGGGCCCTCACCCGCACCCCTCTGCAGAGGCCACAGGGAGCCATGTGTGATGCGGATTGTGAAAAAACCAGGACCCAACCTGGGTCGCCATTTCTATGTGTGTGCCAGGCCACAAGGTCCTCCTAATGACCCGTCATCAAACTGCAACTTCTTCTTCTGGAGCAGGCCCAGCTGAACCAACTGAGACCTGGAGATGTCCGGCCTGGTCACCCATGCGCAGGATCTGATGCCAGGTCTCCATCTCCTAAGTTTCCTTCTCCCCCGAGGCTGGCTTGCTTACTTTCTTTCTTTCTTTCTTTCTTCCTTTCTTCCTTCCTTCCTTCCTTCCTTCCTTCCTTTCTTTTTTTCTTTCTTTCTTTCTTTCTTTCTTTCTTTCTTTCTTTCTTTCTTCTGCTTTCTCTTCTCCATTTCCTGCCCTAGCTTCTCTTCTCCCCTAAGGCATTTCTCTTCTCACTCCTTCCTCCTTTCCTCTTTGTCCATACAATAACCAACCTCCCAGAAAGCTGTAATGTTAAACCCCAATGCCCTCGATGTGCAATGTATTTGTTCATAAACAAAGTTTGTGCCTTTTTTCAGTGATACAAATCAAAGAGTCTTTGGTTTGAGAATCAAACAATGGTGCATCTTTTCTCTTTGAAGAAAATTCACTATACCCTCTAAGGATATTGTACAATGACATAACAAAGTGTGTGCTTTTTGCCAAGTGACACCAATGTGGGACCACAGTTAAACACCTGATGCAAAGAACAGACCACCAGAGAAGAGAAAACAATCAGTTATTGCACTAGGCACTCCAACTGTCAGTCACCTCCTTCACAACAACAGAATGCTTTGGATGGATATAAAATTTCTGCTATTTGGATTTTAGGGGTTCTTCAGGAGGTCAATAAGCAGTTTTGGGAGTCACCCAGGCAAAGATAACATCCCCAGGTAGTCCACTATGCAAGAGTGAGATAAAAGACTCTTCGTTTTTCCTTCTAGACAATGAGAGATCCTTCAGTGCTAGAATACAGTCATGACTATGTCTGGGAATAGAATTAAAAGAGGTGGATGGCATGCAATGGATGGTCCTGATACTTGATTGCTATTTCAGTCTCAGATTTACTGCATACAACTGTCTGATGTGAAGACGTGATGTAAATTACTTCTTAGAACAAGCTCCAATTCACCTTTTAAAATGGCATTCACAGTAATGCCCACTGTCATGGCCAACTTCACGTGTAAACTTGACACAGCCTATAGTCATTTAAGAGAGGGGAGAACTTTAGTCGAGGAGCTGTGGGCATATCTGTGGGGATTGTCTTGATCAATAATTGGGCCTACCCCCTGTGGACAGCACTATTTCCTGGGCAATATTTCCTGTATTTCCTGAACTACATTTAAAAAAAAAACTAACTTAGCATAAACCTGTCTATGAGCTAGCAAGCAGTGTCCCCTGTGGCTCCTGCCACACCTCTTTGTCTGAGAAGTGAGTTCCTTTGTTGAAGGTAATGCTGCTTGGAACAGCAAGTTCCTGCCTTGAGCTCCTGCCTTGACCTCCCTCTGACTGGAATTGTGAGCTAAAATAACGCCCCCCAAATCATTTTTGGTGAGAGTGTTTCATTACAGCAACAGAAAGGAAAGCAGAATACCTTCCTGTTGTATTGTTTTATCCATCCTGTAAGAAGAAATGTGTAAAAGTTTTATGAACTGTTTAATTAACACTTGTGGAAACACTTATCAGTTCTGATTTTCAGAAGGGTGTTGGTGCTTGTGTTTGTCTAGAGACAAATCCCTCAACAAGCAAACTTAGATACCTTAGTATAGTAGAAGGCTGTTCATTCTTTTCCTGACTGCCCTGACTCAAAATAATCACACTGAAACTATATTCTTAAATTGCTTAAGCATATTGTTAGTTATCTCATATATCTTTGGTTAACCCATTTCTATTAATCTGTATATCATCATATGGCTGTGGCTTACCAACAAGGTTCCATCCAGTGTCTGTCTCTGGTGGGGCTACATGGCTTCTCTTGACTCCACCTTCTTTCTCCCAGCATTCAGTTTAGTTTTTCCTACCTAGCTCTACTATTCCCTCTAGCTCTACTATTCCCTATCACAAGCTAAAGCAGCTTCTTGATTCACTAACCTATAAAAGCAACATGTGTACAGAACTTCTCACACCATTTCTCATTTTCTGTCTAAATAAAAATGAAGGTTTTAACTTTAACATAGTAAAATTACATATAACAAGACAGGTATTAAATAAGAATTACAGCTACAGCATTTATATCTACTTAATCTTTTATCATGACTAAGGAAAACTATAACTATAGCTATCTATTTTTTCAACTCCATCAAAGACAGCAGAAAAATATAAGATTACCTAAGTTAGCAGGAAGTGAATTATAAGCAACTTCAAAAACTCTAGAACTGACAGAGATATCGTGCTGCCTGGACAGTCACCCAAAGTTCTTCTGTATCATTGGAGCATCCATTTTCAGCCTATAGGCCCATAGTATCTGGAAGACTTTCCTATGAAACAGGAAATCTGACAGACAGTTCCACCTATATTGGCAGTTTGTCAGTCATCTTCTTGTGTCCTGGAGAATGTTTGGCAGACTCTTTCATGAAGTAGGAACCCTGAAGGACTGTCTCACTTTCTTAAGGCAGGTTCAGCAGTCATTTTTTCTATGGGTACTGCAGGTCCAGTAAAGCAGTTTAAACAAGAGCAGTTTCTTGCCCAAATGGATAGCAAGCTCCATGAGAAGCCTCTTCAATGATCATCATTCTCTTAAAGTAAATTGGTGCTTATTGTGCCATGAAAGTCCTAAGTTCTTAAAACATTTTAAGTGCCATATTCTTGTAGTCTTTGAAAGATTTGAAGAATATCTATCCATCTGAAATATATCTCTGTATCTAGAAAACCTAACTAACATGACAAGCTTGATTATTATAGATGACTATTAACCTGTATTTCTTAATTATACATTACATTTTCAAATGAGCTGCATAAACCTTAACCAAGAGCAGAAATACACATATAGCAAAATTGATCTTAAATTTGTATCAATAAACCAAGATCCATACCAATGCAAAGTATTAATCTCTATATCATATCCCCCTTTAAATGTAAACAAACATTTATAAACAATATTTGGGAATTTGAGCATAGTTCTTTCTAAACTACTTCCTGCTTTTTGTTGGGTGAAGTAATTTTGGGGGGTGTTTGCAGTGACTTTTCAGGGATCCGTAGTTCATCAAACCACATTAGTCTGGAAGAAATTCATAGGTTCTCATCTTCTGTGGAAACAAAAGAAGAACCTCTTTTTCAAAGTAACAAATTCCCATACCCAAATTCTGGAGTCAATTCACCTTTAAAATATATATGTTGGTTTAACTTAGCAGCTCATACACTAAAATGTCTTTTGTACTTAACTCCTTCACAGTCAAAGAATTCAAAGAAAACACAATAATATACACAATTTAGACTCTCTGTGTATTTTCCATATTTATGTGACTTAGTTTTTACTCTATTACTTTTTAATATTTATTTTATTGTCTTTACTCTTTTAATCTATGACTGTCTATACTGTCTCTTTAAAGACTTTGTCTTATTTTATAAAACCATTTACATTCATTTATAACTGTCTATATTCTTTTTCTTCTTTCTCCCAAGCTTACTTACATTTATCCAACACTGTGACCCATTTAGAGGTCTATATCTGTCTGAATCTCTTTTTAGTGTGTATCTGTAATTATTTCCCGACCATAAATGCTTTTTTTTTAATGCTAAATGGGCATGATTAGGGCCAACATGGTCCTGCCTGCTTGCTCCACCCAGTCCAAAATGGCAGAGGCATGTTTGTTTCATCTGAGAACCATATACATTGCCCCATTTTTAGACACACAGAGGATCTATGTTGCCATTAAGCAATTTGTAGCACTCTGCTCACAGACCCTGTTTAAATGCTCTATAGCCAGATATCCAGAAGGAGTCAGAGTTGTCTATGCTGGCAGCATGGCCTAGGAAGCCACCATTTTGAAGCCACATTTTATTTTGGTTTTGTTTTTTTCTACCACTGAATCAGGAAGACCTCTCTTAAAGGAGCTGTGGTACACCACCACAAAACAGAGAAGAAGCTGTGTTAAACTCTGGTGTTTTCATGTCTAGAATTCCTTTTTAAGCTTCCAGCTTTTATGTGGATATAGTCGACCACATTGGTGTGCCCATTGTAGTAGGAGGCCACTCATTCATTTCCTGACCCCTCCGACTCAAAATAATAACACTGAAACTATATTATTTAAATTGCTGCTTGTCCAATCCTTAAGCATATTGATAACTATCTCTTAAATCTTTGGTTAACCCATTTCTATTAATCAGTGTATCGTCACAAGGCTGTGACTTACCAGCAAGGTTCCATCCAGTGTCTTTCTCCAACAGGGCTACATAGCTTCTCTTGACTCCTTCTTCTTTTCCCAGCATTCAGTTTAGTTTTCCCCACCTAGCTCTATTCTGCCCTATCACAGGCCAAAGCAGTTTCTTTATTCATTAACCAATAAAAGCAACACATATACAGAACCACACCACCTTAGTACCTTAAAGGGTAGGGTGGTAATGAAAAATAAAGATTCATTCTCTTGCCTACCAGAGGGACCACTGCTACAAGCCACAACATTATATAGTAATTGCTCAGCCATTGTTTCATGAGAGACTTATCAGAACCAAGGGATCTGGTTCTGATAAGTAAGCCTTTTTGACATTATTGCTTTGTGAACAAGTGACTATCTTTTGCTGTAGATTTTTCATTGTAGTTGACTCCCTTTATATTACATAATTGAGAATTAATTCCCTAGTTCAGAACAGTTTCCCTCTGCAAGGCGTTGTTCCTCTCTTCTAGGTAAATGCAGAGATCTGTCTCCCTGCAATTATCTTTATCAGCAGGCATTTGGTCAGTGCTTAGGGTCCAGGCATTAAACATTCCATTTAAGATATTTACAGATCTTCAAGGACATAGAAATACTACCCAAGCTGCTGTTCTGGTTTTACCTCACTTAAAGATTCTTAACTCCTTACACTCACCTTCACCTCGGTTTACTGATGATTTTAATTCAGGATATTTATGGCTTGTACTTTACTTTCAGGGAGAGCAGAAAAGATAATTAACTGCAACTCAGAAAAAGACCCAACAACACCCATGATCAGAACAGCTGTTAACAGTACAGCCCGGAACTGATAATCTAAAGGTCTGGGTCTCTTGTTTGCTTAGAGAAGTAAGTCTAACTCTAGACTTATGCCCATAGAAACTGAAGTGTCTGGTGAATGTGCTAATCAGATCAGGAGATGTGGTTTTCCCCTGACTGTTTATGTAGGTTGCTTGGGTACCCAATCCTAAGCATGCTGGGAGGAAAAAGGCAGCACACCAATTTAAACAATATGTGCCATATTCATACTTTTACTGAAAAATAAACCTTTTAAAAGATGAAAGCATCTACTACCTATAAAGGTAGTATAGCACACTAACTTTCCCTTCTAGAATCCCCTGATGATTTAATTCCTTTCTTAGCTAACTTTCTCCATTAAGGAGTTTACTGGGTGTGCACAGATCTCTCTCTCTCTCTCTCTCTCTCTCTCTCTCTCTCTCTCACACACACACACACACACACACAGAGAGAGAGAGAAAGAGAGAGAGAGAGAGAGAGAGAGAGAGAGAGAGAGAGAGAGAACCCTTATCTCATTTTATATAGGACAAAAGAATTCCAACCCCAATACCTGCTAGGGCTGAGGAATTGTTGGTTTTAAGGATATATATGACTGGGAACATTTGTAATAGGTAGAACAAGGAAGAACAAGAAGAAACAATAAGGAATGATGGATTGAAGAGAGAAGAATAAAGAAACATGGAGACAGAATCTGTTGTGAGCACTTCTTTATGCTCAAACTTTTAGCCCCCCTTTAGCTTATCCTAGTGTCTTTAATTAAACCCTAAATGGAAGTCTTAAAGGCTAGAACTTTTAAGGCTCCCGTTAAACCAGCTACAGTTTTTCACCGGCTTTGAATCACGCTAAGTGGTTAATACTTTCCCAACCAAGGGAGAAATATTCAGCTATTCTCTGAGAAGATTTTCTTTACAGTTGGCTCCATCTCAAGTGAGATCCCCTCCAAATCCCTCCTCCTTTGACAAAGACAAAGACAGAACTCTCCTACCCCATTATCTAAGAATTTGAGATCTGTTATTTTCATTCCTTAAGACAACAAGGACTTCCGCTGCCTGCCTCGGCATTTCTAATTCAGTTCCTGCTCTCCTAACCATGACTGACCACTCTGATAACATTAAAGGTCAGCTTGGCAGCTCACCTTTGTAGGACGAGAAATCCCCTCATTCTTGAACATCAGGAAGGGTGACTAAGACCAGCGGTGACAACTGAAGGAAGCCTGCAGCCCTCCTGTCCTTACAGCGCATGCTCGTGCCTCATTTTAATTTTTCTTGACCTATCGTCTCACTCCTTCAGTGTGGTCATTCCTCAGGACACAGTGCTTGCTGCCTGACACATGCAGGTCTGGCAGTAAAAGTCATTGGTCAAGTAAGACCAGGTTTGGATTCCATTTAACCTTCATGAGTGTGATGTTGACCTATGTATTTAGCTTCTCTGGTGTTTGGTTTTGTTAAGCAGAACATGATGCACATTGCAGGCCCTAAGAACTGGAAGAGGGTAGCTTTGATAAAGAGTGTCATGCGGTGGGGAAAATGAGGGTGAGAGGGAGAAGGGAGGCACTAGAGGGCAGCAGAGGACCTTGTGGGGGAGGCACGCTGTTAGGTTTGAGGATTCCAATGCTTCTACTGCAAAGGACAACTTTTTTCATTCACTGTAAGATTGTACAATGCTTACTTTGAAGGGATCCTGGAATCTGAATAAGAGTTAATAAATACAAGGGTAAAAAAATGTAAAAACTCATAGTTATTGGCTAATAAAAAAAAAAAACATTGTCTCTCTCATGTTAAAAAGCCCAGAAGCATCTAATTTACCACTCAACTAAAAAGATAGGCTATTTTAAGCCATAAAGACCACAGATGTGTCTACTCCAAAAATATCATTACAAAGAGTATATGCCCAAATATATAAGAACAGTACAATTTTGTTGATTCTTCAATTAATTTAAAATGCCTAGATAACTCCTTCGTGAGGATGCCTCGTAGGACACACCTTGCCTCATAGGCACAAGACTCAGGTCAAAGTCCTTCTGGGTAAGTCATTCATGGTAATATCTCTATTTCTATCTTTATCTGTCTATCTATCTATCTATCTATCTATCTATCTATCTATCTATCTATCTCTGTCCTAAGGATTGAACCAGAGCCTTTCATATCTGGTTCCCTATATGAGACAAGTGCATGCACATGGATAATAATATTGAAGATGCTAATGGGCATTTGTGCATACTTACTGCATAATGAGGACTCAGTGGTTGTCAAAAGTCTGTTAACCTAGCTGTTTTTGCAACACCCATTTTCACCTCTGTCTAAAATAATACCATGCTTATCTAGTTCAAAACAACACCATCTTGCCTCTTTTACTGCTGGGTGAATTCACATGAGTTTTAGTGAATGGTGTCAGTAGAAGTGTTCTAGGAAACTTTCAAGAAGCTCCCTCAAGAGATAAAGCAGAATTATTCCTTGGTCCTCTGTCTTCCTTTTCCTCCTTCCTGCTACTTGAATCACAAATGCGATCTTGTAAAAACATTCTGGACCATGAAAGCAGAGAATAGCCCTGCAGTGCTGTGGTAGGTAGCCAGGTATCTGAGGATCCTACCTGCCCCAAATCACTGTTAATGAGAAGATGATCAGAGTATTCTATCACAGCAGCCCTGTGGTGTGGGGCAATTGTCTATATTCTGTCTATTTTAAGTAAACACTGATTGGTCAGTAGCCAGTCAGGAAGTATAGGCGGGATAACCAGACAGGAAGTAGAGGTGGTCAATGAGAACAGTAGAATTCTGGGAAGAAGGGAGCCCATTTCTCTGTAGTCCTGTCCATCCACAGAAGAAGCAAGATGTGACTGCCTCACTGAATAAGGTACTGAGCCACGTGGCTAAAATATATAAGTTATAAGAGTTAATAAGAAGCCTGAGCTAATGGGTCAATCAGTTTATAGTTAATGTAGATCTCTGTGTGGTTTCTTTGGGACTTAACAATTGTGGGAACTGGGCAGGACAGAAACCCTGACAACAGATCTGTAAGCCCTCATATTGAGCTTCTGATAGAAATCACTGTACTAGACACAGGGTCACTTCATTTGTCAAAATTTTCCCAGAGCTGATATATTTTAGCACCAACAATCTCATATGTAGGAACTACTTTTGGTCAGGTGGAACAATTAGTTATGTAACTTGAAGGCAGAGATTGTTATAAATTTTCCTTTAGCTAGTTGTAATAATCTGGGCATGTCATGTGGTTTCTCAGGGAGAAGATGGCCCCTCTGTCCTGGGGCTGCTGTGGGGATCGCATGTGGGAACTGTGCCTGGGGTCGAAGGAGAAGTTGTGCTGTAATTCATATCTGCTTTTGATTTTCTGGTATCAAGAAAGGCTATGCTTCCAGGGAGGGCTCTGGTCTCCCACTCAGAGAGGTAGGAGTCCCCACTCCTCAGATATGTGTAATCCAAAGTCTCCTATTTCTTATTTAACCAAAGAAAATTAGACCAAGGAAACTATACTTTCTAGTTTAAGGTGCTGCCCAACATTAGCCAAGCAT
Source organism: Myodes glareolus (assembly GCF_982192425.1). NCBI lineage: Eukaryota > Metazoa > Chordata > Mammalia > Rodentia > Cricetidae > Myodes > Myodes glareolus. Next base: position 62,350,615 of record NC_142033.1, on the reverse strand, counting down.
CTGGTTTTGCATGTGAATGAACTGTGTGCTTGGTTGTGATGCTGTGGGATATTGTTGAATTTTTAATGTATGCAGTGTCGTATCAGAGATTTGTGGGGCAGGTTGCTGATGTTCAGTCATTTTCAGAAAACCATGCTTTTATAGCACAGTTGCCACTTGATTTTCAAGAAATTTGGGAGAGGCCAGGCCAAATCCCAACCTGATGAAGGAAACTGAGATTTTTTCCCCCCCATCTTCTGAATTATTAAAGGCACTGAGCTGGGTCCAAGTCAGTGATGGAGGAGACCTGGGAGCCTTTTTCCTGGTCTGCTGAAGATATTGGGATCACATGAAAGGGCAGTTGGCCAATTTTTTTCCCACATGTTCTGTATTTTGTTTCCTTTCTTTGTTGAAAGCTAATCATTTGTCTTCAACAAAAGCATCTAAGCATGAAAGAGAAGAGAACAAGTGTGACTGATTAAATGATCCGAACGTAAGGGTACTTGGTGTGAGAATGTCTTAGAAAGGCAAACTCTTGCCTCATTTCTTTAAAATCCAAGACGCTCATCCATTTCACAACATCCCATTTCAACTGGGGATATGTCAAGATGATGGCTTCTTTACTTTTTTTGAAAAGCTGTTATTTATTGATTATGCATTTACTAATGAATAGCTGGGTACTAACCTAAGCACTTCTCAAAAACCTTACTTAGTTCTAACAAAAAAAATGTAGATCATGTGACTCTCAGCATTGTGCAGGTAAGGTCACTATGGTCTAGAAAAATTGTAGCTTGATGGGTGTGAGCGTTAGCGTTGGGTGTAACCTGACTTCAACCCTGTGGGTCCAGCTGTGCATTCAAACCTCTAAATCAAAAGTCTACATGATGCTTCCCATTGCACTCGGGACCATGTGCTACACTATTGGCTATTCTCTGTCTCCTCTAGTGAGAATGTGAGTTCTAAGGAGACAGAGGCTCCTGTTTGTTTTATTCTGTGCTATACTTCTAACATGTTAAAAAAAAAAAGCCCCAGCATGTACTAGATGTTCAGTAAGCACATACTGAATGAATTAGTAAAGCAATTAATTAAACTACATACCAAATAACAGATAAGGTCCATGCGATGGGGACTGACCATTTGTGATGAGGTCCTTATATCTTGACAAGTGTTTGTTATCGATCAGACTCTCAGCAAGTATGCCTGAACTGGGGGATAGGTTTTGGTTTTTGTTTTTTTATCAGTGAATGAATCCTGCCAAACACTAGTCTTTTGTCTAGCCTTTCGGTTCCCAGTGAGTGACAACGAATTAATCCAAGGTCAAAGGATTGTGTTAGAGGAGCATTGTTTGCTGGGTGGGTTGCATTGTGGGTAGAAAGGGACAAAAGCCACAGGAGGAACCATGTGAGATATGGATGAGAGACACATGGTAGGAATCTGGACAGTCTGCTTTATTTTAAGTGCATCTATTTACACATAAATAAAATGTTATTTATAAAATGCACATGCTCAGAGCATCTAAGATAATGTTTGACACATATGGCATTATGACCCAACCAAACAGACAACAAACATAAGCCACTATCAAACCTCACCATCTCATTCTTGTCAAGACCCCAAAACATAGATTATTGTTATCATTTTATAGATGAGGAAACTGAAGTTGTATGATTTATTCAAAGAGTCAGGAAGGAACAAAGCTGGAATTTACCATAGCTTGAAACTCATATTTATATAGTTTTGATACTTTATTATTGTAGAAATTATGTTACTGTTGATGAGGTTCTGGGGAGATGAGGTTAGTCTATAAAGTGTTTGCTACACAAACATGAAGACAATGTTGGACAACTAGCACCAGTTAATAATTCATGAATAATGGCAGTTCCAGGTCTGGGGAGGATTCCTGGGGCTTCCTGCCAGTCAATCTAGCCAAATACAAGAATCTGATTAAAAAGTATGGTGGAAAGCAATATAAAAAGACACCTGACATTGATCTCTGACCTTCACATATATGCTCATCCATACATGTATACATACACACACACACACACACACACACACATATATATATATATATACACACACACACAAAGAACAGAGTAAGTTTGTGTTAGATTCTAAAATTACAAAGGGCTACAGAAGCCAAGGCTCTCGTGTGGAAAAGCATCAAGCATTCCACAAATGAAATATCAGAATCTAAACTCCATTTCCCTAGATTGCAATATCGGAGCTGCTCTCTTAGAAACTGTCCACATAAGGGAATCGCATACCTACATCTGGAGAGTTTGAAATTGTGCCTACACTTCACCCATCAGATTCTGGGTGCTTCCCACGTGCAGCCCTAGTACTAGGGCTGTGCATTCAGTAGTGTATGGGACTTATTCTCGGCATCAAGCCTGTGATGTTAAGCTGGTAGTAACTCAAATGCGGAAGCAAGTGAAGAGCTCTTCGTGGAGCTCCATGGGTTCTGGCCTCTGGTTCCTTGGACTCTACATTCTGGATATCTTCTTGAATTTTTCTAGCCTTGAAATCTGGCACGCTGTCTACCATTTTCATAATAGATATTTTAATGAGTCCTGAATGTCTATGTTAGGAATGGCTACATGGAAATTTTATGTTTACATGTCTGTACCATTCACTAGACTGTGATCTCCTTATGAGCCAGGAAAGTAGCCAAAAACAAGGTCTTGACTTGGACCATCTTAAGTGAAATCCTAGCTATTCCTTTTTACTAGATGTGGACAATGACCTTGCCACAGCTTAAGCTACTCGCCTGTGAAATGGTACTAACCAGAGAGCCCAGCCATGCAGCTGCGAAGAGGATCAATGGAATGATGAAGTGAACATAATAAGTGGAGTGCTGGCCACAAGCAGACTTAGTGGGCAGTGGCTACAGCATTGCCAAAGTCATCACTGATTTCTGAAGCCTTCCTGGTACACAATATATCCCCAGACAATCTAAATAAATAATAATAGATATACAGACAGATGAATAAGCAACTCGTATGGGGTTACTCTAGTGGTTTTCTCAGACCACCAGCTCCCAAATCATGACACTGAGACTTATTATTAATTATGAATGCTTGGCCTTAGTTTAGGTTTGTCCCACTAGCTCTTATAAGTTAATTTAACATATTTCTTTTCATCTACATTTTGCCTCAGGGATTTTTACCTTTCTTTCATTTGTATGTCCTTCTCTGTGGCTAGCTGGCTGATCCTTGGTGTCTCCTTTCCTTTCTCCCTTTTTCTATCTTCTCTCCCAAGCCTAGATTCTTCTTCCTACTTATTCTTCCTGCCTACCAGTACCACCTAACCCTCTACTGCCTAGCAATTGGATGTTTAGCTTTTTATTAGATAAATCAGGTGGCTTAGGCAGGTGCAGCAACACATCTTTACATCATTAAACAAATGCAGCATAAACCAATGTAACATACCTTGGCATAGTTAAAGTAATATTCTACGATATAAACAAATGTAGCATATCTTCAGTTAGTTAAAGTGATATTCCACAATATTTCCCCCTTTTAAAGTAAATGTTTAAATAAAAAGAAAGGGTTTTAACTTTAACATAGCAAAACCATATACAATAAGAACAGTTATCAAGTAAGAATTACATTTACAATAGCCAGTCTATTTGTATATGGCAAATTCATAGAAATTATTCTATTTTCTATCCTATCTTGAAGAGTTCAAAGCTTTGTATCTAATTTATCTTCTATCATAGCTAAGAAAAACTGGAACTATAACTCTCTAGCCTTTAACTCCACCAGAAACTCCAGAAGAATATAATATTACCTGAATAAATAGGAAGTTCAGTGCAAACCACTTCCAAAACTATAGAAATGACAGACATTTGGCTGCCTGGACAGTCACCAAAGGTTCTTCTGTAATGTTGGGTAATCCATCTTTGATCTACAGGTCTTGACTATCTGGAAGACTTGTCTATGAAAAAGGAATTTTGAAGGACTGTTCTACCTTGTTTTGGCAAAGTTCAGCAGTCTTTTTCCTTTATGTACTGCTTGTTTAGTTTGTACAGCATACTGTCAGCAGTCAAGGCAAAGGCAGTTCCTGTGACTCCTGCCTACAGGAGTAAACAACTTGTTTTCCTATGCTTGCAGCTGCTCTGAGAAAACAACTTGTTTTGCAGCTGCTCTGAACATGAGACCCCCAAGAGTTCCTGATGGCAGGGGAGTGGTTTCTGGAGGGCCTCCAGGTAAGGGTTAGGGTATGGCCATTAGTCAAGGAGACCCTATATAAGTTGCCCTGGAACACGATAAAGTGGGCATTCTTGAGGCATTCTTGGCACCTCTCTCTGTGTGTGTGTGTGTGTGTGTGTGTGTGCGTGTGTGTGTGCGTGTGCGTGTGTGCGTGTGTGTGCGTGTGCGTGTGCGTGCGTGTGTGTGTGTGTGTGTATGTTTCAATCTCCAGGTCCTTGCCTGACTCTCAAACTGTACCATAGTGTGTGGTGCACAGAGCAGGCATTGCACTACATGGGGGATGATAGTATCCCCAGAGGATCCTGAGAAAATTGAGATAGCAGTCAAGTCCTGGAAATCTGACAGTAACATTTGTCATACAGTCTCAGAGCTGTTCCCATGCAAAGGGATTAGCACATATGTCACCTGTCTTGTAGTTTTTTTCTGGTTTATTTCATTATGTCTGTGGTCAAGATTTTCAGGAGGTCTTTCCTGATCCAGATTGATCTCTACTAACCTTGAAGGAATATACAACAATATATTTTCTGAATTACATTTTAAAGTTAATATATATCTAAATTATCTAGGTTGACTTAATTCAGCAGTCACTTTTACAATCCCATGTCTCTCAGCAGCTGTCACTGACTTATCAGTATTCAAAGTCAACACAACACCATAAAGTATAGAGACTCCCTGTGCATTTCCCACCTTTATGTGACTTTTTTGCTTTATGATGTGGGATTTCCCTTGGTATGCTGTAATTAATGTTAATGAATAAAGAACTGTTTTGAGCCTATAGCAGAGTAGGGCGGGGCAGAGCAGAGATAGGCAGAGAGGACTGGCCTGAATGCTGGGAGAAAGAAAGGTGGAGTCAGAGAGAATCCATGGAGCCGCTGCCAGAGACAGATGCTAGAAACTTTACCCGGTAAGCCACAGTCACGTGGAGATAGATGGGCTAAATTAATATGTAAGAGTTAGCCAATAAGAAGCTAGAGCTAATGGGCCAAACAGTGATTTAATTAATACATTTCTGTGTGATTATTTCAGTTTGGGGCGGCCAGTACACAAGCAGCCCCCTTACAGAACCTTTATATTACTTTACTCTCTCTTTAAAGACTTTATTCCTTTTAAACTATATTTTGCTATAGTCTATACCCATTTTCTTTTCTTTCATAAGCCTATGCACATTTTTATAAACACAGTATAATCTGTTTAGAGGAATTTTTCATCTGGACCTGGCTAACTGTGTGTGTGTCTCTCTAGCCTTTTCTGATCACACAAGTCAAACCTAAAACTGCTAAGGAACTTTGCATTGGCTCTGCCCTGCTTGGGTTCATGAGAGTTGAGGTTTACACCTTGTGGGTCTGACTGAGAGCTGTGTTTAGGAAGCTGGTGCCCACACTGTGGCAGGTGCTTTTACTTAGCTTTCTGTTTCTACTTAATGTGCTAAATGCTATAGTGTTCACTATACCACAGAGCCTCTTAAAGTAGCAGTATCCAGTTTTTTGTTTGTTTGTTTGTTTTCATTTTCCTCCCAGCTTTTTCAGGCCCTGTGTGGAAATGGTCCCACATTGGGCACTAAATGTAACAGGTTTTCTTTTTTTTTTTTGAAAGTAATTTTATTAAATTATAAAAGTTTCCATTTCCGCCCCTCTTCCCAACACCCTCCCACTCCCCCCACTCCCTCTTCTCCTCCCTCTTTGTCCCTTAGAGCAGTCAGGGTTTCCTGCCCTGTGGGAAGTTCAAGTTCCTCCCCCCTCCCTCCAGGTCCAGGAAGGTGAGTATCCAAACAGACTGGATCCCCAAAATCCAGAATATGCAGAGGGAACAGGTCCCAGTATCATAGTCAATGGCTTTTCAGAAAGACTTCGGGCCAGCCACAGTCAGAGAATCCGGCCAAATTCCGAGAATCTGGTTAGATCACGTCCTCGTTCAGTCCCAGTCCAACTGGCCTTGGTAAACTCTCATTAGATCCGTCCCCTTGTATCAGTGGGTGATCGCATCTGTAACAGGCTTTCTTTTAGGCCATCAATCAGTTTGCAAATTGTGGCATGGAGACTTACTAGTTATGAATACTCAGCCTTAGTTTAGGCTTGTCCCACTAGACCTTATAGCTTCAGTTAACCTGTTTCTCTGCATTTAGGTTTTGCTGGGGGCCTTTTACCTGTCTTTCATTCTGCTACTTCATGTCTGGCCATCTGACTGGGCCCAGGCATTTCCCTCTGTTCTCCCTTATTCTCTTCTCTCTCTCTTGAGCTTAGATTCCTCCTCCGACTTATTCTTTCTGCCTTCCAGTCCCACTTAACCCTCGAATGCATAGCTATTGGCCATTCAGCTTTTTATTAGACCAATCAGGTGCCTTAGGCAGGCAAGATAAAACAGTGACATATCTTTACATAATTAAACAAATGCAACACATCTTTACATAAAGTAATATTTGACAACAGGTTGCTGACACAGTGGGTGATAAAATGGCTTTTCTGATACTCTCTGTGTTATTTCACCTCATCTCACCATTATATTCTCCTCAAGATCAACCTAGCAAAACCCCAGTGACCAGGACATTGGAATACAGCAGGTGTTCGGGTTCCGTTCTGCTCCTGTGACAAGAACACTCTGGCCAAAAGCAACACTGGGAAAGCACAGGATTTACTTGACTTAAAGTTCCAGGGGGATAAAGTCCATTATGACAGGGAAGGCACAGAAGGAAGGAATGTGAAGTTGGCCCAGAAGTTAGAAGGCAGGGAGATCACATTTTAAATGCACACAGTAAACAAAAGAGAGAGTTGGAAGTGAGACCAAGGTATAAAACCTCAAAGCTCATTCCTAGCGACATACTACCTGTAGTAAAAGCTCCATTTCTTAGAGTCTCTAACCTTTCATAACCTCCCCCAAAAGTGCTACCACCTGGGGACAAAGTGATGAAGTACACGAGGCTATGGAGGACGTTTCTCATGCAAACCATCACAGGGAGGGAGGGCACAGACACGGTACATCTCATTTACATTCCTTTTCTTGTTTGTTTTTACTTGGTCACTAGGCTTTTTGTTGTTATTGTTGTTGTTGTTGTTGTTGTTTTATGTCCACATGAGTCTGGGATCCTCTGAGAAAGTAGGGAATTCCTCCAGGCTTGAAAAGCAAGAAGGTAACCTCTCCATTCCCAATGCAGGCAGTCACTCTACAGTGCGCACCTACCCAAAACATAGTCATTAAGGGGAATTCAGGTTGACTTAGTCCTACATGGGATAGGTCAATGCTCTACTGGGGGGTCCCAGCTTAAGATGGCTCAACTTTTTGGGTCTTTCGACTTAACAGTGGTGTAAAATGATACACGCTCAGGAGAAACCCTGCTTCCACTTTGGAATTTTGATCTTTTGGGGGCTATTTATATGGAATATGGCAGTCTCTTGGCATGAAACAACAGTAAGCCCAGTTCTCCTTTCAACTACACTGTTACAATGGAAACCCATCCATCTTCACTTCATAATATAAGAGCACTGGGGCCCCTGAGTGGAGCCATCCATGAGGGTGGCCTTAAGGCCTGTTGGCTTTGAGGTTTATAGAAAGACCCTGAGTGTGGTTTTGGACAAGTTACTCCATTTCTCTAGAACTTATTTTTTTAGACTAATGAAGGAGACAGGCAAGACTATTTCTTGGGTCTTCCTTGTTGGAAGATTGTGATAACTGTCATTCTATGGAATACAACAAATTGTTGACCAGCAAATATGTCGTTTTAGGGAGATTCTTTCAGCAGTGACCTATAGGATAGAAGAGGGATCTATAATTGCAAAGGTCACTGGTGTGGGAGAATTGTCTGTAATCTGTCAATCATATTTTAAATAAATGCTGATTGGCCAGGCAGGAAGTATAGGCAGGAAAAACAGACAGGAAGTAGAGGTAATACAATGAGAACAGGAGAATTCTGGGAAGCAGGAAGCTCCCTCCACCATTCCTGCCCAGACCACTGAAGAAGCAACATGTGAGCAGACAGCTGAATAAGGTACCAAGCCATATGGCTAACATAGATCAGAATAATGGGTTAATATAAACTACAAGAGCTAATAAGTAGCCTGAACTAATGGGCCAATCAGTTTATAATCTTATGGAGTCCTCTGCTTGATTTTCTTTGAGGCTTGCCGGCTGTGGGGTATTGGGTGGGACAGATACCCCAACAAGCCGGTCCCTTGTGTTACAGGTCACAAAAGAGAAAGACACTATGCTCAATAAAAGGGCCCTCTCCTGTGTACCATGAAGGTACCAAAACACTCAGCCCCCACTCATGCTCCCACCAGCCAGCTGATGATCCAGATAGCTATGTGGAGTTCACAGCAAAGACAGCCATCCTCCTCCATAGGATGCTCAACTCTCGCAGTTCTGTGTAAGAAACTGTGATTGCCTTGAACATGATGAAAACTGGTAATTTCCAGAATCCCCGCGAGGCTTTCTATCTCAAGATTAAGAAAACTGTTTAGAGAGGTTCAGCCAGCCCTCTGGGCTTCTTGATTCTGATTTCCCTCCCTAGTTACACTTTGTTCCGTTAGACCAGACAGTGCCACCCAGGACATGGCTTGGTGTGAAGTCAGAATAATGAGTAGTCTTGTCCTGTAATGCGGAAGTCATCCACATTATCTTGCCTTTCTTTTGGCTTGACAGAATGCATCAGCAACTGAAGAACTTCTAGAGAAGAGAAGTATCCACATGTTGCTAATGAATTTTTGCCAAGATCAGTCATTATTTTCGCAAGAGAGGTGTAGTAAAATGTGTTTATTCTTGTCAACAAAAACAGCAACAACAACAACAACAAAACGGCATAACAAGTATAGTTTGGAAAAGCAATGACACCCTAAAATATTTTGTTTACAGTTGTGTTTGTTTACCCTTAGACTGACAATTTGCATCATTTTCCCCTCTCTAAACTGAAGACCAGAGCAAACTTACTATGCTTGTAAATGAAGCAGGCAGCAAAGTAGAATAAGTGGTAGCAATGTTTGTGTGTCGTTTCCAGATCAGTCCAATAAAGGATGCCAGAATATTCAAAGACTGATGACAAGATGTCTTTGCTGTCTACAACATCCTTGTCAAAGACTTTGTGCTCAGAAACTTCAGTTTCTTCTGTCATTAGCCTGAGATTGATGGGAAACAGCCATGTCTCTTTTCCCAGATCCCACATGGAAATGATTCTTTAAAAAGATCAGGCTGTTTACTTTCAGTACCAGAGAGTTACTGCAAGTCTGAATATTCCAAATCCTGGAACATCCAAGGTTTGCTTTTCTACACCTGCAGGAATGGCATCTTGTTTTTGTAAGTACTGAGCTTTTTTGGAGCACAGAGATAATTCGGGGCGCAAGTCCTACAAAAATCACAAAATATAGTTACTGAAATGTTGTGAATAGACCTACTTATGTAATGTTGATCTCAAGGGTTATTCTCATAATTTTACCCCTAACCACAGAATAAAATTTGGCAACATTTCTAAAAAGAAGGATAGGAAAACAAAAATCTCTCTCATGGTGAATTAATCACCACTTTTGTGGGTTTTGTATAATGACTAACTAAATGCCTGGGAAAACATAGGAACCCAGGAAAGCAGTTTGTTTACTTTGTTCTCGGGTAATTGTGAATTCATATATATGAGATATATATGTTTTTTAACTATGTGTAGGTGTGTGTGCCTAAGTGTAGATATGTGAGCATGAGTGCTAGTGCCCATGGAATCCAGAGGTTTTGGATTCTGGAACTAAAGTTACAGGCAGTTGTAAGCCATGTGACTTGGGTGCTAAGAAACAAATTCATGTCCTTTGCAAAAGCACTATGTACTCTTAACCCCTGAACTTTCTCTCCAGGTCACGATTTGTATTTTTATAAATATTCTTTTAGTTATAATTCGGAGCATGCAAACTGTTTGGTATCCTGCTTTCTAACAAGCACCTCAAAATTACAAACCAAATAGGAGTTCTTCTTTTAAAACAGAACCTGTGGGAAAATTTTCATGACTTCAGACAACAGAGCTTTAGGTGACTCTCTGGGGAAAAGACTGTTCGAAGATCTGAGTCCAACATGGATCTTCTTCTTCTGCAAAGAAAGAGAGAGTTGGCACATGCATTACAGCCTTGGATGGGATGAGTAATTTTGAATCCAACTGACCTAAAACTACTTGGTCCTAAAGGATACTGAGTGTTTACTTAACATTGTCTTTAGCTGGATGGTGGTGGTGCATGCCTTTGATTCCAGTACTAGGGAAACAGAGACAGACCTGAGTTCAAGGCCAGCCTGGTCTACAGAATGAGTTCCAGGACAGTTAGGATAACACAGAGAAACCCTGTCTCAAAAAAACTAACAACACAAAATAAAGGCATTGTCTTTATATATAGATTTTTGTCTTGGTGTGTAGAGTGAAATCTATTCAATTTAAAGTACATTCCTTTAAGTTGAGTGAATACAGCATTTGGCTTGCTAACATTAAACAGTGAAGATTGAGAGGGCAGAGAGCTTCTCCGAGTTTGTATTACGAGGTCTCTCCTTGGGCCTCAATCCCATCTCTTTTTTGAGGAATTCAAATATTTGTCTTGAAAAGTAAGATATACACGCCCACTGATTAAGAAATCCCCATGACAACAAGACATGATGCTCAGAAATCTGTTCAAAGTTCTAGCTGTTCTTTGTTGCTCAGATATCTGTCATGCACATTTACATTAGTTTTCTTTAATTTCACTTCCAGTGAAATTAAACAATCACTTATGCAAGCTTACTAAGCAGTCCCTTTAGCAAGAGTTTCTACAATCCATTTTTATTGCCTCAAGGCTAAATATTGTGAGCGGTCACTTAGCAACAGGATACAACAGCCCTTGCTAATTCTCTATCAAGGTTGGTTCTCTGCATGTTTAGGAATGTGAAGGATCCCAAAGGCTTGGCACACTTCAGGACTGTGGTCCTCCCCAGCACAAAGCCGAGTATACATTTGGTAGATTTCCAACCTAGAGCAAACAGCTATAGGGTGACAGTTCATTCTTCATCTGCCTGACTTCCTTGGCTATACCTCAACCTGAAAGGTAGTTCTTGGAACACTAGAACTATTACTAAAACAAACAAGCAAACAAAACACATACACACACACACACACACACTCACACACATAAGAAAGCAAATTAATTAGAAATCTTGGAGAAAACCAATGGAGAAAAAGCTTTCATATTGTCTCTACCCAATGACCTTGGTTTAATATATTTTATTTTAGCATAAGGAAAAAGTAACCCTTTTTCTCTTTATGAACTAACTACCATGAAAAATCCAGAAATGTGTAATGAAGATAAAACTAATTGTAAACTGATCTTTGTTGGTATTCATTATTATTTTTCTGTGAATTTTAAATTATTTTTGCAAAACTGAGGCAATTACTACACACAATTTTCTGCTTGATTTTTTTAAAATGCCAGCTATGGATTTCTTTTTCCTGAGTTCATAAATATGCACAAATGGAATCGGGTTTCAAACCCTTGAAACAAACCACAGTTTCCACCACGCAATCCTCCTTTTCTCCGATTGATGTCTTCAGCCCTTTCCTTGTGTCTCACAAAGATATTCCTTTGGCGTTTGTTTGGAGCTGCATATCAAGAAAGTCTTCTACAGTCAATAATTTTTAACCTGGTCATGTATTTCAGATGCAAAACATGTCCAAATCCCCTGGTCTGATCCACTGCATTACCTGGGCATGGTCTGTCACCTGAGTCCTTAGGAGGTTGGGGCAGGAAAATCACAAGTTTAAGGTTATCCTTGGCCACATAGTAAGTTCAAGACCATCCTGAAGGACATGAGCCATTAAGGAAGTGTGTCTTTAATATATCCACCTTTGAAGAAGAGCTTAAAGTGATGTATGGGTGTCACTAGTGCAAAGGGCATGACCTTCTCATAAGAAGGAGCAATCAGAACGCAGATGTATATAGACATGTAAAAACCCAGAGAGAAGACTTGAGGTGCGGGGAGGCTTTAAAGAGAACAACCCAACACAAGACACAACAAAAACTGAAAAGCAAGCCCACTAACCAGAAGTTTGGACTTTTCTATTCCAGAATCATAAGACGACAGTTACTGTTGTTTTAGGTTCCCACTCCGCAGTCCTTTGTTACAGTAGGCCTGGCAGAGCGGTGCACTGCTAATTGCTCAGAGGGAACTACTGGAAACAGAGCAGAGTGGAAATCTTCCCAAGAATCAGCAGAAATTCTCACAGTGGCTTCCTGAAGGTACTCCTCCCTCCCTGTGTTAAGGTTTCAATGAAAAACATCCCCATAGGCTCATGAATTGAACACTTGGTCCCAGGCACTGCTCAGGAGTTATGAAACTTAGGATGTGGAGCCTTGATGGAGGAGGTACAACACTGGGGGTGGGCTTTGAGAATGTATAACCGCACCCCACTTCCAGCCTTTTGTGGGCTTCCTGGGATGGCTCCCTATTGCCATGCCTTCCTTGATGTTATGGACTAATCCTTTGCAACCGTAAGCTCAAATAAACTCTCTCTTCCCTACGTTGCTCTTGATCATGTTATTGTATCATAGCAACAAAAAGTAACTAAGCACTGAGACATGCTTCTGTCGACTTGGGTCAGGGTCACATAAGAAAGCCGTGCTATTGGATAAGAAGTAAATGAGGAAGTAAGTTCAACTTATGCTCCAGATGCTGAACATCACTTTCAGCCTCTGACCCTCACTCAGTGACCAGACTGAGCGAAAGATGGTTTCATAATGACGCATCTTCAGCAGAGACTGGAAGAGTCTTCTCTAGAGTATTTGTGAAGCCCAGAACATCAGAAGTATCATCAATGAACAGCCAAGTCATGGGGCTGGAGAGATGGCTCAGAGGCTAAGAACACTGACTGCTCTTCTAGAGGTCCTGAGTTCAATTCTCAGCAACCACATAGTAGCTCACAAGCATTTATAATGCGTTCTGGTGCCCTCTTCTGGCCTAAATTGCAGGCATACATGCAGGCAGAAACTGTATACATAATAAATAAAATAAATCTTTCCAAAACAATAAATAAATAAATAAATAAATAAATAAATAAATAAATAGAAGCTCACGTTCAGTAAGTTTCTCTCCCAGGAGCTAGCATTTTTTGACACAAAACTGTACTTCCACTGACTCCTGAGGTTGGAGGATAGCCTGAGCTCCACTGACTCCTGAGGTTGGAGGATAGCCTGAGCTCCACTGACTCCTGAGGTTGGAGGATAGCCTGAGCTCCACTGACTCCTGAGGTTGGAGGATAGCCTGAGCTCCACTGACTCCTGAGGTTGGAGGATAGCCTGAGCTCCACTGACTCCTGAGGTTGGAGGATAGCCTGAGCTACACAGAGATATCATGATTCAAAAATTAAAAAAGAACATTCTCTATCACCTATACTGAAAACTCTCAAGTCACATTCCAGTGCCTTACTCTATACCATGAGCAGATGTGGTAGACATTAGTGTTATTTGGAAATGAATTTCCCATGCCTCTTCCTGTGAAAGACCCCCGAGGGATGTCTTCCTAGCGAGAGAGGGCCCGAACCCACAAACCCGACAAAGCCACACTTACGGATGCAAACAGCAAGAGGTTTATTCGAATACACAGGTACCTGGGGCGACAAGGTCTCTCGGAAGATTTGTGCGCCTGCAGGTTGGGGGTGAGGGGTTCTTATAGGTGAGCAAAAGCGAGGGTACAGAAGCAAAAAAAAAAGCGTGGTTATGGGATTCATTTCATTGGTCAATTCAAATAAGACTAAGCTGAGTGGCACATTCTTGACCTTTCATCTAAATACCAAGGAGGGGGTTGTCCAGGGGCTTCCTGTCCTGGCTGGAGACCCACCTGGATACCAAGGAGGGGGTTGTGCTTCCTGTTTTCCTTATCTCTTCCTGCCTTCCTAGCTGGAGACCCACCTGAATACCAAGGTGGGGGTTGTCCAGGGTTTCCCTTATCTCTTCCTGCCTTCCTAGCTGGAGACCCATCTGGATACCAAGGTGGGGGTTGTCCAGGGTGGTATCTCTTTTCCTTTTCACCTGAGGAGAGGAGTATGCGTCTGTGTCACATGGAGCCCATGGAACTTGCTCACAGAGTGAGATGTGAAGAAACGAAAGGTTTTGGGCCTAGAGATCACAGATATCACTGGACTGTCCTTTTAAAAGAGATCTTTTAAGAAAGACATTAATACTCCGGAAAGATAACAGCCTGGCAGGGGCTCTGGGGAGAGTTCAGCCCTATGTGGTGGAGTGGGAATCTTTTCTTACAGTTTTCTATGGGAAGTCGAGTGGGAAGGAGATGGGGAAGTTTCCTTCTGCAGTTGGTCTTTGCTAGGGGTAACATTCAATTGCAGAATGTTAGGTAATCAATCAAAATCTCTCGTGGACATCTACTGCTATTGGCCCTCCAGCCAATAGAGATAGGAGAAGGATCTGGAAATGAATTACTGTAGTTCTGAAAATAAATTTAGTTTCATTTTTCAAAAATGATCACAGTTCAACCAAAACAGGAACTCACAGAATGACATGACCATAGCTAGCAGAAGGCAATGCTTGTCACCCCAGAAAAGAGACTCTGAGGGCCAGTGTGAGCTCTCCTGCCTCTCGGGGCATACAGTCATGGGCTGATGTAGAACACAAAGCATCTTATGTCCTTGAGAGAAGATACTAAAAAAAGAAACAAAAAAACAAAAACAAAACCCTTGCCAGCCTTTGGGTGTGCCCCATGAGTGAACGTGAACACAGTAACTTTATTTATTTTTTAAAATTTTTTATTAAAAATTTCCACCTCCTCCCATTTCCCTCCCTCTCCCCCCACTCTCCCTCCCCCTCTTTCTCCAGACCAAAGAGCAGTCAGGGTTCCCTGCCATGTGAGAAGTCCAAGGTCCTCTCCACTCCATCTAGGTCTAGGAAGGTGAGCATCCAAACAGACTAGGCTCCCACAAAGCCAGTACATGCAGTAGAATCAAATCCCAGTGCCATTGTCCTTGGCTTCTCAGTCAGCCCTCATTGTCAGCCACGTTCAGAGTCCAGTTTGATCACATGCTCCATCAGTCCCAGTCCAGCTGGCCTTGGTGAGCTCCCATTAGATCAGCCCCGCCGTCTCAGTGGGTGGGTGCACCTCTAGCGTCCTGACTTCCTTGCTCATGTTCTCCCTCCTTCTGCTCCTCATTTGGACCTTTGGAGCTCAATCTAGTACTCCAGTGTGGGTCTCTGTCTCTGTCTCCATCCATTGCCAGGTGAAGGTTCTCTCCAATGGGTCTTCTGATACCCATAGTAACTTTAAAACTGCTGAAGGTTATAGTTTGTTTAGGAAGGCACCCTGTGGGTAAATAAGATAGACAGATATCACACTAAACACGTGAAGAGATCCCCTAGAATAAAATTCAGACACCCAGACCAGCAGAAAAAAATACCTGGATGACAATCAACAAAAGATAAAAACTTAAGCAGAAGGCTGATATATTTTGATATAGGAAAATGAAGCAATAACAAGATACTGTGGTGATGGTCAATGCTGTTTGTCAGTTTGTCAAGCTCCAGAATCCCCACTAGAGACAAACCACAGGGCATGTCTCTGAGCCAGTTTGGAGACTGACTTACTTGAAGCAAGAAGGTCTTTTCTAAATTGTAACAGTACCGTTCCATGGGCTGGGGTCCTAGTCAGAATTAGAAGGAGAGCTGAGCCTGGGCATTCTATTTCCTGACTGTGGACACAATATGATTAGCCACCTCACACTCCTGATACCATGGTGGGTGGCCCATCAAATGACGAGTCAAAATTAATCCCTTTTCCTTTTTGAAAGGTTTTGTCACTGTCATGAGAAAAGCAAAGGACATGGGTAATTATATAAAGAAAAAATATTGAGAGGAAAAAAACAGAGTTGTAAGTCAAAACAGTATTATAAAAGTATAAAAATTCAGTTGGAAGGAGTGTAAGATCATTAGTTAAGTCAGGAAGAAAAGGCCTTGGAAATGAGAGGGAAAAGAAAACGAGAGAACCAAACCAAAAGGTTAGCAGCTGACCAACCAGGCTGCAGGAAACGATGCAGGAGGGAACCACAAATAAAGAACAAAAACATTTGTTTTCTGAACAGAAGGACATGAACTCCAAAGTCTGAACAGGATACGACCCCAGATGAAGAAGAAATGGGCATTGATCAAGGTACAGCACTGTGGAATTCTAGAAAGCAGAGACCATGAAAGACATAGAAAATTGGAAGAGAGCTGGCCGACTCAGGCAGAACAATATGGAAGGTGGGGAGAAACCTCAAGGTCTTGTGACATCTCTTTTTCAACCAAGAGAACTGAGATCTCAGTTTGCTTACTGAGGCAGAAGATGAAGCACCAGCTATTTTCTCCAAATTCAAGACCAAATAAGCAGAGTGGAGGCAGGGTCCTCCCCCATCTCCAGGGCTGCTTGTCTTGTTGACATTTTGTTTTTGTTCTTGGAACACCTCATTTTTGGCAAGAAATCAGCTTATCTTGCCAATAGATGTTACCAAGAATATGTTTATTCCTGTCATTCATTTTCCCGATTACCTGTAGGGTCAAAATGCTGAGCAGTATAGATTACTGCAGATTAGCACAGGATTCTAAATTTAGGGATAATTTAGTGATTTTTTTCCCCTTCTTCCTTGGGGATAAAAGGACAAATGTTAAGGTACTCTAAGGCCAATAAACATTAAATCAAATCAGACTGGAACACTGAATTTCATGGAGAAGAAAACTGATACCAGAGAAACGAAGGATCATAGCACAGTCTCACAGGTACAAAAAAAAAATAGACACATAAACACTTGTGTTTACATATACATATATATACATGCAGATGTATATATGTATACATATGTTTCCATTTATTCTTTGATGAGAATTTCATACAATATAGTTTGACCTCATTCTAGATATTTTTCATTATTTTTATTTGCTTACTTTACAGAGTACTTTATGAAAATTCAACCCATGCATATAACATTTAATAATCACATCAGGGTAATAAGTACTACCATTTCTTCAGCCATTGACTGTTTTCCATTAATTGAAAAGTAAAAGCTGAGAGCCTTATAGTGGGTGTCAAGGCCACAGTGCCTCTCAGGTTTCATTTCCTACTCCCCCAATGCTGGATCCATGAGTTTCCATACTCAATTCTAATATTGTGTGAAAGCCCAGCATCAAAGTCTTCTCTGAGATTCAGGGATTCTTACTTGTAAAACCCTATAAAAAATTTCTCTTAAATTTTTGTCATTAACCAATACACAGTTCCAAAAAGTAAATATTTCTATCCTAAAAAGGAGAGGGAGAAGAAAATAACCAAGAACAAAAAAGTGGACTAAGTCAAGACCAAAATCCAGAATGGCAAACACCAAATTCTGTAGCGCCATTTTCACCAGCTGGGGTAGGGGTTACCTTGTCCAGCCTTGAAGAGGGCTTTTGCCTTGGCTTGTTGTATCATGTTTTGTCTTGTTTGGTTATTGTCTCTTGAAGGCCTACATTTTTTTCTGAAAGGAGATGGAGGGGGAGTAGAGCTGGGGGAGAGGGAATTTGGTGCGGGGAGCCGGAAGGAGTAAAGGGAGAAAAACTGTGATTGGGATGTTTTATATGTGAGAACAATCTATTTTCAAAAAGGAACAATTTAAAGTCAATGAGGCCAGGCAATATGTAGTAGAGTCAGGATCTCTGCAGCCAGCTCCTGAGTCCGTAATGCAAGAAAGCTGTCAGAATGAAGACAGAAATGTAATGGAGGTTCCGGGATAATGAGAACTCTTGGAATGTGGAGCGTCTGATGAACGGCACAAGAATTGAATGGGAAAAACCTAATAGACAGGTCATCTGAGCTGAAAATAACAAGAGCACAGGGGCCAGAATGACAAAACCTATTGGATTTCACAGCACTACACTAAGTTCCGCACAAGTCCCCCAAGTGAACCCCAATTCCGCTGTTTCTCTATTCTCTCCCTTTATCCCACTGCCACCTGAGTCCTCCTTCTCCTGTTCCTCCCTGTTCCCCGTTCATCCACTAAAGCTATTCTACCTCCCTTTCCCAGGGAGAGCCATACATCCCCCTGGAGCCCTCTTCTTTGCCTAACCTCTCTGGGTCTGTGGACTGTAGTTTAGTTAACATTTACTTAAGAGCTAATATCCACTTATAATTGAATGTATACTATGTTTGTCTTTCTGAGTCTGGATTACTTCACTCAGGATGACTTTTCTAGTTCCATCCATTTGTTTGCAAATTTCAAGCTGTCATTTTTAACAGCTGAGTAATACTCCATTGTGTAAATGCACCACATTTTCTTTATCCAGTCTTCTGCTGAGGGACATCCAGCTTGCTTCCAGTTTCTGGATCTTGTGAATAAAGCTGCAATGAACACAGCTGAGCTAGTCCTTGTGGTAGGACAGAGTGTCCTTTGGGTATGTGCCCAAAAGTGGTATAGCTGGATCTTGAGGTAGATTGATTTTCAGTTTTCTGATGATCTACAAAATTGATTTCCATAGTGGTTGTACAAGTTTACACTCACACCATCAGTGGAGGTGTGTTTTCCTTGCTCCACTTTCTTGCCAGAATGAGCTGTCACTTGTGTTATTGATCCGAGCTGTTCTGACAGGTATAAGATGGAATCTCAAAGTAGTTTTAATTTGTAGTTCTCTGATGGCTAAAAATACTGAATATTTCTTTAGGTGTTTCTCAGCCATTTGAAATTCTGTCCAGAAAGTTGTCTCCTAGGCCAATGTGTTCAAGGTTATTCTCCACTTTGTCTTCTATCAGATTCAGTGGATCTGGTTTTATGTTGAGGTCTTGGATTCACTTGGACTTGAGTTTTGTGCAAGGTCATAAATAAAAATCTATTTTCATTCTTCCACATGCTGACATCCTGTTTGACCAGCACCATTTGTTGAAGATGCTTTCTCTGCTTCATTCTATATTTCTGACTTTTTTTTAAAAGTAACAATCAGGTGTCCATAGGTAAAGAGGAAGGAAAGTCTGCGGTCAAGTCAGATTTATTAACAGGTGCTAATCAATAAAGCACACTCACAATACAGAATGAAGGTGCTGCCACTGAGGAGCCAACTGATACACCATCACTGTTTCTGCCGCCACTCATTCCAAAAGGGGTGAGAACCACGCCACAAGACAAGCGTGTTCCAGTGTCTCGTTGCCAGCTCACCTACGCCCAAGAGAGCATCTTTTGCCCCACTCACACCTTTTATTTGGATATTCGGGTCATGTAACCCCAGAGAAGGCCATGTCCATTGGACCAAGCCACCCTCAAACAATTGGCTGTCAGATCCAATTCCCACAACACATAGGTGTGTGGATTTATGTCTGGGTCTTCAATTTGATTCCCTTGATCAACTTGACTGTTTTTATGTCAATACCATGTAATTTTTATTACTATAGCTCTCTGGTACAAACTTAAATCAGAGATAGTGATTCCTCCAGCAGTTCATTTATTATTCAGGGTTGTTTTAGCTATCCCAGAATTTTTATTTCTCTATATGAAGTTGAGATCTTTCCATTTTCTTATATCTTCTTCCATCTCTTTCTTCAAAGACTTAAAGTTTTAAAGGGAAAGTTATTTGTCTTTCACTTGCTTAATTAGAGTTACTCCAAGATACTTTGTATTGTTTGAGTCCATTGTGAAGGGTGTTGTTTACCTGATTTTTTGTAAAAATTGCTTTTATTGAACTATATATATTTTTTTCTGCTCTCCTCCCTTCCTTTCCCCTTCCCTTCAACTCTCTTCCATGATTGCCATGCTCCCAATTTACTCAGGAGATCATGTCTGTTTCTACTTCCCATGTAAATTAGATCCATGTATATCTCTCTTAGGGTACTAATTGTTGTCTAGGTTCTTTGGGATTGTGATTTGTAGGCTGGTGGATTTTTTTGTTGGTTTGTTTGTTTTGCTTTATGTCTAAAAGCCACCTATGAGTGAGTACATATGATATTTTTGATATTTGTCTTTCTGGGTCTGAGTTACATCACTCAATATGATGTTTTCTAGCTCCATCCATTTGCCTGCAAATTTCAAGGTGTCATTTTTTCTGCTGTGTAGTACTCCATTGTGCAAATGTATCACATTTTCCTTCAGAAGTTTCCTTCAATTTAGATTGTTTCCAGGTTCTGCCTATGACAAACAATGCTGCTATGAACATAGTTGAGCACGTATTCTTGTGGTACGATTGAGCATCTTTTGGGTATATACCCAAAAGCGATATTGTTGGGTTGTAAGGTAGATTTTCCTAATATTCTGAGAAATCGTCACACCAAAATCCAAAGTGACTGTAACAGTTTGCACTCCCACCAGCAATTCAGGAGTGTTCCCTTTACACCACATCCTCTCCAGCATAAGTTTTCATCAGTGTTTTTGATCTTGGCCATTCTTACAGGTATAAGATGGAATCTCAGAGTTGTTTTGATTTGCATTTCTCTGATAGCTAAGGATGTTGAACATTTCTTTAAGTATCTTTCAACCATTTTAGATTCCGCTGTTGAGAGTTCTCTGTTTAGGTCTGTACTCCATTTTTTATTAGATTATTTGTTCTTTTGATGACCAATTTCTTGAGTTCTTTGTATATTTTGAAGACCAGCCCTCTGTCTGATGTGGGGTTAGTAAAGATCTTTTCCCATTCTTTAGGGTGTCGTTTTGTCTTGTTGATCATGTCCTTTGCTTTACAGAAGTTTTTCGGTTTCGGGGGGTCCCATTTATTAATTGTTTCTCTCAGTGTTACTGGGTGTTAGGAATATTCCTAACATGAGCTCCCTTCCAACATAAAAATTCCAATCGAGCAAAATCACAACAAGCCAAATTTAAAAATATCCAGGTTTAATGGGATTCCTGCACTCTCGGGTGGCCCCCAGGGGACCCCAGAAGCCACCAACTTGACCACCAGGGTGGAGGGAGACCATAAAGGGACTTTCTGGGGAGCGGTTTAAATAGACTGCGGGAGTGGTCAAGGTTTTGGCAGGCTACCTTGCCCCTCCTTGGGGAGGGGTCAAGGTTTGGCAGGCACAGGGAAAGGACCTCCAAATATGGAGGCCAGAGACCAGGACTTACATTCCAGACTGTTTGTATAAGGGGTGACAGGAAGCTGAGGTGATATTTTGACTAACATTTAGGCTCTCTTAGGAAAAAGGGGCATTGACTCAAGTCTGGCTACTTCCTACAGGCATGGGGAGATGTGGAGAAGGGGAGAGCTGGGTGTTGATGGGTCCACACTGAACAAGAGGTGTGGATGGAAAGGCATCCTGTGCACTGTTATCCCAGAGACACCAGGCATCTGTTCTTTGGGGGGAGGTGAGAAGGCAGGTGTCATGTGAGGTCCTGTCCATCAAAGTTTGAGAGACCTAGGAGTTAGCTAAGGATATCTCGACCCAGTAAAGGTGCTGGGCAAGCAGGTAACACTAAGAAAGGATTAGAGAAAAATGGTGCTGCAAGAATGCAGGACAGTGGCCAAGTTTTAAGTGGGAAGGAACGGGTCCCGTCTACCCCCATAACTGAAATTGGTGAGGGGAACGTAAGGCCCGAGTGAGACGTTAGAACAGACTAGGTAGCTCCTGTGTCCAAAACAAAAGTAATGGACTTACCTGCTACCTGCAGCTTTAGCTTAGGCTCAGGTAAGGTTACCGGATATACCAAGTTTGGGCAGTATCAATCCTCTGCAAGGCTGAGAAGTTCAAAGGCTGGCACAGTTTCATTTGCCAATGTTGGTGAGGCCGGACCTCAGTGGCATGGCATAGAACACTAGTACATAGAGGGGCATTGTGATATCCAGTGTAACAGCTTGTCTGTGAGGTTAACTTAGGCTGGGCTCCTTCAGGGTAAAGCTTGTGGTTGGCTTCCCTTGTCCCTTTTCCCATGGTCTTAGGGCAGCTGCTAAGGCCTGAGCCTGTAGATTAACTGCTTGTTGTAGCCTTGTCTTTTGGGAAGACTCAGCAGTTTTTTCTTGGGCATTAAAACTTTAAAGGCCATTTTTACCAATTCCTATATAGGCAATAGATTTGGACCTATTTTCATTTATCGACATGTTGATATCCAGCTATGCCAGCACCATTTGTTAAATATGCTTTTTTTCCCATTTGATATTTTTTGCTTTTTTGTCAAAAATCAGGTGTTCATAGGTATGTAGATTGATATCTGGGCTTTTTATTTAGTTCCATTGGTCCTCTCTCTGTTCTTATGCCAGTACCAGGCTGTTTTCAGTACTGTAGCTCTGTAGTAGAGTTTGAAGTCAGATTGTGATGCCTTCAGAAGTTCTTTGATTCTACAGGATTGTTTTGGCTATCCTGGGTTTATTGTTTTTTCCATATGAAGTTGAGTACCATTCTTTCTAGGTCTGTGAAGAATTTTGTTGGGATCTTGGTGGGCACTGCATTGAATCTGTAGATGGCTTTGGGTAAGATTGCCATTTTTACTTTGTTATTTCTACCTACACAACAGCATGGGAGATCTTTCCACTTTCTGGTGTCTTTTTCAATTTATTTCTTCAAAGGTTTAAAGTTCTTGTCGTATAAGACTTCCACTTGTTTGGTTAGAGTTACTCCGAAATATTGTATGCTATTTGTGGCTATTGTGAAGGGTGATGTTTCTCTGATTTCTTTCTCAGTCCATTTATGATCTGTGTAAAGGAGGGCTACTGATTTTTTTGAGTTAATCTTGTATCCTGCTACATTACTGAAGGTATTTATGAGTTGCATAAGTTCCTTGGTAGAATTTTGGGGGTCTCTATCATATTATCAGCAAATAGTGAGAGTTTGACTTCTTCTTTTCTGATTTGTGCCCCCTGATCTTCTTTTGTTGTCTTATTGCACTAGCTAGAACCTCAAGTACTATATTGAATAGATATGGAGAGAGTAGACAACCTTGTCTTGTTCCTAATTTCAATGAGATTGCTTTGAATTGCTTTCCATGTAGTTGGCTGTTGGCTTGCTGTGTATTGCCTTTATTATGTTTAGGTATATTCCTTGTATTCTGCTCTCTCCAAGACCTTTATCATGAAGGGACGTTGTAGTTTGTTGAAGGCTTTTTCAATATCTAATGAGATAATCATGTGTTTTTCTTTCCAGTTTGTTTACTTGGTGGATTACATTGACAGATTTTCATATGTTGAACCATCCTTGCATCTCTGGGATGAAGGCAACTTGATCATTGTGGATGATTTTTCTGATGTGTTCTTGGATTCGCTTTTCCAGTATTTTATTGAGTATTTTTGCATCAATGTTGATGAGTGATAGTGGTCTGTAATTCTCTTTCTTAGTAATGTCTTTGTGCAGTTTGGCTATCAGGGTAATTGTAGCCTCATTAAAAGATTTCAGCAATGTCCCTTCCGTTTCTATTGTGTTGAACAATTTGAGGAGTATTTGTTTCAATTCTTCTTTGAAAATCTTCTAGAATTCTGCACTGAAACCCTCTGGCCCTGGGTTTTTTTTTTTTTTTTTTTTTTTTTTTTTTTTGGTTGGGAGACTTATGATGATTGTTTCTATTTCTTTAGCAGTTACAGGTCTATTTAATTTGCTTATCTGGTGTTGATTTAATTTTGGTAAGTGATATTTATCCAGAAAGTTGCCCATTTTCTTTAAGCTTTCCAATTTTGTGGAGTACTAGTTTTTGAAATATGACCTGATGATTCTCTGGATTTCTTTTGTGTCTGTTGTTATGCCCCCTTTTAATTTCTGATTTTGTTAATTTGGATATTCTCTCTCTGCCTTTTGGTTAGTTTGGATAAAGGTTTATCTATTTTGTTGATTTTCTTAAAGAATCAACTCTTTGTCTCATTTATTCTTTGTATTGTTTTCTTTGTTTCTATTTTGTTGATTTCAGACCTCAATTTGATTATTTCCTTCCCTCTAGTTCTCTTGGGTGAGTTTGCTTCTTTTTGCCTTTAATCCTAGCACTTTGTAGGCAGAGGCAAATGGATCTCTGAGTTTGAATACAGCCTGATCTACAGAGCTAGTTCCCAGGTAGTCTTGGATACAGAGAGAAACCCTGTCTCAAAAAACAAATGATATCTCAGGATTTATTGCGTGAACGGCACACATGGAAGAAGGAGGGCTGAGAAGGTCCAGCAGTGGCGTGGAGGCCTAGGAAACCCGGGCAGCAGAGACCTCAGAGGCTGTGGATGGAGTGTGAGTGTGAGTGACTCTGTGGCGATACTGCTGGCCATCTACAGACTGTCTGCTCTTCTACTAGTAGACCTTATTCTTCTGTTCAGGGTCATAATGTATTGATGGATGGACTCATGTTTCTATGAGAAGGGAAACGCTGTATAAGAAATAGATAAACTCCATTTTCTTTCTTTCCTTCTCTTGTTGTTGGGTTTTTTCTTTTCTTTTCTTTTCTTTTCTTTTCTTTTCTTTTTTTTTTTTTTTTTGACAGGAAAGGGAAATGGAGGAGCCGAGGATCTGGGGGAGAGGGAGATGGGCAGGACATGGAGAAGAGGAGGCCGCGGTTAGGATGTATTATATGAAAGAAGAATAAATAAAAAGAAAGAAAAGATATAGCTAAGCTATTCCCGACCTCCCTCTGGTCCTTTCCCTTTCTTTCTCTCTTGTTATCATTTGAATATGACTTGATCCCTCAGACCTGTGGCAAAGCTAAATCATGAATGGAACAGTACGTATGATTGGTTATTGGGACAATATTAGGCAGTGGCATCTAAGGGGAGGTGTGTGAGTTGTGGCTTCTGGATCCTCACAAACACACGCACCCCCTTTAAAAGTGAATGCCATGTTCCAGCATGTAAGTGCTTATGTGAACTTTGGAAGTCACAGAACAAACAATGGGCCTTTACCAGTGTATTTACTAAATGCATCTGTGAAGACCTCAGGTAGGCAGGTTACAGCAATGCCGGGAGACATCTGTTATCTCATCTGAGGGCATCCTTAGCTCTGGATTGGTGGAGGCTGGTGCTCTACTGAGATAATACATTTAAAAATCTGTCCTGGACTTGGAAGAATGTTAGGCCGGACCTGGAAGTTGACAATACATAACTATTAGGGATGCTAATGATACCCCAAGATATTTTGGATCTCAACCACACTCCCCACAACTACAGAATCTCTAATTGGTCCATTGGTCTATAGAATCTTCAAGAGAAGGGCCCGGTTCTGAACAAGAACTTCAACTCAACCTTCCTCCTCATGGGCTTACTTCCTTCTCCTTTTTTCTGACATAAATTGAGGGTGCATGGGGCTGTCATTAACTGTGGTTGCCTGATCTTGAATTTCCCAAGCCTCTAGAATGAAGAGCCTAAAGGGGAAAAATGCTTTTTTTTTTTTTATAAATTACCCAGGTTCAGAGACTTCTACTGTCTTCAAGGAAGTGGGGTGTAGGGCACTCTAGGTGATGGACTAGAGTAAGTTTAAGATCTAGTAGCACACACAACCAAATGTGATTGAAGAGACAAACTGGCTAAACAAAGGCATCCTGGGAACTCTTGGAAAGTCCTGCATATGCGCTGAAGAACTTTGGAACTGTTATATAATTTTTCTTGTGAAGGGAAAAGGTGAATGACAAGACCAACACCTATTCTCACACAAGTTACTGCATTGACCCATGAACCCCCTTTCAAAGCAGATATGAGAAGAAAATGTGTCAAAATTGCACATCCCCTGTTAAGTTCTTATTTAAACAATAAAATTTCATGGCTGAGAGTTGGCTCAGTGGGCTGTTAGAATTTCATAAAGAGACTGGTACGGTTGTGCACACACCTTTAACCCCACCCACAGGAGGATCATTGGATTATCTAGCTGCCAGTCTAGTTCGTAGTTCAATGAAAGACCCTGTCTTAAGGGTGAGAATGATAGGGAAGAACTCCTGACATCCTTTCTGGCTCTGAGCAACCATATATGTACACGCAAACACCACACGCGTGCACACACACACAGACAGAGAGAGAGAGAGAGAGACAGAGACAGAGAG
This sequence comes from Myodes glareolus, assembly GCF_982192425.1. Taxonomy (NCBI): domain Eukaryota; kingdom Metazoa; phylum Chordata; class Mammalia; order Rodentia; family Cricetidae; genus Myodes; species Myodes glareolus. The sequence continues at coordinate 62,324,533 of NC_142033.1, read as the reverse complement.
AAACAGAGAGAGAGAAAGAAACAGAGAGAAGACCATAAGATCAAGAGTAGAGTCACTTGGAAGGACGGTTAAAAATTAAGGGAATACAACACAGAGGGTCCCATAGAGGCAAGAGTTAGAAGCTAACCTTTGCCTCGATGGAAGTCTGTTTAGCTGGGAGGCAGGAGACAATAGTTCCAAGTTACCCTCTGTACGCAATAGCTACCAGATGTCTGCCTTTGGGGCAAAAAGTGATTGTTAAAGTTTCACAGCCACTGACAGTCTTATTTTCTCCCAAAATGTGTTTTGGGTTTGCAATTTTATCCTCTGGGCTCTTCAAAACTCCCTAAGCAGGCAAGGTTGACTTTGTACTTCTGATTCTCCTGTCTCCATTTCCCACGTATGGTGCCTGCAGGGATGTAGTACCATGCGCAGTCCAAATGGCCTTCTGTAATCCTCAAAGGTTTCAGTGTAACATGGGGAAACTTACATGAACCAGTGAGTCAATACCGAATTTCCTGGCAGGCAGAGGTTTGATAACCCGTCAGCCATCTTCATGCTCAAACACGTTCAATATGCTTGATTGCTTGGTATTTCCCTCTGCATTTCCTAAACAGGGAAGTTTCCATAACTCCAGAATCAGCTATAGAACAATAGACCTCCAATGGGACATTTGACTCATCCTTAGATGTCAGGGCACTGTGATTCTATGATAGTGATACACGGAGTGACAAACCCTTGGGAATGATGAGGAAGCTGCCAGCTGTGCTCTGAAGCAGCTGCTGCTGTGCACCACTGGGACAAGCACTAACAAGCAAGCATCCACCTTCTCTGTCTCATGACGGATGCAATGTGACCAGCTCTGCCGAGATCCTGCTGCTTTGACTTTGCCACCAGGACGAACTGTCCCTAGAACTGAGAGCCAAATTACACCATTTCTTCCCTAAGGTGCGTTTGTCAGCCTATTTTATCACAGCGACAGGGAGAAAATTAGGGCAATGACATTCTGTTGGCTCATGATATCGCAGAGAATCCAAGCCCAGTCTTGGCTAGACGCAGGGACTCACACTATTAATATGGGTACACAACTAGAGAAAGATGTCCCCTCGCTTAGCCTCTGATACAACTGTTGTAAGGTTTCCCTCTGGTCCCCTGGTGTAGCCTCAAGAGTTCCATTGACTTTAACTGTGCCTTTCAGCCATATCTGATGGGCACTTTCCGCACCTAACCCCCTACGGTAGCTGTCGATTTGAAACAACCTAGAGTCAGCTGGAAAGAGAGTCCCATCTTCCAAAAGATCTTGGCCCCCAAGAGGACAGAAACTCTGCTTCCCCTCCCTGAGACCACTGTGAACCTACAGCCCCAATCAACTCCCGGACACAGGCTAGGAGTTACCTGCACACAAACACCGGAGTCAGTGACTTGGCCTGCTCGGAAAGAGGGTTGTCTTTGGGTACTAACCCCGGCAGGTGAAGCCTGGGGCTACATCTCATGGTCACGGTGAGGAGGTCTTTCCCACACCTTTTATTACTCTTTTACCACCCGGTGCCATGAAAACTTTTTCTGACTGCCCTACTGTAACCCAGAAATGAATCTTCTCTTTGAAGGCCGGGCTGAACTCAGAGGACCATCTCCTGCCCGGAGTTCTCTCTGTGTGCTCTCCTAGGGCTTCCTTACATTGAGATTTCTATGAAGAGGAAGTCATCAACAGGTGTTTGATTAGTGTGTGACAGAATAATAAATAGGAGCATAGACATAGACATAAAGGAGAAGGGTCAGCAACACCCAGGGCAGGAAAGTTAGAGACTGGCAGCTCGTTTCTGAACTTACACCTCAGGCCCACACCCCTTTCTGGACGTTCTGAAGAATCTTCCTTCCTGGCTTCCATTGTTCAGAGCAGTTCTCAACCTGTGGGTCACGACCCCTTTGGGGTGGTTCGACGACTTTTATGCAGGGGTAGATATCAGATATCCTGCATGTCAAATATTTATATTATGATTCATAACAGGAGCAAAATTACAGTTATGAAGTAGCAGTGAACTAATTTGGGGTGCTGGGGATCACCATAACATGAGGAACTGTATTAAAGGGTCACGGCATTAGGAAGGTTGAGAACCACTCATTTAGACGCTGACCATATTCCTCAACTGTGGTCCCTTCATCTTCAAAGCCTGCGTCTCTTTCTGACCACTCTTCCATAGGCACAGTTTCCTTTTAAGTAAGATTATCTCTCAATATGAACCCTCAATAGGAGTTCATAGGCTTGGCTTGGGCGCCACTAGAACGCCACCTCCGCCTCAAGAAAGCCATTCCCATCTTGGATTTTTAACTGTCATCCGCAAAGTTTGATACGAAGATGCGATCCTGCGTGTTCCTCTGCCAAGCTCCTTAAAAAACCAGCCCTCTGCCAATGAACCTAAGTCTCAGAGAGTTGAAATGGAATTTGAAGCGGGAAACAGTCAGGAAAGCTATGAGCCTGAGAAGTCCTTTACTGTAGGCAAAGTTAGAGCTGGCAGAGCTGGTGGCCACAACTTTCGGCTTTGAATATGAAATGAAATTAGGGCTTAAAAATGAAAATTCTCCCACAAGTATCTATGTTAAAGCTTCTGTCTCAAGCTGAAGGGAGCTTATAAAAACTTTAGGACCTAGAGCCTACCTGAGAAATTCAGGGCAATGCTAAGTGAGTCAGTCTCTCCCTATCTCTCTCTCTCTCTCTCTCTCTCTCTCTCCTTCTACTACAGGGAGAACAGCCTCCACTACAATATTTTGTTACGATATTCTGTCCAAACACATGGGGGCCAGATAATTAGGTATTGAGCCCCATAAAATTGGGAATCCAAAATAAATCATTTCTTCTTTAAGTTGTTTTCCCCAAATATTTGATGGTAAAAAAATAACCACTACAGTCCCCTCATTTCATTCACAAGTTGGTGATTCACACTGTAGGAGCTCAAGACCTGGTCTGGAAATGAACCAGAGCCAAGAGGACAGCTCTTTACTGGATTCTCTCTGCGCTCTGGCCTCCCGCAGACATCAAAGTGGTGGAGTCACTTTCTAACTTGCCAACTGTCACCAGCAAGTGCTAACAGGCAGAGGACAGTCACATGGGTGAGTTCCTTTGAGGAAGAAGCTGCTGACAGATTTCCTCTATTGCTGATGGCAGTCTGCTCATCCTGTCCGAGGATGAAGGAAAAGGCTCAGGAAGGCTCCTTTGCTGGCATCTGTCCCTCCCCCAATATTTGGCATTTAAACGATATGAATATATTTTGTTAATTAATTTTTCATGAAAGCATAATACATGAGCAGAAGATTGAAAAATACCAATATGTATAACATAAAAAGATAGAATGGGTGGTGGTGGCACACGCCTTTAATCGCAGCACTCTGGAGACAGAGGCAGATGGACCCCTGAGTTCGAGGCCAGCGGAGAAACCCAATACAGGGGTACAGAAACTTTTCAACTCTCAAGAAATTCGATGCCTTTTTCTGGCCTTCCAAAGTACCAGGAATGCATGGTGCACTGATATACATGAAGACCAAACACCCATACACATAATAAAATAAAAATGAAAAATTTAAAAGCTTGGATATTGCCATGTTGATCCCTAAAATGGTATAGTAAGTGTTCTTTCACCAACAGGACAGACTCTTTTCATCTGCTGGCCTGCCCTGTCACTCAAGTATCCTGACCCTTTAAGAGTCCTGCCCACTCCCAATCTCCCCCACCCCCATGCAAACTGATCTCCATCTCTCTCTGTCTCTCTGTCTCTCTCTCTGTCTCTCTTTCTCACTCACCTTCTCCTGAAGAGGCAGCTTCTGTCTTTCTCCCTTCTACCCTTTTCTCCCTCTTTTCTTCTCATTCTCTCTCCTCTCCCAACACTAAATAAACTCTATAGCTAAGCTCTCTCTACATGGCGTATCTGTCTGTCTCTCATCTGCCGGCAGCCTCGGGTAACCAGGTGCCCACCCTTTGTGGGACGGGCCTTGGGGTCACCCATGTCATGACTAGGAAGTTTATTTCCAAACACCGTCTTCTGAACCCTTTCTTAAGTGATTAGAGTCTACAATTGGACTCTGGTTTGGGAGGAGCTATGTCTCCAGGCTCAAGCTTTATGAGTGCAGGGGAAAGAGCACTAATCTAAAACTCAAAGCTCCCACATTCTGGTTCTGGCTCTCTAATCCCCTAAAAGATTTTGAACAGGTTACTTGACTTCTTGGGACACAAGTGTCTCATCAGTTAAAAAGCCCTTAGAACTAAAAAGAAGTTCATCTGTGATTCAGGAACTGCAATTCCCATCTGATGGGCATGCCCAGTCTCACAACATAAAAGTCTGCCTTGGAGAGCAGTGGTTAAGTCCCACCGTGAGCTGAACTGCAAATTTTAGGAGCCCAGTGAGGTTCCAAAGTGGGAGTGTCAGCCTTCTAAGGAGGAGGAAACAATCCTAGAGCAATTGGCAGCTACAAATGATGGCGCACAACCAAGTGTCCTGTCTCATGTTGAGGACTGAAGGGCAGCGATACAGCACCAGACATTGAGTCCTGTTGGGGAGTTCATAAAAATGATGCTACTTAGATGGTTCAGTGGGTAAAGATTCTTGCCACATAAGCCTGATACCTGAGACCAATACCAGGAACTTATCTTTGGAAAGAGAGAACCAACTCCACAAAGGTAGCCTCCTGCCTCCACAGGCACACTGCGGCACCACCCACTTCCATTTATGCACATGGTGGCACATGCAACCACACAGAATTGTCACAGAATACAACAATATGGTAATTAGTACGTAAAAATTTTTAAAGATGCTGTTTGCCTAAGTCATTAAGTACAAATAGAAATGGATCTAGCAGCGGTGGTAGAAAGGAATCTGGGCACACACTGAGCAGCAATACAAACGGGGTCAGGGGTGAGGAAGTCCAATTAGCAGATTTGAAGAGGCCAGCGAGGGAGCGAGCCTCTCACCAGGTGTGACTGTCCTTATCATACGCACACACAATCCCCGAGGATCAACAATGCAATTGCCATCCTTCCCACCAGCATTTCCTGTCTCAGGGGCCACCAGCTCCATTCTCCTTATCATAGGAACACACAATCTCCGAGGATCAGCAATGCAATTGCCATCCTTCCCACCAACATTTCCTGTCTCAGGGGCCACCAGCTCCAATCTTCCGGTGTCATCCAATCTCCAGACCATCTTCAGTTCATCATCTTTATAACTCAGGCCCAGCCTGTCGAATTCTACTCTCCCCAACTTCAAAATAAATCCTCAACGCTAGTCCTTGGCTGCTCGCCCCTTGGTCCATCTCTCCTCTCTCAAATAGATCCCTAGCTAATGGGTTGCCATGAATAACTCACCAGTAGTCTTTTCCCCAGTCACCCCCACCCCAGGAACTCCTATTTTCCGTGCACTGAGTGATCCTGTTAAGAGAGGTCATTTCTCCAGAGGCCTCTCATTAGTGAATAACACTCTCAGAGTGAATTCACTGTCAGAGTGAATAAAAGTAATCACAACCACCGACGTCCTCCAGGTCATGTCCCGCCCTGACGGTGAGGTGATATCACACCTTGCCACCCTTTCTCCTTTCTCACTTGCTTGCCTTCTGGTTGTTCCAGCCTCAAAATCATCACACGGAACTGTAAACTGAGTCCCGAAACGTCATTGAAAAGTACAGTTTCGGGGGCCTGGAGGGTGACTGAGCAAGCAAAGGCATTTGCTGCACAAGCCTGACGACCCTCCCCCCAAAAGGTGGAAGGAGACAGCCAACTCCTCCATGCTCCATGAACAAACTGTGGCATTTGCTTACACACACACACACACACACACACACAGACACACACACACAGACACACACACACACAATTTTAGGATGCCCCTTACTCCCACCTAGCCTGCTCTTACAAGTTCCTCGCAGCATGCTCTGCTTTTCTTACTTAACTTAATTTCCTATATAGCTGTACGCTTGTCATTTTATCGCCTACATTTCCATTCCCATAAACTGTCAGTTCCGCAAATGCAAGAACTTATGCCTCATGGCACAGCGGACACGTTGGAGCCCTGGCCAGCTCAGCATGTTCGTTGATGGAAGGGATAAGTCAATGCGAGGGGAGAGAGGTGTCTGTCAAGGGGCTGTGTAGATGATCTGGGCTGGGCCGCCGCCACGGAAAAGGGCATTTTCTCTCATCCGGTTCCAACGCCCTGGGCTCAGGAAACTGTTGCCTCCAATTCCCCCTCTCTTTATCATCTAACTTGTTAGGGATTAAGAGGAAAGGAAAAGCAGAGTGGCAGTCACCCAGGGCTTCCCTTCTTGGCTGTCACTTTGTCAGCAGTGTTAAGTCACCCTCCCCGGATCTCAGGTTCCTCATTTACAACTCTGGAGCCAAAGTCTCCATCGACCTCCAAGGTCTGTGAAATTTATGAAATGAATTTGCACCTCAGCGGGTTCTAACAGGGTACCTGCCGGTTTTTAAAAGCTTGACGAAACTTAACTAATTAGTTTAGCAGAGGCCCCCATGGGTGCCCTTAGAGAGTATCAGAGTCACATAAGCACCCTGGCTCTAAGGAAGCTCACAGAGTAATGGGAAGGGGTGGCAGTCTGACACTCCCCCGGGCTCCACATCTGAACTCTTCTTCAGGCCTATTTCCTATTCTCTCCACTACCTCCTACTTTTAGTCTTTGTAACTTTTTTTTCCATCTAGTTTCCCGAGGCAGGGTTTCTCTGTGTATCCTCGGCTGTCCTGGAACTCGCTTAGTAGTGTTTGTAACTTGAGAGGCAAAATAAATTAATTTTTGTTAAAGCCAACCCCCTTAAAAACAATGATTTAAAAAAAAAAAAACTGTCTCCCTTCCCGACTTCTCTTAGGAATTTAGGCAGCTGCCTTTCCAGAGCAGAGGGCCCCCCCCCCCCCCGAAAGGAATGTGCTAAGGGAAATCTTGTCAGAGCTGGGGTGTAAGTTCCCAGTTAGGGTTACAGGAAGAATGGACCCGCCCGGTCCCCGCCCTGTTTGCTGCAGAGGCACTTGCCAGGTACCTGCTGAGGTGTTCCTGGTGCTGATTGGCCTAGTGCACATGGGGCGACATCAGGCGGTGGGCCGGCCCGTGGAGGCTGGGGCAGGGCGAGCTAGCCCTCGGGCACCATCTCTCACCCCGGACGTGCATCAGGCTTCCTTCTCCCAGGGGTGATTAGGCAAGCCTGTGAATAATCCAGACCCAGCAGCTGCCAAGTAGGTGACTAAGAAACCTGCGGGGCGGGGTGGAGAAAGTGAATTTAGAAAGAGTGACAAGGGTTGTCCATGGCAACCTTCAAAGGGAGTTCCCCGACTCCTCTCCGAAAGACTATGCTAGGCACTCAGCCCCGCCAGGCACTGTGTATACAGCAGGCTCATGAAGGTTGTGGCCGCTAGATTTCACACTCCCACGAAGTGAGGGCTATTTTTAATTCCTAATTTATAGACAAGGAAACGGCAGTTTAGTGAGGTTACAGGTATCCAATCAGTAAGTAGGTAAGAAGCAACACCACCCTCCCCACCCGCCATCATTTAGCTGGACAAGAACAGGATCACCACTACCCTTGACTTTTTTTTTTTTTAAGTAATATAAACTCAACCTGTTGCGCATCTGTAATCCTTTGGAATCCTGAGACAGAGCCAGGGTTGGGAGAGTTACAAATTAGCCTGGGCTCTCTAGTTAAACCCTGTCTTTAAAAGGAACAAGCAAGCAAACAAACAAAGCCGAGCTGCACCTTTCTCCCAGATTTCCTTAGGGACTTTCCAGTGAACTTCCTGCATCATAGGTGGTGGCAGAACTCCCTGCGGGTTCACTCCCTCGTTGGGAAATCCTTTGTGTTCCATGCCTGCTGGTCCTTCCAGACACACAGAGGTCTTCCCAGCCCACCATTGCTTCAGTTCTGGTCTGCCCCACTTGACCATGCTGTCGTGAGTGGGGCCTGGCGGTGTCCTCCTTATTCAGTGGTCTCAAGCCTTTTGACCTCAAGGCAAAAGAATGCTGTCTTAAAAAAATATATTTAGAACTCATCCAAACTGTTGTTTCCGTGAACTCTGGCTACTGACCTCTACTAGGATTAAAACTAAGATAGAAAATCCATCGTTTGGAATGAGTAATAGGCCAGGGCAGATGGCTTAGTTGCTAAAGCACAGGACTTAAGTTTGAGGCCCAGAACTTGCATTAAACAAAGCCGCTTTGTGGTAGCGCTCAATTTGTCACTCCGGCACTGGGAAGGCAGACACAGGTGTAATGTTAGGACTCCATGGCCAGATAATCTCGACAGTTTGAAGAGATCTCAGTAAAGCTGATAGTGTCTCTGACATACATGTGCATGTACGCCTGTACACATATCATACACAAGTAAACGAATAAAGTGAAATAAATAATAAACACGTGAAATGTTTACAGAAACTGTTTTATGTGAAATCACTATATCTTCTAAGACTGGACCTAACTATAAGAGTGGCGTTATTTTCCATGTTTTCCAAATCTCCTTCATGTCTGCTTCAGAGAGCAGGTGGCTACATCTCACCAAGCAATCTCATCGTAGCTACTGAAAAGCTCCACTCTCCCATTCAGGAAAGAGATAAAATTATCTCATTGCTACTTTATAACTGCAGTTTTGCTACTGTGTAGTAGTATAAATATGTATATTAATATAAGTATCTGATATGCAGGATATCTGATATAAGACTCTGGTGTGGGAAGTCCTTCTGCATATGTGTTGCTTTTATTGGTTAATAAATAAAGAAACTGCCTTGGCCTGTGATAGGGTAGAGTAGAGATAGGCGGGGAAAACTAAAGTGAATGCTGGGAGAAAGAAGGCAGAGTTGTAAGACAGCATGTAGCTGCCAGAGAGGAAACCTTGCTGGTAGGCCACAAGCCTCGTGGAAAATATAAAATAATGAAAATGGGTTAATTCTAGATGTAAGAGCTAGCTAGCAATATGCTTATGTGCTTGGCCAAGCAGTGATTTAAACAATATAGTTTTCTATGTGGTTATTTTTTAGTCTGGGCAACTGGGAATGAACAACTGGGAATGTCCCTACTATTTACTATGCAAAGAGAACTGTTGTTCCAAAACAAAGAAAATGAAACCACTAAAAACAAACAAACAAACAAATCCTAGCATTTTTCCCCTTTTCTCAATTTGCTTCCTGTCCTTCCTAATTTGTTTCTTACTAAGTGTGATAAGGCACTGATCAAATCCGATTGAGGGGAAGACAGGCTGTATTCATCCTACAACTCCCAGGTCATAATCCTTCACTGGGGGGAAGTTGGGACAGGAATTTAAGACAGAAACCTAGAGGCAGGAACCAAAGCAGAGATTGTGGAGGAACACTGCTTTCTGGCTTGCTTCCTCTGGCTAATCAGCTAATATCTTATATAGTTCATGCCCATCTGCCTAGGGATTGCACTGCCCCAAATGGGCTGGTGCCTTCTGCATCAATTAACAATTAAGAAAATCTCCTATGTCGGGTAGTGGTGGTGCACACCTTTAATCCCAGCACTCGGGTGGCAGAGGCAGGCAGTTGTCTGTGAGTTCGAGGCCAGTCTAATCGACAGAGTGAGTTCCAGGACATGTTCCATAACTAAAGCTGCAGAGAAACCCTGTGGGAAAGAAAGGAAGAAAGGGAGGGAGGGAGGGAGGGAGAGATAGAAGGAGGGAGGGAGAGAGAGAGAGACAGAGAGAGAGAGAGAGAGAGAGAGAGAGAGAGAGAGAGAGAGAGAGAGAAAGAAAGAAAGAAAGAAAGAAAGGAAGGAAGAAAGGAAGGAAGAAAGTCTCTAACACACATGTCCATAGACTATCTGATGGAGGAAATTCCTAAGTTGAAGTTTTCTCTTCCCAGGTAATTCCAGTTTGTGTCAAGCTGACCAAAATTAACCAACACACTTCTCTACAGCAATACAATCAGAAAATTGTTACTATCTGGAAACAGATATATCCAAATTCCATAATTATTACTATCTACAAGGGACCACAGACCAGAGCAGGAGTGTAGGGGACCTGTGACAACAGAGTAAATACCTACCCCTAAGAGGTTCACATCTTTATCTCTTGCAGCCTGTGAATATTCCCACTTAAATGAAAATTGTAGATGGAATTAAGTTTAAGTATCTTGACATGGGGACGAGTGCCCTGCTTTATAAGGTGAGCCCAGCCTAATCACAGTTATCCACAAGAGGACAGGGCTATTTCCTTATCTATGATCAGATGGCAATGTGACAAGGGAGAAATAGGCAAAGAGGGGTGGGATGGTGCTGGCTGTGAGGAGGGGGCTCCATCCAGAGCCAGAAGCAGGGACAGTCAGCTTTCAAAGGGTAGAGAAGGCTAGATCCGCAACTCCCCTGGAGCCTCCTAAAAGGAATGCTGCCTTAGAGAGGCTTTGATGTAAGCCCATTGAGACTTGTGTAGCCTCTGACCCAAGAGATAATCCTTTTGAATTGTTTTTAGCCACCAGGTTTGTTGAGATTTGTTTCAAAGGCAATATAAGCTCAGCACATAGCCCCAAGCCACCAGAGATGGTGTCTGTCCACCAGGGGGTGTCTGTGAGGCCCAGGAACTGTACTCACAAAGAGTTGATGCTCAATTTCCTACCCCTACATGCCTTTTGTGAATACCTCAAACCCCAAAATTTGTAGCCTGAAACTTTCATTAAGCTTGTCTGAGCACCACCCCTCCACACACACCGCCTGGCACCCTTCCTCACGATGTTGAACCTGCTGTTAATGTTCACATCCTTAATCTTATAGGTGGCCAGGAGTATGTAGTGCATGGATCTGGACAGGACCTGGGTGTGAGCTGGAGGAGCTTCAGTGTTGCACCTATGAGTGAGAAGGGAGACAGAGAAGGTTACAGGGGAAGCAGCTCCCTATTACAGGGAAAGCTGGGGTTCGCTTTGGGGGTCCTTAATCTTACTAATAAAAGAATTTAGAAATGGACTCAGAAAGAAGTTTGAGGACAATTTTATTAGAGTTGAGATAAAAAAAATGACAACAACAAAACCAACAGAATGGGCAGATGGGACTCTGAGTAGCTGTCTGGAGGAGGGAGATGTAGGAGAGGGGGGGGGAGGGAGAGAGAGAGAGAGAGGAGAGAGGGAAGAGGAGAGAGGGAGGGAGAGGGAGAGAGAGAAAGAGAGAGAGGAGAGAGAAGAGAGGAAAGAGGGAAGGGAGGGGAGGGGGAGGGAGGGAGAGAGAGAGGAGAAAGGAGAGAGAGGAGAGAGGGAGGAAGAGGGAGAGAGAAGAGAGGAGAGAGAGGGAGGGAGAGGGAGGGGAGAGAAGAAGGGAGAGAGGGAGAGGAAGAGAGAGGAGAGAGGGAGAGGAAGAGAGAGGAGAGAGGGAGGGAGAGAGAGAAAGGAGAGAGAGGAGAGAGGGAGGGAGAGAGAGAGGAGAGAGGAAAGGGGAGAGGGAGGGAGAGAGGAGAGAGAGGAGAGAGAGGGAAGGAGAGGGAGAGAGAGAGAGAGAGAGAGAGAGAGAGAGAGAAAGGAGAGAGAGAGTGAGAGAGAGAAGAGAGCACTGTGTTTTTGGAGGCAAGGGCCAGGGAAAGGAGTCAGGTTCAGCAGTGAGGACTGACAAGCGTCCCCATTGTGGATTAGCAGCTTGTGGCAGAAGACAAGATGTCTTCAGAGAACACGTGAGAAATCCTAAAGTGTCCAGGAAAGCATGCTTAGGCTTTGGGCCAGTATTTGACAGAAAAAAATAGAGAGAAGAAAAGGAAAAGGTGTGCTTTTGGAGTAAGAACTTGGCAAATTACACAGGCTTACGAGACTGCCCGGAGAAAAGGACTGCGACTGAACGGAAGGAGGGCTTCAGGAAACTGCGAGTTTATTATTTCATTATGGGATAATTATTTCTCCCACCTCCTCAGCATAACAGGCTTTGTGAGAGGCGGTCTCCTGACCAGGTGATTGACGGAGGCAGCTAAAGAAAGAGGCAGAGCAGCGATGGCACCCATCTTTAATCCCAGCACTTTGAAGGCAGAGGCCAGCCTGGGCTACAGAAAAAGTTCCAGGACAACCATGGCTACACAGAGAAACTTTGTCTTGAAAAACAAAACAAAGCAAAACAAAAAAAGCAAAAGGTAGGAAGGAAGAAAGAAAGAGAAGAAAAGAAAAGAAAAGAAGAAAAGGAAAGGAGACAATAAAATATAACTTTCTAATCTTTGAAGCAAATCAGAGTGATATGTCTCTACAAAGACAAGAGGTATTCCATTCTTTTGTTCAGGTGACTTAAAGACGGACAGGTACAATGTGGCAATAACTTCACAAACATGTAAAACCAGCCTGTTTGCAAATATATTCTTGAAAATGGCCCAAATTTTATAGACAAGACTTCCATGTTCTGACCCTATGCCATAGACCTCTTCCTTTCCGAAAGCTTGAGGGACAACTGTAGCTTGTTGGTTGGGCATTTGTCTAGCGTGGGTACAGCTCTAGGTACAATCCTCAGTACAGGAAAGAAAGAAAGGAAGGAAGGAAGGAAGGAAGGAAGGAAGGAAGGAAGGAAGGAAGGAAGGAAGGAAGGAAGGAAGGAAGGGAGCACAAACTATAGGATTGATTTATGGAAGGAGTTTGCTCATTGTTGGGATCTGACAAAGTACCACAAACTCAGGGAAGAGGGTAAATTCTGCTAAAGCTAGTTCTGACTCACCTCCCTGATCTTTTGCAGTTAAGCCCACGGAAGCAGCTGTTTCAAGCCATCAAAAGAGTGAGACTAGGCAGAGACTTTCCTCCATCTAAGATAGCTAAGCCACAGCTAAGCCATGCTGTCTAAATGACTTCTAGCCTTCTGCACAAGCAGGTGTTTACACTGGAGGCTTAGGAAACTGTGCAGATGGATATGTCAGCCAAGTGCCACCACTTATGTGAGTCTGAGAACCTGAGTTCTGATCCCTGGCACCCACGCAATAGCTGGGTGTGGACACAGGAGGATTTCTAGAGCCAATCTAGGATTTCTAGATGGGCCAGTCCATGGGTTAGCTAGTGTTATGGTCAAGAGAGTCTCAGAAAATGGGGTGGAAAGCAAGGGAGGACACCCAGTGTCAACCTCTGCCTTCCACCTGCACACATGTGTAATCATGTGGAAACACACACACACAATACAATGTTTATTTAGCTAGGTTTGGTGAGATCAACAAATCAGGTAATGACTGAAAAATGGCTTTTTATTCACAGGTCCCAAAAGGAGCAGACATTTTACATCATGTGCAAAGCCACGTGGGAAAACAAGGTGGTTGGGTGGTGTCAGTGTGCTGGCTGGTTTGTTGACTCAAAGTAGAACCATCCATTGAGGATGAGGGAGTCTCAATTGAGGAGGAATCACTTACATCAACCTGGCCAGTAAGCATGTCTGTACGGCGTTATCATGATTAATGATCAACATGGGAGGGCCCAGTCCGCTGTGAGCAATGCCACCCCTGGGTAGGTGATCCTGGTTGTCTAATAAAGCAGGCTGAGCAAGTCTTGAAGAGCAACCGTTAGCAGTATTCATTCCTCCATGGTCTCCGTTTAAGTTCCTGCCTTGGCTTTGCTCAGTGATGGACTGTCATCTGTAAGTGAAACAAACCCTTTCCTCCCCACACTGGTTTGGATCATGCCTATCACTGCAGCAGAAAGCAAAACTAGCGCAGTCAATGAGGAATCATGGGCTTGCGATTCAAGGGGGATGTGAGGCAGACTGTCTTCTTTGTTTTTAATTTTTTTTTAATTTTATTTTTTATTTATTATGTATACAATATTCTGTCTGTGTGTATGTCTGCAGGTCAGAAGAGGGCACCAGACCTCATTACAAATGGTTGTGAGCCACCATATGTTTGCCGGAAATTGAACTCAGGACCTTTGGAAGAGCAGACAATGCTCTTAACCACTGAGCCATCTCTCCAGCCCCACAGACTGTCTTCTTGAGTGACATATTTATTAAAAGAGTTGTTAAGGCCATGGAAAGACAGCGTGACCATAGCTCTGAGGAGAGACATCAAGCCCACACAGCAGAGTGTGTATGTCGGGGGCAGGGGGAGTCCCTTCTTAAAGGTCTCAAAAGAAGAGGAAGGTTTCATGCCTTGTGGTTCATTAAGATTTATTGTCAGGCTCTCTTTGACTCCTGGTGGTAGAGGAGAGAGAGGAGGGGTTTTGAAGGAACCTTATTAATGTGTGACTTAGAAGATGAGGGAGAAATGGAGAGGAGGGACACATATGACATTGAGTCTTATTCGTTGTCCTCAGTACCCTTGAATACAGTGATTTTCAACCTGTGGGTCATAACCCCTCTGGGGTCAGAAGACTCTTTCCCAGGGATCACATATCAGATGTCCTGCAATCAGATATTTACATTATGATTCATAACAGTAGAAAAATTACAGTTATGAAGTACCAACAAAATAATCTTATGGTCACCACAACATGAAGAGCTAAAGGGTTGGAGCATTGGAAAGGTTGAGAACCACTGCTCTAATATCTTGGAAGCTCAAACCCCAAGCCTATAAACGTCCCCCAAGGAACTGATAATCACGGGTCTGTTATTCTGGAATCTGGGCACCTGAGGAGACTGTCAGATGGTTACAGATTCAAAAATGGCTCAAATTCAAAGATGGGCTCTCAGTAAAAGACTTGCCATTTCCTTTAAGCTAACAGTCAGGAGACAGGGTAAGGCAGAGGGAAATGTGGCAAGTGTCTTTACTCTGGCTTCATGGGAAGTGCTAGCACACACAAAACAAACAAACAAACAGCAAAAGCAATTCTCACCTTAAAGGGAAGAAGAAATAGTTTATTCTGGAGCCATTTTACATGACCATGATCTGGGAACACCAATTTAGGTGACCCCAAACTCCATGTTCCGGTGTGAAGGAAGCGTCCTAGTTTCACAGAACAAAGACAGTCATAAATCAAGGTGAGTTGAAAACACACTGAGCAGCTACAGTAGGTGGAGGGACTGTTCTTTAGGCAGTGGACTGGTTGGGACGGGAGGATATGTACTGGAGCTCAGGAACCTATGAAAGCTCTCGAAAGCTCTAGAAAGCAGGTGGCTTAGAGAATAATATCTTCATGTCTTTCAGGATTTGGTTTCAGGACCCTCAACAAATGCCAAAATCCTCAGATGCTCATATCCCTTATATATGACAGAACATCTTTGTATGTGACCTACAGATATCTTGTATACTTTACATTTGTCCTAGATTGCTTATAATATTCAACATTATGCAAATTTATGTAAATAGTTGTTATACTTTATTATTTAAAGGATAATGATAAGAAAAATCTATGCATATCTTCTTACAGGACATTTTATCTATCTATCTATCTATCTATCTATCTATCTATCTATCTATCTATCTATCTATCCCTCCATCCATCCATCCATCCATCTATCCATCCATCTATCCATCCATCCATCCATCTATCTATCTATCTATCTATCTATCTATCTATCTATCTATCTATCTACCTATATTTTACATTCCAGTCATAGTTTCTACTTCCTCCTCTCCTCCCAGTCCCTCTTCCCCTCCCACTCCATCTCTCTTCCCATCGCTTAATCCCCTCCTCCTCCATTTCTGTTCAGGAAAGGGCAGGTCTCCCATGGATATCAACAAAACATGACATATCAAGTGCATAAGACTTAGGTACATTCTTAATTAATGTATTAATGCTGGGCAGGGTGATCCAGTATGAGGACTAGGGTCCCAAAAGCTAGACAGCCCCTTTTCCTGCTGTTAGTAGTCCTACAGTAGATCAAGCAGCACAACTGTCACGTACATATAGACAGCCTAGGTCAGTCACATGCAGGCTCCCTGGTTGTCTGTCTTCACATGGCAGTGTGCCTCTAGTTCTAGACAGGCCCTGGGCAGCAATAGGTCTGCAGTCCACAGCCAAGATCTTTAGCCTCAACCAGTGCTGCCCTACAGCTGTGAGAGGGCCTGAGTTCTGCTCTGTCCTCATTGGATCATAATCCCCACTTTCCTACTCTGTTTACTACACAGGGCAACAGGGTCAAGTCTTCCTGTTCTCTAGCAGAAACATGATGCTCAGCCAGCAGCCACCGCAACAGGTGGTTGTGGAGAGCTGAGGGGGGGCTGTGCAGAGCTGGGGGGCTGTGCAAAATGGAGAGGCTGAGCAGAATTGGGGGACTGAGTAGAGTCAGGGGTCTGTGCAGAACCGGGGGCTGTGCAAAGTTGGAGGCTGTGCAGAACCAGGGGGCTGTGCAAAGTTGGGGGTTGTGCAGAACCAGAGGCCTCTGCAAAAGCAAGGAGCTATACAGAGCTGGGGGGTGGACTGTGAAGAACTTGGATACTGAGCAGACCTGGGGGTTGTGTAGAGCCAGGGGGCTGTGCAGAACTGAAGGGCCATACAGAACCGGGGGGCTGTGGAAAAGCTAGTCGTTATGCAGAGCCAGGAGCCTGTGAAAAACCAAGGGGCTGTGCAGAGCCAGGAGGTCTGTGCTGAGCCAGAGAGCTGTGTAGAACCCTGGGTGGGGGCGTGCTGAACCAGAGGGCTGTGCAGAAATGGGGTACTGTGCCAAACCAGAGAGCTATGCAGAACCAGGGGGTTGTGCGGAGCCAGGGGAACTATACAGACCGGGGAGTGGGGGTGGACCGTACAAAACATGAGGGCTGTGTAGAACCAGGGAGCTGTGCAGAGTCAAGGGACTGTGCAGAGCTGGGGGATTGTGCATAAGAACTTCTCCAGGCTATGTTCTTTTTCCTTCTTCCTAACTGCTTTGGCTTGTATCTGCTTGTTTCCAGGAAAGGACCACACAGTGCTTGGGGACTCGTTCCAAATTTTGTTTCACATTTACATCTAAGCTGAGGACTTGTGTCCACAGCTGTCTGTGTGGAGCTTGCCACCCATCCCTGACACTGCTAAACAGTCTGGCTGTTTATAGTGGACAAGAACTCTGACCCTGGTGGACAAGGAGAAGCATCTAGAACCTTCTTACGTGTGCTTCTTCCTGACAGGAAGGGTTTGTGTAGGTTTCTCTGAAGTCAGACATTACACACCTAAGGGCCACAGCTCTATTTCAAAGGGGTTGGCTTGTGAACTTCTTCCCCTGGAGATACTGAACATGAGTCAGAGTCCAGCCAGTGGTTTGCATCTGGAATAGATGGCGTGAAAGCAACTGAATGTCACTTGGCAAATTAACATCTTCCAAAATCATGTGCGTAACATCATCGCACAGTCAATACGGTGTATGTCAAAATGCCAACAATATTTAATAATGACTGTAACATGATCACGAATAACATTTCTAAATATTAGTAGTCTAATTTTTATTAAGCATCAATTCTGCCTATATAGTAGTGGCATTCTAAGCTGATTTTCCATAGAGCATCTGTGGGAAGGGCCTCTGCCCTCTGACCCCAGGGCCTTGGAGCCCTAGCAACATTGTAAAGAGGAAGAAAGGTTAGGAACTCCACAGCTAGCTAGTTCGGCAGAGGAGGGCTGGCAAAGCTGCCTATGATGGTTGGTTTTCCTTGTCAACTTGACACAATCTAGAGTTCTGTGAGAAGAGTCTCTCAGGGAGGAACTGGTTGACTTGTAGGCATGGCTGTGAGGGATTTTTCTGAGCTGGTTTAGTTGGATGGGGGTGATATGGGTACACTGAAATATCTTTGAGAATGATGGAACCTTTCTCAGCCCAACTTATGCTTGTCTTGGGGAGCTAGGCTCCTTGGAACTTGATGAATACCAAAGCTGCCACAGGCCAGAGTCTTCTGGGTTCTTGTCTCATGAATTCAAGAAATAAAAGTCATGGATCACCAAGGATGAGTTTTGGAAATATTTTATTATAGGATACTTAAGAGAGAGAAAGAAGACTGAGTTCCTGTAAGGCAGGGAGTCCCCTGCTGTGGGCTACCACTGAGTTTTTCTCTGTTGGAATTAGCAAAGCTGTAGTGGATGGAGGAGGGGAAGGGAGTGGGTCAGTGTAGCTCCTAGTCCAGGAGTCCAGAAATTTTAAAGTTTCACTCACATTCTAGTGTGGCCCCCTGGGAAGGGTACTCTCTTCAGGGAGTAGATAAGGAAAAGGTAGGTCCCCTTTTGGCATCTGTAGCCTATGGCCAATGTGGAACAAGAGACATTCCTGGTTTAAACGCTTCTAGAAACTCAGAGTTGAGTGCTGTGGCCATGCCCAAGGAGCAGTAAGTTACAATTGGAGTTCCTAGTGTCATCCCAACAGAAGGAAACCCCCTGAAGGGCCAGTCTCCTTTAGCCAAGGCCACGGACTGCAGACATGGAATATCTTTTGCTTCTGCTGTGCCTTTACATGTTTGCTACAGTTCTCTTTCTCTGCCATCTAGCATGGTATGATGCTTAATGGTGTAATACAGGGTGATTATCTCTTGGGAACATCCCATTCTAGCGGGCATTTTTACCCATGGATTGTCAAGAAGATGACTCCTACCTAAGCTGTACTGTCCAATTTAATAATAATAATGATAGCTTATACAGAGCTTTGATGAATAAAAATCAATACAAGGATATGTTTCACAGCCAGGGTCCATGAGTCTCACCTAAGGAGCTGCATGGATTGTAGCTCAGTTTAATGACTGACAATTGGGTAGCCCAGTTAGTTTAAATTCTTTTAACTTTAATGTTGGAAGATGTGTTCGCAGATCTTGGAGTGCATCACAGTTAAAATAAAGCTTTAACAAAATTAAACTAAAATGTTTTTGTTAAATAACTTTAAGGTTAAAAAAAAACCTAAGAAGACAATCTAAAGCTTTAGAAAGGCGCAGAGCTGAATATGGGACTCTTTAAGGTCAGGGAACAAGAACAAAGCAACCCAGTTATTACTGACTGATGGACTCTCCTTGCTAAGTAAGTTGATGATCAAAGATGATGATTAATTCCTTATACCCATTTTTGCCCTCAATCTCCTAATGTAAAAAAAAACAATTAATAAATGGACATGTACCCTAAGGATTTAAAGTAGAGCTAACTGATTCTTTTTTCATATATAAAAGTTTAGGTTTAAGATTCCTTATAAGATTACCTCTCAAGATAAGTAATAAAATAATCAGCCCTTTCTTTGTAACTGCAAAATGTCACCTGTCAATAAAAGACCTGACAAGTACATCTTGCTTGCCACCCAGTTAATCTATAACAAGTTGCTTGGGTATGAATAAGTTCTCGGTACATACGTTCTTGGGCTAATTTGTTCATCACCTGTAATACATAAAATGTTTATCATGTAAGGGAGATGGTAAGCATGTTTTTACCTATAATCATTCACTTGAAGAATAAAATACAACTGTTTTGATTCCTGTACTGCCTGGGAGATTCTGTTGGGGTATAAAAGCTGTCAAACAATATGAGATAAAGAGAGAGAATAAAGAAAAGAAAGAACAAAGAAGGAAACCGTCAAGAGAGTTTGTGAGTGTCTTTTCCCTCACACTTCTCAGACAGAAATGATTAGCTTCACTGACTCTGTGGTTTCCTGTCAAAGCCCTGTGCTGTTGGAGGCTGACTCCCCAGACAGCGATAGTTGAGAGTTAAATTTATTGGGCACCCAGTGAAGACAGGGACTGATCTCTGCTGGTCAGATCTGCTTGATCCATATTTGTCTCACCAACAGGATGGGGGACATCTCAGTGGTAAGGTTGCTCCTGCCTATCTCGGACTGTCTAGTTCCTAGAATCCTACTGAACTTAGAGTGGGAGCCCAGTTACCAACTGGTGCAAGGATGTGTCTATACATTTACTGTTTCTTTCCATTAGTGCCATCTCAAGTATAGGCTGTGCCTGGATCCCATTTTTGTAAATTCCTCCATGATAAGTGCATGCCCACATTCTGCCACCATTGTCATTGATCTCCAGAGTTGCTTTGATTATGACTTTCACTGTCACATCTCAGCTCCTCCATCCTTCCCTTTGGTAATCTTGCAGTACTGCCTGTCTGTTAGAATGAGATCTGAGTCTATAGTGGCACGCTTCACACAAAGGGGACTGAAGGTAAAAGGGGGCTCAGACATAGGGAAAGTTCTGGCGAAGCACCCAGATGACAGTTTCAGGAACTCATGGTGATCATTTATGACTTTTTTTTCCCATTCAGATGCTTTAATGTAGCCACTGGCTTTGAATTGGCTGAACAACTGGGAAGGGGTACGTTACTGGGTGGAAACTTAAAAAAAAAAATACCTGAGTTGCCACGGACAAAACATCTTTCTTTTCAGGGATAAGACCCTTCACCAGATGGGGTCCTGGATTGAGAGACCCTCACAAAGGACTCCCCTCGTACCTGCACTGATCTGAGACAACCAAGTAGTAGGAGCTTTTGTTCTCGCTACGTGAAAGGTTCCATGATGACGCCATGTTTCAGAGGAAAGAAGAGAATAGAGAAGGCTAATCCTTGTCCAGGCTGCTCAGAGACCATAGCATGGAATCTAGATCTCCTGAGCTAGAGGAGAAATCTCATCGCCCAGCAAGCCCCTCTAGGCCTCTCCAGGAAGGTTCAAGAGCTTTGGCAGATGTTGTTCTAACATCAGACTTCCTACTTTTCAGAATCCCAAATGGCAGCTTCACAATCTCTTCCTAGCACATAGGAAGAATGAAAGGAGCTAGGATAGGTGTTGGAGACCAGGTGCTCTTCTATCCTGCCATCAGTGGCTCAGTGCCAGCAGCCACAGATCACATGATCATCAGCCAACAAATGTGACACAGGTACCCTTTAAAAGGTCCCTGTCATCACGGCCTGCTCTCTCATATGCTCTCTCGCTCTTGCTTGTTCTGTCTCTCACTCTCTGTCTCTCTGTCTCTGCCTCTCTCTTGTCCCTGCTCCAAGGCAACCTTCTCCCACCCAATAGGATCCAGCCATGATAAGCGTAAAAGGGACAGACCACCCAAAGGAAGTTCTTAACTTCCAACTGTACCACCTGCCAGTGTTGGACCCAGCCATGATAAGCTTAATAGAGGCCTGGGTCCCAGTAGTTTACCCTGAAGCAATACCTGGTTGCAGGAAGGACCACAAACTGAGATTACCCAAGAACCACCCAGGACCAGACCATCCAAAGGAAATTCCTAACGTTCTATCCATTGTAGATAAGATCATCTGCCAGCACACACTCACCAGGACATCCCTAGACAAATGTCAGCCAATTGGTCCTGAACCTTAGCAACCCCTCACCCCCAACCTTTACCACTATGAAAACCCAACTCTAACTGAGTTTGGGGCTCTCCAATCACTCCAATATGTTGGACACATGGAGAGAATGGGTTTGCAAACTTGTGTAAGAATAAAGGCTCCTTGCTTTTACATACAGGACTCAGTCTCCTGATTGGTTTAGGGGAAATCCATGATCTGGGCATAACAAACCCCACCTCATTAAATCTCTTACATGAGATCTGTTGTGTGGTGTGGTCTCTGCAGCATTCCTTGGCCCTGACTCACCAAGGTATCTCCTCTTCTTTCCACCGAGTTAACCCTAACAATAGGAAGGCTGGACAGGTGTGTGGGGATTCAGATAGGCAGCTTTGTTAATTCCCCAAAGGTTAGCTCTTATCATTGTCCCTTGGGTTGATAGCACACACACACACACACACACACACACACACACACACACACACCTCTGAACTCTTGCTATTCTTTCCAACTACAAATCCCTCCATTTTTCTGTTCTTCCCCATCAAAATCCAGCTAGTATGCCATTTTCCACACAACCTCCTTCCATATTAGTGTTCTCCCCTCTCCCCAGCCTTTGCTCACAAAGGACACTGTGCCAGCAAGGTGGCCAGAAGAGTGTCTGGCTCATCTCTAATTCCACTAAGTAAATAAACAGTTAAGAGTACTCTCCAGCCAGCACCCAGCTTCCTGAAGCTCTCCTTCAGCTTGGCTCAGTCCCAGCAAGTGGCCCTAGGGATTTGTCCTTCATCTTGTCCTCTATCAAAATCCTCTCCTCTAGGTGTGAGGAACCAACTCTCAGCGAATAAAGTAAGGCACACTGAGTCTACAAATGAGAAGTGATCCACAGAACCTGCCTGCATTTCTTACTCACTTCCAGGGCTTTGACCTTGTACTTAGGGATTAGTGTTTTCTGCGGTGGTCATTAGGATCCTGAGTGCATGACATATATACCCAAAAATGCCAAAATTGACAATAGCTAATAAAAATGATTTGTTTCTATTAACACCATTTGTGAGTCAGATATTACTCTAGGAGTTCAGAGAGGTACATTAAGAAGACTCAGTTCTCAGCTTGCTTCAGGAACAAGCCATCCAATGCTCCTCAAGCTTCTTCTACTTCATGAGCACTTTTGTTTCCCTTATGCAAGAATCACAGTCATTCTTGCAGTTAGCTCAAATTCCAGATGCTATGCAAACCATCCACATACTGCTTCACTTGTTCCACAACACGTTCTTCTGTTGGTTTCTGTTTTTCAAACAGGGTTTCTAGATGTAGCCCTGACTGTCCTGAAACTCTCTCTGTAGATCATGCTGGCTTCAAACTCACAGAGATCAGCCTGACTCTGCCTCCTGAGTGCTGGAGTTAAAGGTATGCTTCACTACTACCTGGCCACAATATAGTCTTGAAAAGGGAATTGTTACTGATCTCTGATACTCTCCAAGAACCTCAGGCAGTGTGCGGTGTACTACAAACAACAATTTAATGCGCTCCCTTTTTTCTGATAAAGCTGTGTGGGTTTGTCCTTGAGGTGGGAAATGGGGAGCTGAGACCAAGGAGTGAGTGCACTTTGCCCATCTGTGTTGCTTCTCCAAAGAACATCAGCTCTTTGTCCTCCCCATTTACCATTGCTTCCTTTCTTAAATTACCATATTTATTCTTTGTGTGCTAGAAGCTTTCTTGTCAACGTCCACGAACTGACTTCATTGTTGATCCAGCCAACTACAGTTCCAAGATATCCCATGTGAAAGGGCTGAGAACTGGAGATTGTATTTTTCTAAGCTCTTGATCTAAGAACATCCTCCTCAGCTCATGTAGCAAGTGGCTAACCCCTCGGTGGCTCTGGGAACATGGTTCAACTGAAAACAAAGCAAATGCTTTGAGGAAGAATCTCACTCTTGCCCCTGCCAAGATAAATAGTCACACACTACAACCGTAATAGCCACTTACACCAAATTAGATAACCTAATGAAAGGGAAAAAAATGATACCATTAAAATGTGCAATTAATATAAACAGGAGGAATGCTGGCTTCCAATCTCTCTGATTCTATTCCAACCACACAGACCTTCGTCTACCTTGATGGGGCTGCCCATGTTACTTTCCTCACCGTGGCCCATTATCTCACTCACATCTGCTGCTCTGTTGGATGGGTTCCTGTCTTCAACCTCGGCTCTGTCCTTAAAGTTGCAGAATCTTTGCCAAAAAATGCTTCTCTTCGGTCTGATTTCAGAGCAGTCCACCCATCCATAATTAAGTCTTCCATTTCTGCAGTAAGCATTGATTGAACATGTCTGTGTTCCAAGCAGTGCTTCCTAGACAACCTGGCCCACTGTACTCCTTCTCTCCAGAATATCTCCACCCTTGTAGTTTTAACTAGCATTTGCCCACTGATGATTTTCAAATCTAAATCTCCAGACAGGGACCTCCCAGCTAGTTGTATGCAAGCCTGAATGTCTGCTGGACATCTGCTGTTTGATGTCCAATAAACAGCCGAAACTCAACTTGTTCCAAACAAAACTCATCAATCACCTTCTCTCAACATGCTGTTCATTTCTCTTACAACTTTAGATGCTGGCCCAAAAACTCAGTTGGTCATCTACATAGAAATCCTCACTTTTGTCTTCATTGGGATCCAGAAATTTCTTTCAGTCGGAGATTAATCTGATTTTAGTCCATGTCCCACATCAGCCCATCTCTGATCTGGGCAGGCTCCATCTCCTTTCACCTTCACTCTTGACTGTGTCCTACCCTTGACCCTTTATTTCCTTAGGTGATCCCTCATCATCCACACCCCGATGACTGACTTCCTGATGAATTCTATTCTGCCTCTTTTGCCATAGAGAAACGGATGGCTCTTTGGCCAGTTGTTGTTAGTTCAAGTTTGTCTTCACCTGTTGTCCTCTCATTTGTTCTGCCCACATCCTTGTTAACGGTATCCACCCTTAATGTGCCTCAGCTCCCCATGTGATATGCATGCTTCCTGTCAGGACTCACTTAACTTGCAGACAAATCGTATTTTCTGTGACCTAGCCCCTGCCTCATGTCCCCCATTTAATATTAAGGCAATGTATTCAGCATCACCCACTGTTTCTGAATGGGGGAGGGTGGTCTGTATAGAAACCCTGTGGTTCTTTGCCCAGGCTAACTTTCAACCTATTATCTTGTTTAGGGTTTCTATTTCTATAATAAAGCCCCTGACCAAAAACAACTTGGGGAGGAAAGAGTTGATTTGACTTATATTTCTATGTCACAGTTTATCGTTAAAGGAAGTCAGGACAGGGACTCAAGACAGGAACCTGAATTTATGAACTGAAGCAGAGGCCGTGGAGGAATACTGCTCACTGACTTATCCTCAGAGCTTCCTCGCTTTGTTGTCTTCTACAACACAGGACTACCTAACAGAAGGGAGACTGTTCATGGTGAGCATCAATCACTAATCAAGAAGATGTCCCACAGACTTGCCCACAGGCCAATCTGGTTGAGGTGATACCTCAACCGAGATTCTCCCTCTCCCAATATGTCTGGGTTTGTGACAAGTTAACAAAAGCCAACCAAGGCGATTTCTCTAGACATTAGGTCTTCCTGGAAGATTCTGTCTGTGTCAGGCAGGTTTTGAAAACATCACTTTATTTCCACTCTCTATATTTGTGTTCTTAAGAAATCCCTTGACTGTCTTAGTTCTTAGGAGCTGAGCATTTAATAACAGTTTGCTTGGTTCGAACCCTGAACCGCTTCGCTTTGCTTTTTCCATCTGAAAACTGAAAGCCCCAACCGCACGGGACTTCATTCCTTCAGCATGTGAAGTGTAGAACACAGTGTTGGTATATGGTTCGCTAGCAATTACCTAGCATTACCCAGCTGACACCGTGCATCATTAACACTTGCTGCTTCTATGACTGTTGGAAGGAGCTTTGGATGGAGGTAGACCAAGATTCTGCACCACCTTAGTGTGGTCTCTTGACCTCATCAACAGGCAAAGTACCACCCTTTCCCAATGAGGCTGCTGTGGGCCAGGCGTAGAAGGCACTTGGTGCCCACCAGCACTCTGCATTTACTAGGTTTTCTCTACCTTCTCCTGAGCTTTACTGCCCCCGCCGAAGCATCTGAAGGTACCCTGGGTGGTTCCAGCGGAACCTGAACAAGTTCAGTCACTCACCAGAGAGGCCTCTGGAGTCCCTGGGAGCCTCTGGTGTGTATAAGGCCTTGGGGAGGTTTTCGTGATGAACTCTCAGGATTGCTCAGGTGTCTTTTTATGTTTCTGAGTGAGGGCAAAAGTATTCACGCTCTATGTTTATGGGTGTACACAGCATGCCTAGAGCGTACTTTATCCTTGGTCTTTGACAGCGTTCAGAGCTGACAGAAAAACACGCCAAGACTCCCTCACTTGCAGATACCACAAGGCTGTGTTGAGAACTGGCGAGATACTCATGTATCGTCAGTCTTCAGAAGTCATCGGCCCCGCCTAGTTTAGGTCAGGGGCAACACAAAATCACCTAGCCTGAGTCCACCCTAACTTTGCAAAGTTGACCTCAGTCCTTCATGCTTTTTTTTTTAAATTGACAATTTTTTTCTTTCTTTTTTTTTAAAGATTTATTTATTTATTATGCATACAACATTCCTTCCATGTATGCTTACATGCCAGAAGAGGGCACCAGATCTCATTATAGATGGCTGCGAGCCACCATGTGGTTGCTGGGAATTGAACTCAGGACCTCTGGAAGAGCAGTCAGTGCTCTTAACCTCTGAGCCATCTCTCCAGCCCCAACTATTTTTTTTTTTAATGAATAGAGACACTCTAGTTTGAGCTACATAAAATGGCTTAGTCCAGAAATGATAGAGTGTTGGTGATTACATATGATTATCCTAATATGTTTCTACAATGAGCAATTCAAAAAGTATAAAGAGTCCAGAGGGATCTCTCCTATTCCAGCCTCCTCTCCCTAAAGCCAGGGGTGATTTGAGAAACAACTAAGCTATCATGAAAACTTTGTTACATGCATATTAATTTATAAATACACGGGAAATATATTGTTCCCACCTTACCATATCCTTTAGAAATTGTTCCAGTGAATACTTTGGTGTTGGTTAACCATCACCTAGGACTTTGTTCATTTTTCCTGGTCATCTGACATCATGGGCACTACTGTAAGGAACATCTAAGATGCGGCTGATCTCCATGGAAATAGAAGGGGCATTTTCAGTTTCCATGGTTGCGTTTTCCCTGCAGTGGTTTCTCTCATCAGCATCCTAGGGGTGGTGAGCAGTGCCTCTGCCAGAGGCACTCCAGCCAGGTGCCCTGGCCCTGGGCTCTGTGGCTCCTCTGCCTTCCATTGTCTTCCAGCCCTCATCAGCTCCAGGGTTGCTCTGGCTGTTGAATTACCTCTCTGCATCATGTTGCCCGTTTTAGTTCCTTCAGCATCTTTGTAACTGTCCATTTTCAGTCATCTCTATTGGCTTTGAGTCCTTTCACCCCTACCACCTCCGTACCAGACACTGAACTGTTACTCTCAGAGTGACGGGAGTAAAGAGAACAGGCCACGTTCTCCTGCTGCTGGTGTGAGTAGGCATTGCTGTCAAAGTCCTCGGGCATGCAGTTCAGCGAGAACCTTAAGCGTGAGCACAGCCTTATCTTAAGAAACATGCAGGGACATGTTTGTGAGTGAGCTAATCTGAAGTCTCAGACTTGCTTCTAAACAAACTGGTGAGTGAGGGGGTGGCCCATAGATGCCGGAAGAACGGCCCTGATGCCACAGTGGACCAAACTGATCGGCTTAAACACTGACCATGGCCATCTCTTTGTTGGTGTGTGTCTGATTTTCAGTTATAGAATGTGCTTTTCCAAAAGCAAAGTTAGGCTTTTCATTCTTCCTCATAGATATTTATCCTAAGGAAAAGTAAATTCCTAAATGTTTAAAAAATAGTTTCACTTTGGGGATGTTTTTAACAGCATTCTTTAAAATAAACAATTGCAAATGATCTAATATTCCATAGCAGGAAACTCTTATTGGCATTTCCAATACAGCTTCATACCACTTGTGCTTAAAAAGAAGTTGTAAAATAAAAGAAGCAAGAAAATCAATGATGATTTAAATTGGTTCATAATATTTTAAATTGAAAAAGTCACACAAACCTTTTGCTAACACAATTAAAATTTTTAGAGACTGTCTCATATCTCCCAGGCTGGCATTGAGCCCCTTTCTTATTGACGGGTTTGGTTTTTGTCGTGGTTTGTTGGTGTGAGACAAGGTCTCACTCCCCAGACTGACCTGGAACTAGTTATATAGTCTTTGCAGGCCTCAAACTTCCAGAGTTCCAACTGCCTCTGCCTCCCAAGTGCTGGGATTAAAAATCTGAGCCACCAGAAGCTGACACCCCTTTGTATCAGACAATCTTGAACTTGCGATCCTCTGGCCCCCACCTCCTGAGTGCTGGGATCACAGGCATGCATTATCACATCAGATCTGTGTGGTTCTGGGGATCGACCCCAGCCCCCATTACATTTTCATATATGTCAGCTAGAGAGCTCAAAGGATACACTCAAGCTAAACAGTGCTGTCCAGGTGGATCCAGCTGTTTGCTTTCTTCCTTTGATGGCTTGCTTTTTTTTTTCCGACTTAGTTTCCCTCCTGATAACATGCCACATATGACTCCCGAGTTCTAAAACAGAATGAACACATTCCTTCCTCATCTCCTCTCATGTCTTTCCTAAAGCACTTCCGCCCTGGCAGCAGGTATGCCTGTACTGAGTAGAGAGACGGAGTCTCACCTCAGCTTCTTTTTGCTGCTTCCACTTTCAACAAACGCCCTTTCTGCTGACCTTTGCGAGGCAGGGATTCAGGGAAGGGAGCACAGGCTGACGACTGCAGGAGGAAGGAAAGTACACAGAGGAGTCGGTGGCCACAAAGCTTTTCCTCGCTTTTCTGAGACTGTGATTGGCCACTTGCAATCACAGGGCGAGAATGTGCAGTGGCAGAGGGGGACCTGTGTGTGTGTGAGACCCCTCCTATTCCCTGGCTATCCTTGGCAGTCTGGTGCTCACTTTTGATCCTCGACTCCTGACCATCAGTATGTTAAGGTCTCTAGTTTGGAGGAGTACGTCTTCTCAGCACCTACCTTCTAGGCTGTGTACCCACCCAGTCTTTACACCCTGGGTTCACAATAAGGATATGTAAAGATGCACCCTTGTAAGTGCCAGAAATATTTCAAGAAGGGGCCAGGAGGCAGCTCAGTTGATAAAGTGCATGTCTGTCAAGTTGGCCGCGGTAGTTCACACTTACTCTCAAGTGCTGTGGAGGCAGGGACAGAGAAATCCCTCAGGTCCCCTGGCCAGACAGCCTAGCCCATTCAGCAAATTCTAGGTCTGCGCTGAATGCTTAGAAACCCAGGTTCCAAGCACATGCTTCCTAGGGAGACCCCAGCCTCTGCCTCTCGGGAACACTGTGTCCCTGGCAAGCAGCTAGACTTCCTGTAGCCCTTAGGACAGTCTTGACAGTAAAGTGTGCTGTGAAGATAAAGCAAAGTAGCACCATGGAAACACTTGGATCAGCGCCCCACAGAGTGTAATTCCACCTTGACACCCAAGTCAATCAGCCGGGGTGCCTCAGAAATCACTGAGCTGTCCTGGATCTGTTACAGGGCAGTGTCTGGTTGCAGTCTGGGTGCTGGGGTTTTTTAAAGATCCTCGGATGATTCTGATCTGCACAAAACTGGGAACCGCTGCCTCTCACATGAGGAACTACCTAATAAATTCGGGTCCTGGCTACCTAATAAATTCCAGTCCTTCCCAATCATCACACTGCCTACTGATGGGGGAATGAGCACCGTTCCTCATCCTTAGCTCTGTCTAGCTTCTGTGAGTCCAAGGGCCTCAGCCATAGCTTTTCTAGTCTCACTGGTACCTGCGTTTGCTGTGGGATCCTTTTACTCCAGCCCCACGTTGGAATGCCACAATGTTGTTGTTTTTAACTCTTTTTATTCTTTTGACTTTTTGGGAGGAGAGCACCACCAAGTTGCCTAATAACTCACACCACTGAGTCTCATTCTTTCTTATAAATGCCCAGTCTTCAGTTGGCTTGTTTATAGCCAGTTTTTCTTAAATTTTCCCGCCTATCTTTTGCTTCTGGTCTTTTTTCTTTCTCTATATCTGTATAGATTTCTTTAATTCTCTCCCCGTGACTTGTTGTGTAGCTGGGTGGCCGACTCCTGATGTCCTCCTCTACTTGTTCCATCTTGCTTCCTCTTCCCTCCTCCAAGTTTTCTCCTATTTATTCTCTGCCTGCCAGCCCTGCCTATCATTTCTCCTTCCTCTCTATTGGCTGTTCAGCTCTTTACTAGACCAATCAGGTGTTTTAGACAGGTTAAGTAACATACCTTCACAGAGTTAAACAAATGCCACATAAAAGAATGCAACATATCTTTGCATCATTAAACAAATGTTCCACAGTGTAAACGAATATAACATGTCTTAAACTAATATTCTACAACATGTCCTAGCTCTGATCGGTTACCCCAACCCTCCAGCAGATGGTACTTGGCTAAGAGCGGCCATCTTCCCCAGTTCTAGGAAGGACCGTTCCAGAGCTTCTGCACTAGTGGAAAGAGGTGCAGAAGGAGGTGGCATCTTCTGGCTTGGGAGATACCTATCACTTGGGAGTGCCCTGGGCACTCTGGGTAGAGAGACCATCCTCTGCCTTGTCTGACCTCAATGAAGGAAGGGGACATTGTGCTTGATTTTGTAACCAGTTCTGGTGGTAGATTATAGAAGAGCCACTATGGTGTCACAGAGAACGTGACTGTCAGTTTGAGAGGCAGTGTCTGAGTCTGTAAAATGCATTTTAGTCTGAATGTCGTTTCTTGATTTTGACTAACACCATCAACCTGTGGTGCGGGAGAATTGTCTGTATTCTGTCAATCATGTATTTTAATAAAACGCTGATTGGCCAGGCAGGAAGTATAGGTGGGTCAACCAGACAGGAAGTAGAGGCAGGGCAATGAGAACAGGAGTATTCTGGGAAGCAGGAAGCTCCCTCGCCACTCCTGCGCAGACCACCGAAGAGGCAGCATGTAACTTGCCCAGCTGAGAAAGGTACTGAGCCATGTGGCTAATGTAGATAAGGATAATGGGGTAACATAAGTTATAAGAGCTAATAAGTAGCCTGACCTAATGGGCCAATCAGTTTATAATCTTATGGAGTCCTATGTGTGATTTTCCTTGGGGTATGCCAGCTGTGGGGTATTGGGCAGGACAGAAACCCCAACCAGCAGGCCCCCTCATGCTACAAACCTGTATTTACAGCATGCTATAGTTTGAAAATGGTTTGTCTTCTCCCAAGCTCATGTCACAATTGAGTCCTGTTATGAGATAGTGAACAATCAGATCAATTAAGACCTGCTAGTGGTGATTAGGGCTCTACTCTCACATCTAAATTATCTTCCTTACATCAATTTATCAGTGGTTGATGGGTTATCTCCATAGTGGGCTCGCTGTAAAAGCCCGTTTGGTTGGGTTTCCTATCCTCCTGCATCCCCTGAAGATTCTGCCCCCCAAGAGCCATCATCTGTATGACCCCTTACCTTAAATTAGACCTAAGAGCCAGTATTCTCTCTATTGTTTCAACTCACTAAACTTTGGCACATGCTTCTGCCAACAGAGGACAAAGCAGGGTAGACACAGCTAGCAGAGTCATTTCAGATGGGCGGCAGCCCACGTTCCAGCTCCTGCTCCCAGCGCACTTTTGTTTGTCTGAAGACAGGGTTTCTCTGTGTGGTCCTGGCTGTCCTGGCACTTGCTTTGTACACCAGGTTGGTCTCCAACTCACAGAGATCCACCTGCCTCTGTCTCTGCCTCCTCAGTGCTGGGATTAAGGGTGTGTGCCACCACCACACAGACCCAGCACACTTTCATTGCATCCTATGGACAGGGTTTCTCTGTGTGGCCCTGGCTGTCCTGGCACTTGCTTTGTACACCAGGTTGGCCTCCAACTCACAGAGATCCACCTGCCTCTGCCTCCTCAGGGCTGGGATTAAGGGTGTGCGCCATCACCACACAGACCCAGCACACTTTCATTGCATCCTATAGTCAATTGACTTGCTTGCAGAATGGTACCTTCTTCCTTCCCCCCTAAAAGAAGGCACAGAAGTAGCCTCAGAGACTCGAGGAGTGATGTCACTACCCTTTGGTCCCATTGTTCTCAACTAGGGATGAGCCTACCTTTAGGGATGTTTAGCAATGTCTGGAGGTAATTTTGACTGTCCCAGCTGAGGAGAAGGTGCCTCTAGGCCCCTGGTGTCAAGGGCTTAGAGATGCCATTCCCAGCTGCACAGATGGTCAGCACAAAGTGTTATCAGCTCCCACTGTAAACAGTATCAAGGTTGAGAAACCCTGCCGCAATCTCTGCAGTTTATTGAACAGCTGCTAGGAGCCAGGTGGGTGCTAAGTCCCAAAAAGAGGCTGGGAAGCTGGACGCTCATTTCCTGCTCACCTGTGACTCACAGCAGTGGCATCCTGATTCCTATCAGTTGCTCCACTGAAGCAGCACAGATGGAGGCTTCTGCACCCATAGAAATGTCTCCAGTCCCCTTAGGATTCACTGAACCTGAAGATACCACCTTCCTATTCAGACAAAGCTCTGTGCAGTGGAGCACTTATCACTGTTGGAGACCATACTCTGGCTCCTTCTATCACAGTTACCGCTAAAACTTCCTGGGCCGCTCCCTGATTCTTGGTTTCCCCCAAACAATCTCACACTAAAATTCTTGGTCCAGTAATTCCCTCTTCAGAGAACCTTTTCTGACTTTGATTGCTGCTTGCCTTTTCTCGGATACCTGATGCTCCTTTTTGATGGTACCCTGCCATCTGAACTTTGCATCCCAATTGCAGAGTCACCTTGGAGTGCTCCTTCTCCTTTCTCCTCTCCTTTCTCTTTTTTTTCACATCCATCTTCTCCTCTTTCTTCTCCAGTGGTACTTGAGGTCAAAACCAGGGACTGTGCATGCTTTTACATGAGCTAGGCTCCCAGCCCTCAGCTTCTTGATGGTTCCATGCGGTCAACAGCAAGGTCTTTAAGACCATAAAGCCTGGATTTTCCCTCCACTCTGGTGCTTAATAACTACGACAGTGGAAGTCTCCTATTTTTCTCAGCTTCAGTTTCATTATGAGGATGTAGGTGGCTATCATGAGTATGTTGTGTCAGAAACAGAGATGGATGTCCCAGTGTTTTTCCATGATGTCAAAAATTATTAACTATAAGTTGGTAAGGTACGTCCTGGTTCATTGACTGCCATTTGTCAAGGACTTCTGATTTCGCCTCAAGTACTTTTGATTTTGTAGGCTACAGAATGGCTAAGAAAGGATTAATCAGCTACAGAGAGATGCCAAAATGAGTCTTCACACGCAGAGGCACAATGATGTTCAAGGTCTGGAGTGGCCAATGTACGTCTCAATGGCTTGTTATTGACAGTTTCAATCTGAAGTAGGATAGGTGTCTTGGCAAGAGAAATTGCCCTCCAGTTGGAACCAGAGAACTAAGGCAGAGGTCGTTTGTGGGGCACTATTGACACATCTTAATCTTGGAGTGCATTTTCTTTTACGGTCCCGGAAAGAAGATTCCATCAGATCTGATTCATGAGCTCCTTCTTTCTCTTCTCCTACTTCTCCGATGCGATTTGGTTTCTTCACAAGCATCAGTATTTCCTGGTGTGAATAAATCATTTGACAGTAAGTACGTGGTTCTTAGTGTGCTGCTCAAGGGTGGTTGCTTAGCTGTGTAAACAATGCGCAGAGTCATCCTTTCTCGGTACTTCCACACAAAATGATGTCGCTCATTGATTTTTAGAGAGAATCGTGGCCAGAAATAGTGCTTTGTAGAACACAGGGTGGCTGCTGCGGGCTCCCTTCAGCAGCTCCCAGAGGGGAGGCTGTATGAAGCAGTGAGGTCATTCCTGTGTGTAGCCGGTGCCTGGTCTCTAGGGACCTGGTCCATGACTCTGGATGCTCTTACTGTGCACATGTTCACCAGTAGCCTGTGGATGTTCAAACACTCAGTCACGCATGCTGAGGGAATAAAGCCAAGTCTTGGAGATGTTAAGAAATGTGTCCAGACTTCATGAGGTCAGTAAGCAGCCTAGCCAGCATTTGAACCCACACCTCAGTTGCTGGAGGTCACATAACTGCCTGCTACTCCTACAACATGACTGCTCTGCCTTGCCCAGCCTTGTGACCCACCTGGAGAAAATGACAAGTACCTGGTGGAGCACTGAATTTGCTAGGAAGATCTGGCACAACCTTTGAATGGGTACCGGAACCTTCTATCTCCTGCCTTCTGAGAAAACAGTCCTCCCTGTCCCATTCCCTTTGATTTAAGGCAGGTGTCTCTCTGCCATGCAGTCCCACATTCTCCCCTGACCCTTCTGCCAGCTAGGGCCCCTTCATATTCTGGGAAATCCATTCCTTAAACTCAAGCCACATAGTGGTGACAGGGATTGAAAAATCAGAATAAGATTGGGAACTAAGATGACTTTAGAACAGAGATCTGGAAAAGGGGACAGATCTCTCCTAGTTCAGTGTCCAGAAGATGCGAAGGGTTGGTTCCAGTTCCCAGTGCACACAGAGGATCGCAAAGGGATGTGCTGGGTGAGCTTCAGGGGCAACATGGGGCAGGGTAACCACGGAGTTACACATAGGGGGTAATGCTGGCTATCAGTGAGGGAAGCCAGGTCTCACAGCTTTGTAAAGCAACAACAACAAAAGACCTTCCAGGTGTTTATTCTTTATGAGACAACACACCACCAAAAGGATTTTAGAATACACACACACAAACACACACACACACACACACACACATATGACAAGGTAGGAAAGGTGGAAAAACTGTTTTTGCATTTTTGTATGTTTTTGTTTGTTTGTTTGTTTTTGCCACTGCATGAAAGTGAACTGCGAGAGATAAAACCAGACACATGGAGACCCATCATGACACTCTCAAAATTACCCAGGTGAAAAAGACTGGGCTTGGACAAGGCTGTGGTGGCAAAGGGCCATGGCTTAGATCTTGAAGCGTGGTTTGAGGGTAGAGAGGACAGGACTTGATAGTGAGTTGGATATGAATTTCGAAAAGGATCAAATACGATCCTGAAGGGTTCTGACTGAGTAATTGGAAGGGTGTGTCATGAGCTGAATGGAGGAGAAGAATGATATTGAGAGACAGGCTCTGGCGGGGTTAGAAGTGTGACTGGCACCCGTGTGCAGACAACAGGAAAAGCAATGGGCTCCTGAAGAGATGGTCTAGAGAGCCCTGGTAGCTGGAGCCCTCAGCTCAGACTGCGGGCAGAGTCAGGGTTAGGAGGAAGCGGCGGTGGAGGTGGAGGAGCTGGCCAACGGAAGACAGGAAGGCACAGAAGGACGTCCCAATAGTTGCCGTCATAAGCCAGATTTGTCACCACCTTACTTCTACATCATGGCAGTGATTCTGCCTCTGGCAGGTATGGAGGGGCTGCTGAGGACCAGGAGGTAGAGAACACTCATCGGAAGGTGACTTGGGACAGCCAGACTCCATTCAGAGGCAAGAGAAACCTGAGTTTTGCTTTCCTGGAAAACAGCCTCATTGCCTTTTTGCTCAACTGTCTTCTTACGCATGGCAAGTCCTTTATGATATCCCCGGTGTATGTGATTAGTGCTTTTGATATTAACCACTTATCACTCTTATCAGATGCATTGCTCCCACTCTCAGTTTGTGGCTGGGAAGGTGAGATGAAGTCACTTGTCCCATCTGGCACAACCAGAAACGCCAATCCACCCAATTTCCTTTCACTCTGAAGTCTATCTTTGTCCCTGCTGGGATTTCTTCTCTCGTTCACTCAAGTAATGTTTGTGGAAGACACATCTTGTGGCAAGCCTTGCACTGAGTGCCAGCACTGTGCTGGTGGGCCAGACGGGTTTGAAGTCTGCATTATCACGTACATCACAAACTATCATACACGTATCTTATATGATTCCAAGAGCATTATGAAAACATGCCCTGGACAGCCCATGGTCAACCCTCCAGGTCCCAAATCAGCCATTTTAGGAAATCTCCCTCCCTTCCTGAGTCCTCACTTGAAAGGACTCCAATAACTATTTTCTTGTTGTATGACAAATTTGTTGAGGAAGACATTCAAGGTGTGCCTAGAGACATTATGAAAGCCAAGACACTAGAGGGAGGCTGAATTTAAGATGTAATTTCCCTTGTGTGGGAAATCTCTGGACACTTTATATCTCTTATTTATTCTGCCAAAAGCAGTTTAGTGGGGGGAGTTGTGAAAGACGGTGGATGGGAAGGTGGCCAAAGGAGCTTTACCTGATTCCAGCCATTCAAGTCTGTACTGGTGTTGCTGTGAGTTGCCACACAGAGCTGGGATGCTGGAGGGAAGGGGCCCTTCTGCTGAATTATGGGTCAGATAGATTCTATTGCTCTCACTGGCGTTAGGGATGTAGCATGCCTCCAGTCAGCTCCCCCTGCATACCTGAAAGCTTCCCAACTGCTGCAATCAAGGGAAATCATCTTAACCCTCCTGCTATTTCTCCACTCCCCCCCCCATGTGTGTGTGTCTAAGAGAGAGAGAGAGAGAGAAAGACAGAGAGAGAGACAGAGAGAGAAGTCATTTATTTTATTTCCAGAAAGTTCTCAGAGAAACTATATAGTGACAATTTAGGCAGAATCCACCATGAAACATAGATTATCTTTTCTTAAAATATTAGCACCTTCCCTCAGGATGCAATTAGAATGAAAAACTGAACACAAATGCAAGTGTTAGCTTCAAAAATTTTTCTCTTTGTCAAAGTTGGAAGGGGGTTCACGTGGGAAGGGGACTGGTTGATTCTGGTCACATCCAGGCTTGGCTCATGTCTGAATAACCTGTCAGTCTTCAATTTCTTGAAGGAACTTCTCAAGTTCCCCAGTTAGAAGGACTCCTGAATCCTTCCAGTCGGTGCTCTCCTCACAAGTCCTGCCTTTTACCGTTTCCTGGGACTCAGAAGCTTCTCAGCTTTGCTGAGTCTCAGTCCCTTCATTCAGGAGATGAGGCTGAGGAGTCTTGTCAGGCAAGATTGTTAAGGGATTAAATAAAAGAAGGAGGGCAATGTCAGGTGATCTTTAATGGTGGCACCTGGCCATTTACGATTCCATAAAAATACAACACCAAGCAAACATCTTGGTGCATGCCCAAATTCCCAATTCTTGGGAAGTTGAAGCAGTAGGATTAGGAGTTTGAAGCCAGCCTGAGCCACAGACTGAGTTATGGACAGCCTGGGCAACATATTGAGGCTACATCTCAAAGAATAGTTAACAGCAAACAAGCAAACAACAACAACAACAACAACAACAACAACAAAACTAAAGACTAGCTAAGATTAAAGAGAAGAAAGCCAATTCCCACCATCAAAGAACACTCATTACAGAAATGTCTCCTCCCTCTACAGTCTGGTTTTACACTACAGATCCTACTAAATGGCTACTTCTGTTGGCACCCACTCTAGAGAGGGAGGGAGTAATAGGTAATTTATTTGTTGATTTACCTTATTTTGGTCCTGGGGCTTGAACCCCACCTGCATACTAAGCAAGCAACCTACCATATAGTGACAGAAAAGGTTTGTTTTGGCTCCTGCTTTAATAAGTTCTGGTCTATGACCCATTGGCCCTGTCCTTTAGGTTGTGGTGACACAACACATCACGATGGGATCAGATGCCTGCCAGAAAGTAAAGAGAAAGAAGAGGCTGGCTTTCCAGTGTCTCCTTAAAGGACACATCCTTGATGACCTAACTCACTCTCACTAAGCCCCAGCTCCTAACAGGACCCCGGGTTTAGGGCCAGTCTTTAAAAGAACATCAAAGCTAAAGCAGGGAGAGTCTAGTTCAGTTCCTGAAGTTGGTGGTTAGTGAACGAATCAAAGGGCAGGGCAGGACTCTTCCTAAGAATGGTGGAGGAGAAAGTTTGCTGTAGATAAACTGGAGAGCGTAGCTAGAGACAGACATCTGGGAGAGTCCAGAGTGGGCACAACCCTGAGTCATACAAGGACAGGGAGGACAGAAGGGAGAGGGGAGAGCCAGGTGCAGCAGCCAAGTGGGCAAAGGTACAGAAAGGGACAGGTAACCAAAATGGTTGGATTATATAGGGAAGAGCATCTGGGTCCCTAAGCTGGAGAGTTCAGGTATGGGGTGGAGTATGCACACCAGGAAGGCCCTGGAGCAGGTAGGGGTTGAGGGAGAATCTGGTGGCCAGGTCCAGGTTGATATGTAAAATAGGCACCTCAGCCCTTCTTCCCAGGGTTCGAGACCTCTAGGTTCTCAAGCCAGGCTCAGGGCCCCATCTTGTGATGGCACTCCAGTCTTGGACACTCCATTAGTGTCTGGAGCATGATCTAAGTCATAAAATACATTGTAAAAAAATGATACATTTTCTGTTGTCCCTGCTGTTATTTCCTGAGTCTGAGGGAAGGGCTGGAAAATAGTGTAAACTTAGCAGAGAACAAAGAAATCACCTGTGACGCTAGACCGTTTGCTCTGACAGTTCCTTCTGGAATATCCTTAACACTGGACATCACCTGGTTCCATCGCTGTGTTTGGATCTACGTTCAAATTTCCCCTCCAGAGAGAGGTCCCTCATCAGCTGCGGAAAGGTTATTACCATGTTCCTCACCCACCAGGACCCTCCCCACTTCCCTTTCCCTCTCCCACTCTTGAAGGATTCTGTTGGCCACCGCTCTCCCCTTCAGTGAGAAAGCTCTGGCAGCAGAACAGTCATCCGTACTACGTTCTGAGTGCCCGGCACCCGGAACACACCTAGGAGGAGTCCGAGCTCCGTAAACCACCTAAGAATGGACGAGTCAGTGGGTGAAAGGATACAATTGTGCGAGAGTCTTGGCATAGAACCGGACCTGTAACAAGTGACTGACTGACTTTTCTTTTTAGATTTGCTTTTTGACTAATTCTTTGAGAATTCTGGACAATATATTTTGATTATATTTACTCCCCTCCCCAAGGTTCTCCCAGATCCATCCCACCCACCTAACTCTGTGTCCTCTTTTTTATTTTTTAATCCAATCAAGCTCAATTTGTGCTGCCCTTATACTGCTGGACACGTGACCTTTCAGTGGAATGTGGTTAACCTACCAAGGGCCACACCCTTGGCAAAAGCTCTCCCTCCATGCTGCTATCAAATGATCATATCTCCTCAGCTATGGCTGGGACTCCCTTCCCAACTCTCTCTAGGCTAAGATTTTGTCTAGCGTGAGTTTGTACAGGTACCTGTCATGTTATCAAAAGCATTAGAAGGTCAAATAACTCTTGTAGGCCTTATGAAGGTCCTGATGTCCTCCTAATGTCACTGTGCCGCCTCCTGCATCCTTTGACACACGTCCTGGGAGGGTGACGATAGCTGAAGACTGTTGGCAGCAGGACAACAGACTCCTCTCTGCCAGCATCAGAAATGCTAAGGGCGGGGCTTTTTTTTTTTTTTTAAACCAACTTTGTCTCTTTCCTTTCCCCGCTGGGTGAGATGTAACAAGGCATTGGGAAGTCCTCTCTCCTCAACTCTGGACTCAAAAATAACTTCACCTTTCTCCTACTAAATGTACGCAGCTAAGAGCAGCCTTGACGACATGTGTCATCCAGCCGCCTGATCCCTCCCAGCTTCTGGGACTTCCGCATAGCTTTGCTGTACACATGTACTGTCACGTCGAATGTGTCTTACTGGACTTCATTTCATTCTTTTTTTAAAGCATTGATATGATTTTATTATTTTGTATGTATGAGTGTTTTACCTCCATATATGTCTATGTATCAGAAAAGGGTGTTGGATCCCCTGGGACTAGAGTTACAGATGGTTGTGAATTGCCATCTGGGTGCTGGAGATCAAACTTAGGCCCTCTAGATGAGCTGCCAGTGGTCTGAAATGCGAATCCATGACTCCAGCCCCTCCATCTCATTATTAAATATGCTCTCCAGAGTGGAGCTCTATCATGGGTGCCCTGGGAAGCTCAGCCCACATCTCCCACCACTGCGTCTCCAGTTTCCCAAGCAGCACGTCCCTCCTTCTGTTACAGCTGTTACCATAGAGCACGGCTGACTGTCAGACCTTTGTCCCCAGTGAGCTCTGTAAGGACAGCTCTACATATGGTGAATGGACGAGGGGCAGTTCTGACGTGAGTCCTCAAGCTTACGCTCTCGGTGGCTGTAAGTCCTGGGTCCTGAGGCTGGTGAGATGGCCCAGGGAGTAAAAAAGCTGGGTTCACAGGGCTCATGGCCCATGTTCTACCCCTGGGACCTGTGCAAAGATGAAAGCAACCATACAAAGGTGTCCTCTGGCGTTCACATGCACACCATGACATGTGTGTACACTTACACACACAATAACGATAATGATAATAACACAATTAATTTAAAGTATTCCTGGCTCCAAAAACTACCTCCTCTTTCACCATCTGCAATATCTTGACAAGTCAGTACATGACACCATGCACAAGGGATCCCACTTGAAAACAGATCTTGGTGGTTATATTTCAACAGAGACCAAACAATACAGGGCATTGGGTACAAAGAAAATATGGGATGGATTGTCTGGGGGGAGAACTTTGGACCAACAGACCCTAAAGTCAATCTTCTATCTACTAGCATCTGGAAACGTGTTGACAATGAGCCACAAGTTCTTTCGGAACAAGAAGCATAGAAAGGAAACGGTGGTCGGTGGTGTTTCTGACAATGCCCAGAACTTTATTATCCTGATAAACACAGTCAACAATTCCTTGCGTGGAAATCCTCACTAGGATTTTTCCACTCCTTATATGCACTTAAATTGGCGGTCCATAGACGAACACACTGAGGTAAAGAGTCTGAAAAGTACATCCAATGATGTGAAAGAAAAAAAAAAGGCAAATCCTAAAACACAAAAACAAAGTTTACAAAAACTGTTTAAATACTTCACTGCAGTCCGGTACACGAAAGTTTGTCACTTGTGGGGAACTCGGGGAACTTTGCAGCGGACACCGGTGATGTGATTCCTCGCGTCTGAGGCTGCTCCCTCTAACTTCACTAGCAAGACGTGGCCTGTAACATGTTGAGGAAGAAGGTGCAGAGGGAGCGCCAAGACTCTCCACAGAATTCCAGGGCGACCTTCTTCTGGTTGAGCACATCTGGGTCCTCTAGGCACTCCGGATCTTTGATAGCCACCGTCGGGGTCACAGCTGAACTGGGCACGAGGTCCTCTTGGACCTTGTTTGGCCCCATGGAGGAAACTTCTTGATCCTTATTGTGTTCCCTTGGGGAGACCTCTGCTTTCTCCTTCCTGAGCTTCATGTGTCCGGGTGCACTGGGGTTTACCAGTTTGAGGTTAGACTCTGGAAACTTCTTTCTGCACACTCTGGTCTTCAGGACACTCTTGGCGTTCCCACAGATATTCTTCTGTTTGC
Source organism: Myodes glareolus (assembly GCF_982192425.1). Taxonomy (NCBI): domain Eukaryota; kingdom Metazoa; phylum Chordata; class Mammalia; order Rodentia; family Cricetidae; genus Myodes; species Myodes glareolus. The sequence continues at coordinate 62,284,004 of NC_142033.1, read as the reverse complement.
GCAGCATGCGGGCAATTTGCTTCCAGTAGATCTGGTCTTTGTCATGTTCAAGGCAGCCAGATGGGTCACCCGCAAAAACACAAGAAAACTCTCGATCTTCTTGAGTGCACTGGACCTTCAGGCTGATGCCCAGCTCCTCCTCAGCCACAGCCCACCTGCAGGTGGCTTGGTCTTTGGTGAGGAACTTGCCGTGGGTCATGGATTTGGATGTCCTGCTTCTCTGCTTATTCTGGGCCTTGCCCGAGGGGGCAGATGCACCGTCCTCTGTTGTGTTGTGTGGTGCATTCTTGGCTCCCTTTCTGACCCTTTCTGAGAGCACCTGCGCAGCCAGGAGAAGGAAGGAGAGCAGGAGGAGGCTGTGGATTCTCATGGCTTCCGCTGGGTGGACACCTGTTTGACAAAGGTGGGAGCGTGAGTGGCAGCAGCCAATGGGGCAGGACTGCCGGCTGCCTCCCTCAACACAGGCTTGCCCGCTCTGAGAGGTCTGCCAAGCAACCTGACAGCTCTCATGTCCACTTCCAGCAAAGTTCCAACTCACCCACGACTCTCCTCCATTCATTCAGCTACTCCCTCACTCTCTCACTTTCTCAGTCCTTCCTCTACCCATGCAACATGCACTGAACACCGACAATATAACAAAACACTGAACATTATCAAGGTGGGTGAGAAAGCACGGGTACCTTAAAGAGTTTACGAGATACAATCTCTGCCTCTGGAGAGGGCAGAAGGAAAGGGGAGAGGAAGGGAGAGAAACAGAGAAAAGTGTATAGTTCAATAAAATCAATAAAAAAAATAAAAATAAGTACAATCGGAGAAATTTAAACTGCATCAACTAGGGACTTTTTCCCTTCTCAGTCCTGTTTAATCTTGAAAAGGCCACTCTTCCCCTCTGGAACTTGTTGAATGAAATAATCACTGACCCCTTTTCTATCTCCAGAGAGAGCTGGATTTCTTCCCCATAATCTGCCTTGGCTCCAACGATCACTGGTTGTGAAAGGATGTAGTAGGAGCCATAGAAATGTCCTGAGAAGATGTTGACTCAGAGTTGAACATGCCCAGGGTTGGCACACCGGGCTGGGTGTAGCTGTGGTACTAGAGGGGAAATTCATGAGGAAGAGCCCAGAAAGGCAAGGTCATGGAGGCCATTGAACTTGATGGGGCCAAGGGAAAGAGGTGCAGAGGGATGAACTTCAGATTGTAGAGACTGCAAGGCTGAAGATGAGGCTCATGCCGAGTTCAGCGGCACAGTGCCGGCCATACAAGAAATAGTTACTTAATGCTTTTTTTTAGAAACAAAATTATGGTGTATTAATTAACACGGTAAGGAAACTGTAGGTAAAGGCAGAAGAGAAGCCCACATTTACTCACAATCTATTAGGTGTGCCCGGCATTTGATTCTCTCCCCTCTTATACATCCACAGGAGTCTTGCCCAGAGCTGTTAACGTAACACCCCAGGTAACTACTGGGACAATTAAGGCTCAGACTGATAAGCAAGTTGCCCAGGGTCCCTTCATGAGCAGAGTTGGGTGGAGGGGAAACCAGAGTTTGTCTCTCTATCAGTACTTACGTCTCACTTCTTGCTTTTCACCTTTATTCTGCACTTCAGAAGATATTAATAAGAAGCAATAAAACAAGAAACTGTACAAAGCTTGGTATGGAACCAAATGTGATGACCACACTATCTTTGCTTTGAGAGAAAAAGAGAGAGAGAGAGAGAGAGAGAGAGAGAGAGAGAGAGAGAGATTTTTTCTGAAAAGGAGGAAAAATTCAGGAAACGGCTATGAACTCACTTCTGCCAAGGTCTCTGCCAACCTATAGGACTGGAAAAGGAAAAAGCCCTCAGAGAGTTTGGACCGGAGCAATGAGGGGTTAGGCAGGAGGCTAGATAAGCCAGGGAGACACCTGGGTCTTGGGGCTTTGGGATGCAGCTCTCCTGGCTCCACGGTGCTATCCAGATCCAGGGAGGTCCAGCAGCTGAGACGTCGGGTGGGTAAAGCAACTTTTAAGAAGGGGGCTGACAGGACGTCTCCGCAGATGGAGGCACTTGCTGTGCAAAACTGACAACCTGAGTTCAAACAAGCCTGAGTTCAATGCCCGGAGTCCATACAAAGGTGAACGGAGAGAACCAGTTTCTACAAGTACAAGCTATCCTCCGCTCCCAGTATGTAAGTCCCCACCCCTGCAATCATACACACAATAACAACAGCAACTCTATATATTTTATTTTATATATATAATAATAAATAATAATATATATGCGCATATATACATATATATGTTTTTTTTTTAAAGAACTATTTAAGAGACCCAGACTTACCTTTCTGTGAGCATGCAGGCCCAGGTGTGCCAGGGGGCGCAGGTTTCCAGTTCTCACAGCCGGGGAGCAGACTCGACTATTTATACAGGAGCCCAGGCCGCCTGAGTTTTTACAACTCACATACTTGTGGAGCTTTATTTCTGCTCCTCCCAGCCACGCCCCTCAGAGCGAGCCAGTTCCTGGAGGGAAGTGCTGGGTGGAATCCAGGGAGCAGGGGTTTGCATTTACCATGAGCCCTCTGCCTTGGAAGTCCTTCCTCTCCCTCCTGGTGGCCGTGATCAAAGTGTAGATCGCCCTTGCAAAGATGAGGTGAGGATTCCAGCAATGGCATCTATGCACAGAGTAAAAGGACCATGCCATTTAATTATAGCTGCCAAACCCTGAGCTTGTTTCCTCTAGAGCCCTGCCATGTTCCCCATCTCTAGCAGCTCTTCCTGTTTTATAGATGGAGAAATTGGCACTTGACAATAGTAAACGGGTCTGGGTTCCCAGAGCTGGCAAGAGTAGATCTCAAATTGAAAGCCAGGACTCCCAACATCCGTAACCTGACCTCCTCCCACCTGGCTGGCTCAGGGAACGTCTGGAGAACGAGTGACTGAGTTCCTGTTCGCTTGGAGCCAGGTGGATTTACTGTGTGGGCAGATGAATCTGTGGGCCCCAGGGGCTGGCGAAGAGATAACTCTGCACAATGGAATTTCATTTGAAAATATTTGCCTTTGGGTCATCAGGGAGCTTCCACAGGCCAGCCTGTCACAGGTAGGGTTTCATTCTAGATACAACTCATAGGGAATCTTGGCCGCAGCACGCCCTGAATTAACTGTGTGACACTCTGCACTCTCCGGTCTTCTTCTCCAGCCCCCACTTGCCCGTGCATCGCTCACAGTGCATGTATAACAACAGAATCTCACGGCACTTGCCCATGTTGCTCACAGTGGTGTTTCTAATGAGATTGGAATTCTAATTCTAATCATTCTTGGTCAAACTCTTTATCAAAGAGTTTAGATAATAAATGCAGTTCGACTTTTGGCAAAGCTGAGCCACAATGGACACAATGGATGTTACTGATGAACTGGTAGATGCCCACCAGTGAGGGTTGTTGTCTGAATGCCTCTTTCATCCCGGCTGGGATAGCTCCACGGTCTCCAGTGATTGCCCCGCTGCTGTGGCCACCAGAAAGTGTGTGAGTGGGTATGTTTGGGCTCTGAGGTGAGCTTTAGCTAAGAGCAAGCCTATCAAGCCAGGCTCACCAAAAATCAACCCTCTTCTTCAGAAGCGACCTCATAAACAGAAGAGGAAAATGCTATGTAGCACAATTAGTAAAAACCCAGAGACAGATATTGGGGTTCAACCTGAAGGTCAGAAAAGTGAAACAGCCAGCCACTGGTTCTTAACCTCTACCTCAGTTTGAACTGGTGATACTGACTCCAGGAATCCTTAGAATGAGACTGTCTGAGAGCTGTCTCCTTTCTAGGATTGGGATTAAGGACATGCACTACAACCACCGGGTCTCTATGGCACACTAGTGTGGCTACTGGGATTAAAGGTGTGTGTCACCGCTGCCTGGTCTGTAAGGCTGACCAATGGGGCTGTTCTACCCTCTGATCTTCAGGCAAGCTTTATCTATTAAAATACAAATGAAATATCACTACAGTGCTGATTTGGTGCATTAAGCAGTATCAATCTGTTGAGTCAGATGACAATATAAAACTCTATTCAGTGTCAGAGGTAATGGGGCTGGCTACACAAACAGTAAAATTCCGTGAGCAGGTATTCTTGTTGAAACTATGAGGAAACTGTGCATTCCAAATTTTAATGGAATATTCTGAGTCCCTGTTTAGGAAATCAAAAGACACCTGCTGCTAAATTCTCTTTTCAGAGCAGCAAGAGGCAGTGTCGATGCTACAGCTGTGAGCAGGAATGCACGCCACACCGCCCCAGTCTTCTGGAGAATGAATTCTTCAAACACATTTAGTATTAACTCCTTTTGTTAGGGATGTTCACTTGTTCCAGATTCTGAATGAATCGGAAGGATGACTTCATTCTATTTTTGATTAATCAAAAAGAGATTACTGGGGATTCTAGTAAGTTATCATGCTTAAGACTATCAATGATTTCCCATAAGACAACTTCGCTGTTTCTCTTTTAACAGTTAATACAAACACTACTCTTTCTTCTAGAAAAGCTTTCGTGACTGGAGGTGGTGCTGGAGGTGGGTGTGGTTGTGGAGGTGGTGATGGAGGAAGTGATGGTGGATGGTGGTGGAGGTGGTGGAGGTGGTGGTGGTAGAGGTGGTGGTAATGGAGGTGGTGGTAGTGACAGAAGCTGTGGAGATGGTGCTGGTAGAGGTGGTGCTGGTGGTAGAGGCGGTGGTGAAGGTAGTGCTGATGATGGTAGAGGTGACAGTGGCGGTAGTGGTAGTGAGTTGTTTTGCTATTTTATAGTAAATTTTCCCCTCAAATCAAGCTTTTTTTTTAACCATCTCAGATTTTTCAGTAAATTATTTTTAACAGTAAATATTTCTTAAAGAAATCTAATGTTTTAATATTCTTTTACAGCGTATCTCTGCACATAATTACATACATCTGTGCACACACATGATCTCGTGTCATAGAACACACAGACACAACAGGTACTAAATGTTCATAGAGTGGAAGACGGTTCTAGAGATCCTCATGTCTGAATTTACCCCCTCATCCATGTGTTACCGAAATTTCTGGTTATTATTCTGGAAAGGCAGGAAGGGAGAAGATAAGTGGTCCTTCTCTGTGGTGAGACTGTCACTATGCAAGTTGGCATGGGACCACGCTCTTCACATAAACACTGAAGATGTTAGGGTGAGAACCCCAGAAACAGCCCTGAAAACGTCAATAAGGGCACAAGGACTCACAGCATAAAGACACTCTGTGCTACGTGGACATCGCCATCCCCTGCAACAACAAGGGAGCCCACTCAGTGGGTCTGATGTGGCAGATGCTGGCCCGGGAAGTACTCCGCATGCGTGGGCACTATCTCCCGTGAGCACAACCTCCCATAACCAATGGGAGGTTATGCCTGATCTTTACTTCTACAGAGACCCAAGGAGACTGAGAAGGAAGAACAGGCTGCTGCTGAGAAGGCATAACCAAGGAGGAATTTCAGGGCGAATGGATTGCACCAGCTCCTGAGTTCACTGCTGCTCAGCCAGAGGTGGCTGACTGGTCTGAGGGTGTGCAGGGGCCCTCGGTACCCATCCAGCAGTTCCCTACTGAAGACTGGAGTGCCCAGCCAGCCACTGAGGATTGGTCAGCAGCTCCCACAGCGCAGGCCACTGAGTGAGTTGGAGACACCACTGAGTGGTCCTGAATTCCTCTGCAGACACCTGAGCAAAGGGAATAAAGGTGGAAGGAAAATAAAGTTCCTACAAGCTGAAAAAAAAAAAGACACTCCCATATAGGGTGCACCTCAGAGAGGAAGGGAGAAGGAGAACGGTCCAGGTGTTTGGGAGACCTCGCTCATTCAGTCACTCAGTCATTGTCTCCCTCCTTCATTTGTCTAAAGGCCACCAAGAATGGAGTCAGTGCTGCTACAGTCTTTGCTCTCAAGGAAGTGGTGGACAATAAGGGGGTAGTTATATCAGATGGCAGCACTGAGGTTAATGACTATGTTGGAAGGAAGCCTGGACGTCTCTCCTAGCCAAAGGTAGAGAAGAATTTCTCAGGAGCCTGGAAAGACTGAGCCTGGGGGTGACAGTTGCCATGCAGTAATTATTCTAGGCCAGGTGGAATATTAGGCACTCCAGGGAACGCCAGCATGAGTTTGATTTGACTCCTGTCCTCAAAATCTGGCAGGTTTGGCCTATGCTTGGTTCTTAGATACCGATAGCTTTCCTACCACACTGGGAAGCCTTGGAGTCGTGTGGGCTGAGACTACATCATCATATTCAGTGCTGAGCTGAGACAGCAGTGTCCTCTGAGATGACCTTTCCAGGCGAACCCTTACTAGAATTGATGGCAATCTCAGTATTTGTAAAGGGTCTATTCGGTTTGTTTGTACACTTACTGATTAGATTATTTACTTTCAGTGTTTGTATTTCTGAGTTCTTTATATTTACGTATCCTGGGTTTTAATCCCTTGTGAGATGGATAGCTGGCAAAGATTTTCTCCTATTCTGTAGGTTGTTGTTTCATTCTCTTCGTTGTGCCTCTGTTAAATGCTTTGGCAAAGCTTGGTGTCTGTGGAGAACCTGAGTTTCTGGATTGTAAACCAAAGGAAGCATCAAAATAACCATATCGACTGTCAACCAGAACAGCCTGTAGACGCACTAAGGGTTTTGGTTGTTGTTTCGGTGAAAATTGAGGTTCAAATGGGTCACATGAGCAGATACTTGACTGGTAGGTATTTATACTTCTTCAGTTCTAGGAAAGTTGGCCCCTCTGGTCCTCATGTTATCATGGGATAATAACAGCAAGATGGAAAACTTATAAAGAGAAGGTTAAGTCCTAGTAGAAAACAGAAATTGGATGGAGGGAGATACTTGAAAGCTTAAAGTTTGTTTTGTTTTTTCTAGACTGAATTTCTCTATGTAACAGTCCTAGCTGTCCTGGAACTCACTTTGTAGGCCAGGCTGGCCTTGAACTCACTGAGATCCACCCACCTCTGCCTCCCAAGTGCTGGGATTAAAGGCATGTGCCCCCCGTCTGGTGAAAGGGTACAGTTTTTAAAAGGAGTTGTCTGAGGAAACCACATTCTCTAACCTAGTTTTCTGGGACTTGAGCATTGTATCGAGTGAATCTTCTGGCAGCTATACCTTTTGTGTTCTGAGAGCGACATGTGTTTCCTTGGCTAGTGTTAGAAATACCTACAACTCCAAAATGAATTAGGAGTGTCCTGAGATGGCCTTGTGTTGTGGGCCTGATACATGCAGAGACATGCATGGTTTTGATTTCTATGTTGAGTACCTGGGAGGTGAGAAATTCTCCAAATTTTTTAACCTGAAGAGAACCAATGTTAAGTGACGGTCCACTGACATTATAATCAATGTCAGGACAGAGCCACTCGCTTGTCTGGTAGCCCATATGAAGACGAGGATTTCAAGTTTAGGCAAGTGTATTGTTTCCTGACTTCTGCCCTTCATAAGAGACACCCTAGCTAAGAGTCCAAAGTAGACCCTACGATGTCACGAGGAGCCATTTGCATACTCTGCGGCATCCCACCCGTGTTTAGTCAGCCAGGCCAAAAAGGCTGCTCAGGTACCCCAGGGTCTAGGGGAAAGGTGGCCTCCTCCAACATCACAGCACCTGGCAAGAGACACAGCCACAGAAGTCATGCTCCTGCAGGTGGAATGTGCTAGAAGGCTCAGTTTCCACTCCATTCGACCTGGAAGACCCTACCAGCTGTGCTGAGCATGGACAACTGCACGGGGAGTGTCATGGGCGAGGTCTGAGATTATCTCTGCTTTCAGGGTAGGCCGTGGGTAACCAGTATTGCTCTTTTAATGTAGCCAGCATGAGGTACTTTATTCTTAATGGCAAAACTTTTCAATTTTTACTAGTATATAATAATTACACAAAATAATGGGCTTTATTGTGAAATTTTCACATATCCATATAATGTTGTTCAGAAATGTTCATTCCCTATTATCCTCTCCTGTCCCCACCCGTTCTCCTCCTCTGCCTTACAGTCTCTTTTCTGTTTTGTTTTTTTTTTTACTTCTTCCTTGAGCAGTTTCTATTCATGTGGAAGGAAGCATGTAATAATTTTCTTTCAGAGTTTGGCCTGTTTCATTTAACAAGATTATCTTCAGGTACACTTACTTTTCTGCAAATAACATGGGTCCATTCTTAAACTGAAGAGGACTCCATGTTGAGTTTCCTGCTGCTGGGTAACTGTGCTGATTCTATCATCTGACTGCTTTGAATGACAGATATCACATTCCTCGTGGGTATGTGGGTCTCTATTATATATTGACTGTTGTGAATGACATTACGTTCCTCGTGGGTATGTAGGTCTTTATTATATATTGACTGTTATGAATGACATCACGTTCCTCGTGGGTATGTGGGTCTCCATCATATTCTGACTGCAATGAATGACGTCACACTCCTCATAAGTAGGTGGGTCTCTATCATATACTGACGGCTTTCTTTGAATGTATACCCAGAGTGGCTACTGGATCATATAATAGGTCTAACTTGAGTTTTGAAATGAATCTTCAAAGTGATTTTCATAAAGTATGCACCAATAACCTGTCTCACCAACAGTATATCAGGATCGGTTTCCTTCCTAACCTCACCAGGGCTGGTGTTCGGTTTCTGGATGACAACCAATGAGATGATGGGAAGACAGAATCCCAGCATAGTTCTGAGGAGTTCTAAGTTGCATTTCCCTGGTGGCTAAATATGCTGAGCATTTTTTCCGTGTATTTATTGTCAGTTATGCTTTCTCTCTTGAAAAGGGTCTAGTCAGCACATTTACTCAATTATTGATTGGATTACTTGATTTATGATATTTGATTTTGTTAGTTCCTTATATATTCTGAGAATGAATCTCTGTCAGATAGATGTGAAGAAAGATTTCTGCCCATTCTGTAGGTCGTCTCTTCACTCTGTGAATGGCTTATTTCTTGGGTGTATATGGTGTGTTCAGAAACTCAGTATTGTGTTCATATCTTGAGTGTTTCTGTTGTTATGGGGTAGTTTCTTATACCAGAACTATTGGTCACTTTGTAGCCTTAGGAGGCATGAGAGGTTGATAAAGCATGCACACTTAGAGCTCTCAAAAGCTCAAGGGGTACCCCAAACTTTTTCTTTGAAATAACCATTTAAATTATCTATTACCACCAGAACACCCCAAACCTTAATAAATATTTTGTTTGTATGTCCATAAATCTCCATGGAGGAGGATCTTTTCAAGAGGCAGTTAAGACAGCTAAAGATAATATCCAAAGAGCAAGCTGGTGAGGACCCCGTGGTGGCCTGGGTGGTATTTTAGGTGGTGACCATTTCCTTCCTTTATTCCTTCCTCTTTCCCTTCTTCCTTTCTTCTCTCTTTCCCTTCCTTCCTCCCCTTTCCTTCCCTCCTTCCTTCTCCTTTCCTCCTTCCTTCCCTTCCTTCTTCCTTCTTTTGTCTCCTTTCTGTACCACTTTTTCTTTTAGCCGTTTACCCACTAAGCCCCTGGCTACCACAATGACTAGTGTCTTCCCGAAAAGGCAAAGTTTGCAGCATTCTGCTATATGAACAATACAGTTCAAGATGAGCATCTTAGCATGCTGACATGTGGTGGATTCAGGAGGACCCAGCACATTGACCAGGAGATTGACAAACTATTCCAAACTAGAAACAGTCTCCAGGTGCACCAGAGAAAGCAGGAATAAAATGTTTTCCCTTTTGCTTTTGTTGTGAGACTCTGGGCCACTTTTACCCATGGATGTGAGGCCGCCTGGACAAGGAACTAATGACTGCAGCAAACCAAGCAATCACAAAGACAGGTGCCCTTCAAGCCATCTGTAAGGTTAGGAGTTGTTGTTTTCCGTGGGGAGGGTCCTAAAGTAGCTCCCAACCACTAGGGATTGAATGGGGAATGTCTCCACAGGGTAGGAGTGCCAGAGGCCTAAGTAAGTCAGCATCAGCCCCCAGTGGGCTGCCTGCAAAAGGAAGACCCCATATACCATGGACTGTTTTGCCAGCCAGAGTAAGGGGAGATTGATTTGTTCAAATAAAGAATCCTGCAAGACAGGATATCTAGCGCCAGAGCCGTCGTCTATAATGCCCTCTGCTGGTGGCTGCATGCCATGATCAGGCCAGGTCACAGCTCATACTGCCCTAAAGCACACCAAGAGGAACCACTTTCTTTCTCCTCTCTTTCCTGAAGATTTGCTTGCCATTTAAGCCTAGAAGTCTCTTCACCACACATCTAATAGGAGGCTTTCTCAACCAGATGGTGTCTAATGGACTCCCGAAAGTATTACCTACCCATGTGAGGCAAGAATCTACAGTCCTCTTCTGGCCTGTCAAGGAAGGGATAAAGCAGTTGTGTCCGCATCACAAACACTCTAGGGAGAGCTTGCTGGTCGGTAGTCACTGAATGAAGAGCTGAGAGACACTGGCCTTCCATGGAACACTGAGCTACCCTGGTGGCTGACAGTGGTCTCACTGTGGGCCTGCAGAACTTTATGAGGCTAAGAGGACCCACAGAGACTACTGCCACAAAAATATGGCCTCATCACTTAGCTTACAACGAAAAAGGCATACCAGATCACACAGGACCACAGTCTCGTGTACAAAGCCTTGGTGATGACAAGAGGTGGGGGTGGGAATGAGAAGGAACGTTAGGCCTCAGCCTTAGTTGTTTCCAGGGGGAATTCAAAGCTGGGGGATGTAGCTGCTGTAGAGTAGACTGAAGCAGACTTGTCCCAGGGATGATTAAGCAGGGGAACAATTGTTTTGAATTGTGAGGGTTACATAGAAAGGGTAGTTTGTTTGCCCGGAAGAGATCTGCTCCCAAGTGAGTTGTTTATCTTCAGGAATTAGCTGACCTTATAGGCAGACTCTGTAAATTCTGCAAAGATAATATGATATAAAATCAGAACGTCATAAAGCTGGAGGGCGACTCAGGTGGTAAATGGCTCTCTGAGTGAACATGAGGACCCGAATTTTACCCTAAGAAAACACTTGTCATACAACATTGGGGAGGCAGAGGCAAGCGGAGCCACGGGGTTCACTGGCCTGCCAGTCAAGATGGAAGAGGAGCTGTTGAGAGAGCCTGCAAGAGATTGCCCGGCCTTCTTCCAGATCCTTTCATTATATCCACACCCCATCCAGACCAGGTGAATTCTAAGGGATCCTCACAACATGCAAGGATTTAATTAGTGTGAGGGTTCAGGCAGTCGCTGTGTGTGTGTGCATTTTTTAGGATGCACCTGGACCTCGTGAAATAACTCCTGGGAGAATTCAGGAACCCATGGTGCTGACTGCGAGTTCAATGTGAACTGAAACTCTATGGGTCATTTGACCTCTGTTAGCATCTGCTTTGACCCCAGGGATTGGGGAGCGGGGTATAGTGGCATTTGGAATCTCCTGATCTCTGTCAGCTCAGAGCCTATACCTAATCGTCCCTGAAAGGACTGGTTATGCCCTTTTCCCAATGTGGTTACTATATATATGCATTTGTTGAGGTTATAGATAAAGGATTTTGTGAACATCCCATCTTTTTCACCCCTAAAATCCCCATGAACAACTAATCAACACCACAGGTGATGAGAGTCAGGTGCTTCTGTGGCCATGTTGCCTCTGCTGTCCCTTGAGGTCTCTTCTTCCACCTTGCCTTCTATGACTGAATGCTACCTGCTGGCCTTCTTCCCCAGGATCCAATTATCCCCATTTCTACTGTCCTGGTTTCATTTCTGTCACTGTGATAAAATACCCAGACAAAAGGCAACTTAGGAGGAAAGATTATTTTAGCCGGCAATTTCAGTTATAGTCCATCACAGCAGGGGAACTCACAGGGGCAGAAGCTTGAGGGAACTGGTCATGTTGCATCTATAATCAGCAACAGAGAGCAAAGAATGCATGCGTGCTAGTGCTTCTCGTGTGTGTTAGTGCTCCTCAGGCGTGCCTATGCTCCTCATGCGTGTCAGTGCTCCTCATGTGTGTTAGTGCTCCTCATGTGTGCCTATGCTCCTCATGTGTGTTAGTGCTCCTCATGTGTGTTAATGCTCCTCATGCGTGCCTGTGCTCCTCATGTGTGTCAGTGCTCCTCATGTGTGTTAGTGCTTCTCAGGCGTGCCTGTGCTCCTCATGTGTGTCTGTGCTTCTCATGTGTGCCTATGCTCCTCATGCGTGTCAGTACTTCTCATGTGCCAATGCTCCTCATGCATGCCAGTGCTTCTCATATGTACTAGTGCTCCTCATGCGTGCCTGTGCTCCTCATGCATGTCAATGCTCCTCATGTGTGCCAGTGCTCCTCATGTGTGCTAGTGCTCCTCATGTGTGTTAGTGCTCCTCATGTGTATTAGTGCTCCTCATGAGTATCAGTGCTCCTCATGCGTGTTAGTGCTCCTCATGCATGCCAGTGCTTCTCATGTGTACTACTGCTCCTCATGAGTGTGAGTGCTTCTCATGTGTGCTAGTGCTCCTCATGTGTGTTAGTGCTCCTCATGTGTATTAGTGCTCCTCATGAGTATCAGTGCTCCTCATGCGTTTTAGTGCTCCACATCCATGCCAGTGTTTCTCTTGTGTACTAGTGTTCCTCATGCGTGTCAGTACTCCTCATGTGTGCCAGTGCTCCTCATGTGTGTTAGTGCTCCTCATGTGTGCCAGTGCTCAACATGTGTGTCAGTGCTCCTTGTTCATGCTCCTCATGCATGTCTGTGCTCCTTATGCATGCTAGTGCTCCTCATATGTGCTAGCACTCCGTTCCATTTTTCCTGTTTTATATAGTCCAGGACCCAGCCCATTAAATGGTGCCCACACATTCAGGGTGGCTATTCTCATATCAGTTATAACTCAATTAAGAAAATCCTTCACAGGCATGCCCAAAGGCCAACCCAATCTAGACAATTCCTCAGTGAGACCCTTCCCAGGTGACTGTACATTATGTAAAGTTGACAATCAAAACCAACCAGACAGCTGCCCCTGAAGCCTGGTGAGATCTTTTCTCATCCTTTAAGGATACCCAGGAGAACAGTGTGCATCCCATAGGTGAAGCAGTAGAGTCTATACATCACTATTAAACTAAGGATAGCAATTGACCACCAACACAATGAGTTCAAAAATGGGCTTCTAGTGCTTGCCCTGGAGACTGAAATACTCTTCCAGGACCGGTGGTGTCGGTCAGTAGTTGCTTTGTCTGTCTCAGGATGAACAAGAACCCTTTAACTCTGGCACGTACTCCTTATGCCTACCAAACAGAACATTTGGTGCTCTGCTGCCATCTGGTGGCTACCACTAGGATGTGGGCGTCTGTGGCCCAGGGTTATAGAGTTGCTTTCTGTGAGATACTGGCCACAGACAGTCCTGGTAGCACCGAGATGAAGCTATCTCATGCTTTAGAGCACATGGCTTCCCTCACAGCTAGCTGATCCTGCGCTGTCCAGGATGCAAGATAACCAGCAGCGACCTAATGGATAAGACCCGTGTCTTACCACTTCAGCATCCTCAGCTGGTGGTGCCTGCAAGAGAATGAGCTTGTGATTGAACTAGACAAGATGCTGGACAGATGGTACTGTCTCCTTGTGACCAAAGCATCTCAGGTGATGGTGTGAGCCGCTGTAGTTGTGCAGAGGTGGCTCCGCATGCAGAGAAAACGGAGGGTCATTGACTCGCCATTGTTCAGCAGCTGCTCTGTGGCAAGCACAGAAATGGGCATTTAAACAAACACAAATGTGAAACTGACTTGGCTTCTGCGCTGCCACGTGAGCTCCAGGCCCATGACACACTGGGGACTACTTATCCCCCCCCCCCCCCCCAAGCTCCAAACCTGCCTCGGCTCTCTGAACTTGTCCTCACAGGACGGTCCATAGTTTTCAATGCTACTCGAGAGACTTTCCTGATCCCGATTGCTTCTCAGATCATTCTCTGTATCCTGTGCTCAGGCCCTGGGGCTCGACCTCCACCTGGCTGTCCACTGCTCGCCCCATAAGTCAGACTTCTCAGAACACTTTGTCTTGGCCAAACTCTTGTCACCCAGATCCCCTTCTCTGCTTGTCTGCCTGGACAACTCTCCTCTAGACCCGTCTGCTGTAGTAGCCTTTCACGGTTCCTTCAGCTGAATTCCCATAACTCCCAGTGCAGCTAACCTTCACCTGCTCCCTGTTCTGCACAGTGTGGCACAATGCCCGGTTCAAAGTCCTTCGCTGCGTGTTATTGCGTGTCTTTGTTTTTGAATGATGCACTTCATTTTGTGTGTATGAGCATTTTGCTTTCACATATGTGTGTGTGGACTATGCACATGCCTGATGTCCTCAGAGGTGAGAGCAAAATAACATGTGGGTGGCGGGAACCGAACCCAGGCCCTCTGTAAGAACAGCAAGTGCTCTTAACCCCCGAACTCCAGCTCCAGATCTTTATAAGACTCTCATGAAGTGACCATTATTTCTACATGGATTGAAAGTGAAGAAAAAAAAACTGCTGTCAGTGACATCCCTGAAGCCACACAACATTTGTTATGGCACCAAATCTGCTCATACCTCTCCCATTCCAGGCATAAAGTTAGTCCTTGCTCTACAGTAAAGAATTAAAAGGGGCTCAACATTGTCCAGCTAAGTTAATGGCAGCTGAAAGCTGCAAGGGGAAAATCCTTCAGCGATACCAGCTTAGAGCACCCAGTGTGTCCTTATTGGAGGAAGTGTGTTACTGAGGACGGGCTTTAGGGTAGCCTTCACCCAGTGTGGCAGACAGTTCACTTCCTGTGGATGAAGATGTAGAACTTTCAGCTCCTTCCCCAGCACCATGTCGGCCTGAGGAAAATGGTCTAACCTATGAAATTTAATTCTGGCCAGCCTGAATTAAAGTTTTCCTTTATAAGAATTGTCATAATCATGGTGTCTCTTCACGGCAATAGAAACCCTAAGACACCCTGAGCCGTGCCCTGAGCTTCTTTGGAGATGGGGCTTTTAAGGAAACAGATACTTTTCGAGTGGTCAAGATTAGAGATTAAAATGGTATTGTCAGGGAGATTGGATCCTACCTGATTGGTGTTCCATGAGAGGCATCTGGGACACAGACACCCAGAGGAAAGAGCTGTAAGGACACTAGGGGAAAGCACCCAGCTGCAGGCAAGGGCAAGAAGCCTCACATGACTCCAGCCTACTAACACAATGACTTAAAGCACCAGAATCTGACCTGTGAGAAAAGAAATCCATTGCTAAATCACCTGGCCTGTGGCGTGTTTGCCTTGGAAGGTTTAGGGAGTCAATGCAGGAGCCACAGGCACGAAGGATGAACGATGAAGACAGAGCTTTACTTGTCAGTTTGCAGTGCCAGTCTGCAGACTGCATCTGCTTCTGTACACAGTGATGCACCCTGACAGTTGACATTATTATCTCTGCATGCCAGACTGTGGGTGATTTTCTCTCTACTTAGTGTGTGTGCACCAGCTGCACAGAGTACAAGGGAATGCAACAGAAGGAATCAGAGGAGGCAGCCTAGGGTCAGTGTGTGTGTGTGTGTGTGTGTGTGTGTGTGTGTGTATGCACCAGCTGCATAGAGGACAAGGGGATATAACAGAGGGAAGCAGAGAAGGCAGCCTAAAGTCATTTTGTTTGTGTGTGTGTGTGTGTGTGTCTACACACAGGTTTGGGCTTGAGTAGTTTACATTTTTCCAACTATAGTGAATTTGTTCTACAATTAATTGCCTCTTGTATGGACACAGCCTTCTTTAGCAGCAGTAGGCAATGTAGCAGAGATTTCTCGACAGGTCTGCTGCCCCAAAGCTCCCACTGTTTCTTGTGGTGGTGTCTTTCTTGGAAGCCCATGGGTTCAGCTAATCTAAAGGATGCTCAGATCCGTGAGTTCAAGTCACTGAGAGGACCAAACAAATGCAACAGACACATAGAAAACCAAAACCAACCAGACAAAAATCCCCAAGTATAACAACAAAGGAGAGAGAAAAGATAATGGGGAATGCAGTGTGCAGGTAGGACCGAGAGCCATACCCTCAGCACTGAGAACCACTTGGTCTGGTTGAGAGGGACATCCTGTCCTCTACACAGCAGAGCCCAGCACCAACTGGGTGACACTCAATTAGGTATGATGAGTGTTGTTTCCAATGTGACTGAAAATTTATTTCAGACCACGAGATTTTAAATTCAAATGAATTTTAACTATGCACCAGAAAAGTAATTTTAATATTATCACTGTCCTTAAACAAGCAAAAGACACTGAAATGTCTGATTCAGTGTAAAGGATCCTACTGCGCTTGTCACAGTTGTCTGCTCGTGGGCCCCTCTGAGGGTGTGTGTATAAGGGGGTATTCGGTGTCTAGAGAGACTTGGATTGCTTCCTAAGAAATGTATTTAAAAAAATGTATTTTAAAAAAACATAACAGTGTCAGATTAGGTAGCCTAGACTGGTCTTGAACTTGCCACCCTGTTGTCTCTGCTTTCTGTGTGCTGAGATTACAGGTATGCACCACCATGCCTGGTAAAACAGTGTCTACATTAGGGCTGAACATCTGAACTCCCCAAAGCCAGCAGGCTGAGATGCATCCTGGAGAGCAGTGGGATAAACACGCAACAAGAGCTCAGCGCCGTCCCAGGCACAGTGCAGACCTGGGCTGCTCAAGGCAGTCACACTCAGGCCACAGTCCTCAAGCTCCTTTATACTGACACGAATCAGGGCGGTGGGCGCACATGGAAGGGCTGGGTAGAACGCTATGCCTCTCACTGCGGGTCCCACTCACTTCGACCAGCTCTCTTCACTGATCACTTCTGGAAAGGTCACCGCCCATAAGTCCAACCCACAGCAAAGGCCAACTGACCAAACGCCACAGGCTCCATTCATCCACGCTTTATTTCAGATCTCAGAATCACGACAGGAGTTCTCGCCCCTCATTTTAGAATCCCGCTAATAATCAGATGACAGAGAACTTACTGCCCACCCTCACAAATCAGAAAGTGTGCCACTAAACCGTGAACCAGGACTGGCGTCTGTGAAAAACATTCCACTTCCGGCTGAGTGATGCTTCCTTCTCTTCAGTTCTCTCTGTTCTGAATTTGTCAGTGGTATCAAGCAGGCATGTTTTTGTCCAACAGGCAGACTGGCAACCAGCAGAGGGAGATCCACGAGGAAGGACGGGCCTGCTGCAGGGCTCACACACTTTCGATGCATGCAGAGTCCTCTCTACAGCCCAACCCAAAGGGAACCTCATTTAGGAGAAAAATCTAGAGTATTCATTTGTGTAAAAAAAAAAAAAAAACCCGACTGTGGTAGAAGAGTATATATACAATTTACTATATGCAAAATACACCTTTTTTTGTAAACTGGTTTGTGTTTAGCACGCTCCACATACAGAAGTAAGTTAGCTACCCAGCTATGACATCCAAAGAGCTGGCTCAAAGGTGAATGTATCCAGGGGGACCAAGAAGCCCCGTGTATTTTAGTGTCTAAATAGAAATTCAGTGTAAAAAAAAAAAGTTAAAAAACAGGGGGGAGTCATTCTTGAATAGCGATGGTCACATAGATTATAGCCGTGACTGTTCATTCCTGACAAAGTTCTACCCTAAGACCACTGGTGCCATGTTCTCAGTGCCCGCCTGAGTCTCCACATTTGCCACCATGATTCCCTCTGGACTTGGAAAGTTCTAGAAGACTCAGAAACTATCCAAAGTCTGGGATCCTTTCCACTTTGACTGTCTTGACGCTGAAATGGGAATCAAACATAATTTTAGAAACTGGCTTTAAGTTACAAAAGAAAGCAAGAATGCAGAATCCTAAAATGGTTCTGTCAGGAGCCGAAGAACTACAGAAAACATGAACTTATTCAAGAGGCAGGTGGGCTGGCCTTGTGGGCATCATCTCATTGTTAGAGTAGAGTTTACTTTCAGACATAGATCAAGGAAATACATGTTCACACAAGTGTTCATTGTAAAACAGTGTGTTAGCACATATAAAAACCTCTCAATTCCATAACCCTCAATGTACATGTGAATATCTAACAGCTTATTATTTTTGCTACATTTAAAAAACTCTAATTTTATACCTTATGCATCCAGACATAATCACTGTGTATGCGTGGATATCTACATTTATCTACATACACACATTATCTAGTCACATAGCTGGATTCTGTGTAATTAAAAGCATGTTATAGAATTTGCATAATTATTTAGATTTTCCACTTAATATGTTAGAATTACCTGTGTTTTGATGTTTTAAAACCTAAAAACAACAGTCCTATACATTCATTTATATGAAAGCATTACACTTACCTCAAGCAATTTCCATTTCAATTGTCAGTAACGAGACGGGCTAAAAACAGAAACAAAACAGAGGACTGTAGCAGTCTGGGCTAGGCTGCAGGTGGTCCTATCACCTCCATGTTCAGAAGCAGGATGTGACTAGAGTCACAGAGGAATACAGATTAAACCCCAGAAAGTTTAGCAAGGAAAAAGGATGCCAGATAATGCAGGTTGCTCTAGCATCCGTCTCTACTGCATTCTAAAGGAAAATGAGGATAGAGTGAGACACACTCAGACACATTCATTCATTCTATGGCAAAGAAGTGACAGTCACTAGGAACGTGTGTGCGGTAAGAGTCACGGGGGCCTTGTGTGCAGTACATTTAGAATAGCAAAAAGCAGGTGATGGCAGATGAATCTTGGCCACAAACAGCTTCCTGAATCTCTGCAGAGATCTTGCTGGACTCTGTATGTATGAGCCCAGATGTGAATGCATCCCATAAGCAGCTTTCGAATTATCAACCAGTGCTAACCCCACCATCCTCTCACATTTCTTCAACACCATGACCTTGACCCCCATGAAGAATTTGTGCAAGGGGAAGGGGTAGGGGAACCCCATGTGGAGGGTGTGAGTTTCCAGTCTGGCATACCCAGTTCAGCACACAGCACAAGACCGGCACAGACGGAGCAGGTGTAGGCAGGGACACTGTAGCCACACCGACACTTCCCTATAATCAAATGTGTTTTCCTTTGGGTAGGAGAGTTACGGCAGTGGGCCCTTCCCACTACTCCCAAAGCATCTGCAAGCACACTGCACAAAACCTAACCTCTGCAGCTCAGTAACAGGGCATAAACTCGAAGATATATTTCAGAGAAACAGTACGGCATGTGTTCCCCAATGTGGTTTGTCTGCATTAGATGGGAAAACATCAAGCAGGGTGTGGTGGCTAATGCTGGTAATCCAGCTCTTGGGAAAATGCTGCAGGAGGATTGCCAGAGTTCCGGGCCAGTCAGGGCTGCAAAATTCGAACCTGTCAGAAAGGATTCAAAGGGTGCCATCTCCAGTTGAGAAGACCCAATACTTGCTGTGATGGCAGCTGGGTGGGATTTAGAATCACCATGGATACGCACCTCTGGCCATGTCTGTGATGGATTGCCTAGATGAGGTTAAGTGATGTGAGAAGACCCCGCCCTAAATGTGGGTGGCACCTGGCTATAGGCTTACAGTAACAACAACAAAGCCAAACACTAGCATTCATGTTGTTTTTCCCTCACCATGGATCCAATGTAACCAGCAGCGCCATGTCCCTGCTACTGTGGCCGGCTGTACCTTGGCACTGTTAGATAAATCCTTCCTTCTCTAAGTTACTTGTGCCAGGGAGCTTGTTACAGCAGATGTACCTCCCCAGAGGAAAATGCCTCTCCTTGGTGCAGACTGTGTAGGAGGCAGAATTAGCCCTATGAAGAACATCTCAAGCTTTGGTGCTTACAGGAAAGCTCATTGCTCTTTTTCCTGTAGGAGAAGCACATGAGTCACCACAGGCCCTGATATAGACTAACTAGAGGCTGTGAGTGTCTGTGTCTGTGCAAGGGAATAGGAAAGATAAAGGGAACCAGATCAGATTTGTTTTTGAAATTGACGATGCCACTAACAATATGCTTCTTACTTATGAAGACTTTTCCCTGCCCAGCTCTCCGTGAAGTAATAGCTTGACTGAACTGACCCTAGCTTGGTTAAGTGTCAGTGTGTGCCTCGATTGACACAGGATCTCCTGAAGGGCCACACATCTTCATGAAGTACTGACCATGCTTGCCCTCAGACTTCTCTTTGTCCAGTTACAGGCAGCATGTCAGGGCTGAAGTGGAATCACCTTACCAAGGCCATGTGAAGGGAGCAGATAGCCAGACTTATGTGTATAGGTCTTCTAGGGGTCTTCCCTGTGATCCATGGCTCTGTGGTTGTCATGAGGGGAGGCTGAGTGGCACTGGTTCGGCTGACAGGTTGGCAAGGTACCTTTATTTATAATGTTTGACTCACCTTTAGATTCCATCAGAATCAGCCATGTAGTAAGAGCATCCCTGCTATCATGAACTACAAGCCCTAGGATAGGGGACTGCATTAATCGAAGAGTGAACTTTGACCCTGGCAGTTTCTCGGCAAGTAGAGCTCTCATGGACACCTTTTACAGATGTGGAAACTGAGATTAAGGATGTCATTAGCATTTCACGATGGCACAGTTGGACAGTGAAAATTTACCCCAATCTAGACCCCAGAGTCTTCTAACAGGGGTTGGGAGTCTCAGTGAGGCTGGAATGACTGTGCCCATAGGGTTTCTGAAGTCCCGCCCTCTCATCTTCAGAAAATAAACAGGCCTTCTAGTTCGTGTTCTCCTCCCTGCACAGATGAGCCGGCAACTCAAGAGGACTGCCAGATCCCCACATACAGTGGACACTCAGGATCAGGAGACTCGCCAGATCCCCACATACAGTGGACACTCAGGATCAGGAGACTCGCCAGATCCCCACATACAGTGGACACTCAGGATCAGGAGACTCGCCAGATCCCCACATACAGTGGACACTCAGGATCAGGAGACTCACCAGATCCCCACATACAGTGGACACTCAGGGTCAGGAGACTCGCCAGATCCCCACATACAGTGGACACTCAGAGTCAGGAGACTCGCCAGATCCCCACATACAGTGGGCACTCAGGATCAGGAGACTCGCCAGATCCCCACATACAGTGGACACTCAGGGTCAGGAGACTCGCCAGATCCCCACATACAGTGGGCACTCAGGATCAGGAGACTCGCCAGATCCCCACATACAGTGGACACTCAGGGTCAGGAGACTCGCCAGATCCCCACATACAGTGGGCACTCAGGATCAGGAGACTCGCCAGATCCCCACATACAGTGGGCACTCAGGATCAGGAGACTCGCCAGATCCCCACATACAGTGGGCACTCAGGATCAGGAGACTCGCCAGATCCCCACATACAGTGGGCACTCAGGATCAGGAGACCCCCCAGGTCCCCACAGGACAGTGGGGACTCAGGATCAGGAGACCCGCCAAGTTCCCAGGGCAGTGGGCACTCGAGAAAGAGGGAGGTCTTGGTGTGAGTGTCACTGAGAAAGTTGCTTCTGTGACACGTGAAGGACTTTTCAGTTTTGGGGACTTACATTATTGAAAATCACGACAAAGCAAACAATATGTTCAACCTGTCTTTGGAGCCATCTTACTGCCTATAGAGCACAGAGAAAGGACTTTGGGCACTAACACAGCCCTAGCTTCCTCTCCCAGGAGTGTGGAATGCTGGCTCCTTCCCAGACACACCTTCAAAGGGTTACCAAAAGCAGAATCATGACAAAATCACCCGGAAGCACTAGGTATTTATCTCTGCTAGAGCATCCCTGCTGCTTTTCCTATTCTCTACTGCAATCACTTCCTTCTCTGCAGGGAGTCAGATCCAAGCTTCAGCAAGGCTTACCAGGTTCCTGTTATGCAGACATGAGCTGCTAAGTCAGGAGAAGCACTAGCCCAGAGAACCAAGTGTTTTGCCCTAGAGGCAGATGCCTGTGGGACTGAGTGGGGACTCTGGTATTTCACTATGTTTATCTCACGATGTTTACAGAAGACATCTGGCCCTCTTTTATACCCAAAGGCTCAGGACCAGGGCATGGCAGGGCAGGTTCAAGGATGAGAATTGGTGAGTGCGTAGCAGGTATGTCTAAATGATGGCCCTAAGGGTCCCAGGTTAGCTAAGAAAGCAACCCAACACAAAACTGTGAAACTGCTGAAAGGCTTGTGAGATTTCTGGTTTGTTTTCATTTTGTAACCTTTGTTTGTAACTTGTAATTTGTTTGTTTGTTTTGAGATGGTGTTTCTTGTGTAACCCTGGCTATCCTAGAACTCCCTCTGAAGACTAAGCTCACCTTGAACTCACAGAGATCTTCCTGCATCTGCTTTCCCAGTGCCGGGATTAAAGGCGTTTAAAGGCGTGTGCCACCACTGCTGGACCCAGACTGTGTGATTCTTGAGTGTGAACTTTGCAGAGGAGGATCATGTCAGTACCAAAAGCTGGACACTTTTGTGTGATGGCTTTGACATCACTTCTAAATGGCAAAGTGCTCACAGCAGGACCAAGAGGTTCCTGGTTCTCAGACACAATCCTCCCACTGGCAAGCTGAGTCCTCTCTCCCTACTGGGAATATTGCATGGATGCGCAACGTTCACACTCTGCCAGACCTCCCAGGGCTTTATAATCCCATGCTCCTGGCACTTTACTGCTATACCTTCTTCTAAGATGGGCTTGTCGCCAGCCACAGGGCAGTCAGCAGAGGATCCTTCCACCGGAGCTCCCGCGGCACGACTTTTTGCCAACTGGTCCACCCGGGGGGCTCTGCCTTCTCAGGTGGACCAGATCCCACAACGGAGGGAGAGGAGGCCCAAAGGCCACATCTGGCCCCTGAGGATGACTTCTAACAGGCCATACTTGCTTCAGAGCTCCCCGCTGCTGAGATGAGATTGCGGCAGGTCTTCCTAGACTTCTGCTCCCTCCTTTCACAACTATGGACCCTCGCACACATTTGCGCCCCAAATTCAGGCTCAGCATTCTGCCAGAGACCCAGTCTTCCACACCCTCCTACCCACACAGGTCTCTCTCCAGAACCCTCTATGCAGCCTCAATGAAATGGTCTGCTTGAGAGCAGGCATTTGGCGATGTCATGAGTAGGAGGTCGGCACCAGAAGTCAGTTCTACACACTCAGCAGGTCCTCGGAGAACTGATGCTGCGGTAACAGTAGTAGGAAAGAGCTCACCTCTGGCCTGCAAAATCTCAGCTAAGAAATGTGAGACAGCCTCTAGGCTCTCCATGCTGGGAAGGGGGAGGCCAGTCAGTACACAGTGTGGGACAGCCATGGCACTGTCTATGTGCTCTGGACCAAGCCCGGTAAACTGAGATTTGCCCTGAAGCAACCTCACAACACAGTACTCTAGCATCCAAGTTCAGCACACTGTCAGAAAAATAGATGTGTATCCCCCACTTCAGAGCCTTACTGACGCCCCCCCCCCCTGCTTTATCATCACCACTTCAGCTATGGCTGGAACATCTGAACAGCATTAAGTTCATAAATAGAGATTCTGACCATCCAGATGATAATATCATGAAGCTGGGGTGGGAGGACCACTTTGGGTGTGAAACCAAAGAGAATTCACAGACCCCCACAACATGAAGACACAATGAAGACAGCAAACGCCATCTATGAAAACTCTGCCCTTATCAGAAACGGAATGTGGTGGCACCTTGGCCACCCATTCCCCAGCCCACAGAGCCATGAGGAAGAAATTTCTGGTCTTTATAAGGCACAGTGCTTACTGTGCTTTGTTATAGCAGCTCAGACACTGAAACGATACCTCTCCCCGCATATGACAAGCTGAAAGAACAGATTCTTATTTTAAACTTTTGGTATGTTCCAAGTTGTAAGTTGGAGGGGGGGAGGACCCTTTTATCCTTCTGAAAGGAGAAATTCTACTAACTTTCTTGTTCCCGTTCCTCTTGAGACCAGCACGTCTGCTGTTTCTAGGAAACGTGGCTAAAGATGAGGATGCCCCTGAATAGAAGGGGGCGTCCAATGTGGTAGCACCTGAAGAGGAGCCCACGCTGGCGATGTCCCTCAGTGTGGTGTCTATTCTTTTAAGGGGAAATGTCCCACATGGAGCATGGGGCTTCTAGGACAGAGGGATTCCCCGTGCACCAATGTCTGACTCACTCCTTAGCAACTGGGGTGGGGGCAGCATCCCCTGGGGAGCTGTCCATTGACTTGGCGCTGACTGCGTAGACACAGGGAGGACCACAGAAAGCCTGCCCCCTAGTGGACGTGTTTGTCTGAAATTTTAGTGGGGTGCAGCAGAATTCACTTGGCAGGTAATACTCAGAGTTATCCGGCAAATCCAGACTCACAGGAAATTCCAGGGAGCATACAAGTACAAGGATTTTGAAAGAAAAGCTTGAGTTCTTTTTCTGGCTGATTATAGTTAATTTTCCAGAGCGAAAGAAAGGAAGCGAAGGAGGGAGGAAGGCAGAGAAGGTCTTTAAGTCACTACTTCGTGATTTGGGGCAGAGAGGCTAAGTAAAGGTGTGAATGCATGCAACCTATTAGAGTCTAGAGTCCCTCATAGCAATAGAAGCTGGCATTCAGTCTAGAGGCTACCCTGTTTCACTGTTGAAGAATCCACTGGAAATTCAGACGGTCGGCATCGTGGAATGCTATGCAGAGTGTGACCAGAGCTAGCCAGGGACAGTGCAGTGTCATGCAGAGGGAGGTGAAGGGCATCAGAGCATGCAGAAGGCTCGGTGTCAGGTCTAGCAGAGACAAGAAGGCTCACCCCAGGCTAGGCATGCACCCCAGGCTTTCTTTTACCTTGTCATAACGGGATTGTGAACACCATATAAGTGATCTTTATGATAACCATTACTACCGTTTTCCAAACTGCAACAAAAATAAATACACCAGAGACACCAAGTTACCTCTAGGATGAAGCATTCATGCTATGGATCACAAAGACAATGTACAGGCTACAAAACATGGGTCATAGATTGTCAGGTCTGCAAAGAAGGTAAGAGGATGTGCTACATGCCCATCTTCCCTCTTTCGAAACCACAAGCGGAAACTGTGGCTTCCCAGAGCGATGCGTCTACTGTATAAAATACTCATTCACTCCATTCATAAGCACGTTCTATGCACCAACCCTCTTTCTAAGAGGTGCCGTGATTCATCTCTACCCAGACTTATCTGTTGTTCTGATGCCATATTATTAACTTAACCACGGGTCTACTATGTAGTAGAAACCTCCCCCATCCCATCTGTGAAGATAATTTTTAAAAAAGGCTTACTTTTTCATGGGGACAGTTTCAACACTATAAAATATAAAAAGGGGAGACAGGGTTATTTACTTGTTTCATCACTAGGAAGGCCATGATCTACACCCTCCTCCCCACCCTGCCCTCCCAGTGTTTTCACTGCAGCCCAGGCTGACAGTTCAGATTACAGAGATGATGAGAGAAGATGAGAAGGGAAAAGGAAGCGTGCGTGTTCAACAGACACAAAGCAAGGGGCAGGCGGTAGCGCCAGGGAAAAGTGGTAACAACAGTTATCATAAAGTGAAATGCCATGTTCCCGAGACAGGCGAGCTGAAACAGAAGAACGCTGGTTAAGGACGCTGAGTAAAGAAGAAGGAAACAGAATCATAAGATTGGGTATAAACAAACAAAAACAAGACCACCGCCACCACCACCACCAGCAGCGGAAAAGGTACAACCCGGTACTTAAGCAGAAGCCGAGCCTGTTCTCTTGAGGACTGGCCTTTGGTGGCTCTCGGAGGACAGTGCTGCATACAAACACCCTGCCCTCGAGAAGCTCCACTCACTCGTCATATATGTCCTCGGAATCCATCCTGCGATAGTACTTGGCCAGCTTGACAGCAAAGATCACAGCAGGAAGCAAGAGCGCCGTGGCTTGTCCGATACCAAACCAGAACAAATTCTGGGAATTAAGACAACAACAGTCAGGAGAAATAAATGCTTGGGGACAGATAATAGGAGAGACCATTCGCTATGGGAAGAATTCTTCTTGCAATTTTTAAAACTTTTATTCTGCTCTCAAAATCAGTTGTGAACCTAGCAGGAACCAGTCACAAAGGAGACTGCGAAAGGTTATTGTAACAGAGTAATCTTTCCGCAGGGCAAGCAGGTGAGAGCCTAGGTTCATGCTTATTTTCTAAGAGAGGAAGAGAGGAAGAGAAGCATCTGGTGGTGAAACTAAGATTTGGTCTAACCCAGTCAGAAAGCACCTAATCACATAGTGTATATTTGTTAGACTGGCTGTCTAACCAAGACAGCTGGCAGCCAGCAAGCTCAGGATTAACTGTCTTTCCATATAGTTTAATGTAAATATGGACAGTTGGCTTTTCTGAGTTTTTTTTTCCTACATCTGAATAGTCAAAACATTGGCAACTTCAATCTATAGAGCCAGGGCGGGGCTGCCTTCCTGAGAGCCGGTCAGAAAGGCTCCTGAGATCTCCAAAAGAACACAGACAATTACCATTGCTGTTGGGTGCAAACCAGACTGAAAGGTAAGACTCCATCACTGTCGCCACATACACTGGTTATAGGACATAAAGAAAGCGGGCTGGAACTGGACTAGAACTCTACCCTCATAGTGCCAGAGGGGCTGTGCAGGCTGCTGTGGGAGCATGGTCCTCAAAAGCCTTACTCAGCGTGGCTCCTGTATACCAGACCAGAGCAGATGTACCCACAGGGGCAATAAAGGCAAGTCCGGGATGGGGCAACCAACCTATTTCTAACCAGATTGGAAGCTTGCTCTTCAAGAGATAATGCATATCTAGTCCTGGAAACACAATCAGAGCCTGTGCTTGGGAGGTTGCAGGCCCTGATGAGGAAGCGACTGCCGTAGCTGTGCTAAATGGACATGATATGCTCATAAAATTACCTCCCAAATAATTATATGTATCCTTATTTGTTGGTGCCACTGTCAGTTTTGGACAGAGAGGCTTCTTCTTTCGGTGAACAAAGGTAGCTAAAGATCGTCATAATTGGCCCAAATCACAATGCGACTTTTGAATGTCTGACCATCAATGCTGCATCTATATCCCTCCCGCCAAGGCTCAGGAAATCTCTCGGAGGAAGGTGAAGACAGACTGGAAGAGCAGATGGGGTGGGGTGCTGTGGAATCCTGCCTTCCATGCGTGACATGACTGTGACAGCCTCCCACAAAGCAGAGCTGTGCTCCCTGCACAGGACCGCACCAGGCTGGGCCTGTCGGCATCCTGCCATGGAGAAGGTGGGGCTCATGAAGCCCAGGCCTCCCTGGGAATTTATAGGCAGTTAATGGTTGGCAGGGATAAGAAAAACCATTTTCTTTGGTGGTATACCACTGGTAAGGGTATCCACATTCCTCTAAATAACCCTTCACCATGTCCCTGGAAACAACCCCAATGAAAACCATTAGATCAAGAGGAACTGGTTGGGAAAAGGAAAGTGAGCAGAGTGATGGGTGGGGGACAAGGGAAGATGACGGTGGCCCCTCTCTGGCCCCTAATTTCAGAAAAGGAACAGTGTTGTCAGAAAGCCATAAAACTCTCTGAACAAGGTTGAAGATGTAGAGAAGTACTAATAACATAATGAGGGGGGGGGGGAAGAGAACACATTTACACAATATATCTTCTCTTTTTGAAAAGCGAAGTTCTTACCAGAGGGTCAGCAGCATAGCCACAGAGAACACCACTAACAGCAGAGTCCATCGCGGTGACCACAGGTTTGCAGGATGTCATCTCCTCTGTGATCTGTGGGATGGAAAACACAAGATATGTGCACTGGGGCTCACAAAAATTCATGCCATAAGATGTGACCCCTGACTGGATGCACAGAAGCATCTGGAAGTGTGCATCACGAGAGAGTCCTGGAGGCCCTGGAGCTGGCAGCCGATGAGCTGATGAGGGGTTCTACAGCTAGGACAATTACATCCATTTATAGCAAGACTCTCAGGGCCCTTGAGCTGCGGTTCTCCTCACTTATTGTCTAGAATATTAAGACTCATCTTGCAGAACTTCTGGGGGAATGAAGACATGCACACACCCAGCCTAGTGCTGCAGGGCTCTGTTATCTGGCGAAGGAGTGGGCATCAAAGGAAAGAAACCATATAGCAAAGGTGAGCCAAGGGGATTCGGGAGAGGTGCTCTCCCTCATGGGAAGGCTGGCCCCAACGCTTCTGGTTCCCCTTATCCAAACCTTCCTGAGGCAGGCAAGTATAAGGAAATCTTGGCAATATAGGACTCGACTTGGCTCTTCCCTCATCATGCACTTAGTCACCTGGGACCCCCCCCCCCCACTGCATCAGCTGAGCTGTGCACACACCCCAAACAATACCGTGTTACTCCACCATAGCAACCTTTCTATAAACTCCCTGTGTTCATTCAAAAATATCCTAGAACATACCCTGAGACTCAAAGGAGTGGTGGAGAAATGGGAACCCAGCCCGGGCTGATTTGGGGTTTATTCACAATATGGCAAACTGTATGCACAAGACAGCAAACCATGTGCACAAGAAAGTAAACTGTGTGTACAATACAGCAAACCGTGCGCACAAGACAGCAAACCACATCCTCTGAGTGAACATTTAGGGGAAACCCCTACTTCTTATGCTTCTGCGTACTTGGGAGTGTATATGATTAAAGTCAGACACACCATGGGAAAGGACATGAGAAGTGAACCAAGACTTTAAACCTTCAATTAAAACAGAAAATCACTCCCCCTACCCCAGCAACTTACTCTACCTTCTGGACCCCATACAAAGAAGCCTTAATGAGTAGCCAGCTTACTTTGGGCAGCCTGCCTCAGACAGCCTGCTGCTTCCTTGAAGCATCTTGCGCTCTCAGTGAACCACTGGATAAAACCCTAGCTATTTCCTAGCTTCTATGGTTCCTCATTCAAAACATGGAGGAGCTGGAGCACCCAGTCCAGGCGACACTTTCGCTTATCTCCAACCAAAATCTCCATGATTTTAATTTCCTTCAAATTTTATGCTAGAAAATGACTCTCCTGAGATGTGGTACTCTTTATGTTCATAAAAGACACGGTGACTTACGGCATACAAGACCCACTCCAGGTAATGTGCAAAGTAGCCTACGATTGTTTTCCCAAACTTTTTCGTTTCCTAGAAAGAAATCAAAGATTGGGGCCATTATTAAAGTGACTAGCGCATACTTAATGGATATAGCTACTTCATCCTGAAATACTCACACGGCACCTTACCTACACATGTGCTTAACAAAAGAAAACTTACTTCAGTAACAATAGAGGAAACGTTACTGGTGAGGAAATTCTGAGCAGAATCCAAAGACATGATGATCTTGTTCACTCTCTCCTGGAAAACATAACAGTTGGAAGGGGAACAATTAATTAATTAGGCAATTTGCAAATCAATTAGAGTCCTAGGGAGGCTGATTCCAGGGTCCCCATTCCCCTTACTCAAAATCTTCAGGTTCTGGATGCCCCTCTGTATAATGGAGCAGTACCATCATACAGCCCATGCCATCTGCTTGGGCACATTAATATCTGAGTAACTTTGGCTATCCTGGAACTCACTCTGCAAACCAGGCCAGCCTTGAACTCAGATCTGCTTGTCTCTGCCTCCAGAGTGCTGGGATTAAAGGCGTGTACCACCACCACCTGTCTCAACTAACCT
This sequence comes from Myodes glareolus, assembly GCF_982192425.1. Lineage (NCBI taxonomy): Eukaryota > Metazoa > Chordata > Mammalia > Rodentia > Cricetidae > Myodes > Myodes glareolus. The sequence continues at coordinate 62,254,543 of NC_142033.1, read as the reverse complement.
TTTGTGGCAAGGAAGGGAGAGGTTTGCTGAATGTGTAAAAAATTTTCTGATCAATTCCCCTCTAAAGAATACAGGACAGCAGCTAGGTAAACCATGTTGCCACTGCATTAAGTGTTGTAAAGGAAACTAGAGACAGTTTCAGTACACCAGAAGGTGTATCAATGTTGGGCACACATACTGTGTTGATGTAAGGGACTTGAGTACTCATGGCGTGTCCTGGAAGCCATCGGCTTCTCTACCTCATGATGACAATGGCTGTGGCCAAGTGACTTGTGTCGGCTGATGGAAGGAAGGACAAGTGGCAGTCCTCCATTCTGAGCAGCAACTTAAAGGCAATCCGCGCTCTGGCTCAAGCCCCAAGCTTGTGTCGCTCTGTTTCTGTTTGGTAACTGAAAAGCTCCTCCTCAAAGCCACAAACAGTAAATCTGTCTGGGCGTGTCCCCTTTTGGTGGACTGAATGAGACTGGCCCAATAGGTTCATATATTTGAAAATGTGGTCCTAGCTGGTGGAACCGTTTGGGAAGGATTAGGAGGTGTGGCCTTGTTGGAGGAAGGGTGTCACTGGTGGTGGGAAGTTTAAAAAGCCCATGCCCTTCCCAGTTAGCACTTTCTCTGTCTTTTTCTCCCTCCCTCTCTTCCTCTCTCCCTCTCTCTTTCCCCCTTCTCCTTTGCATGCTTGTGGATCAGATGTAAGCTCCAGTATCATGCCCATCTGTCTTACTGCCATGCTCCCCCCAGCTGCGACAAGAGCCTGCTCTTCCAGGCTGAGGTTTTAGGGGAGGGTGATTAGAAAAACCTGGCTTGGCTAGCAGTGATGGTGAACACGTGTGGTCAGCAGTGCCAAGACCACCATTGATATGCAGCTCAATCTAAAGCAACCATGCTTAAGGTCACCTCCTACACAGCGAGACCCAGACTCTTGAAACTTGCACTCACAGAAGCACTTGGGAGAAGGGAAGCCATGGGAAAACCAAGTTTGATATTCAAAATTCTCCCAACCCCTCCTTTTAACTTAAACTACTTATGAAAACCAATACCTCTGAAACTCTAGGTGTGATGTTTGATAACAAAACCTCATGAAAGAAAATGGAACCCTTACCGACAGCTTCTTGCTCGTGTGCTCAAGTATCCGGACACTTTGTTTTAAAGTATTCTGATGAGGAAAAGAAAAGCATTTCAGAGAAAAGCTTATCCAAAGCATCAAGAACACAAGCCTTCTATCAGCCCCTCTCCAACACAGACATCAAATCTGACTATATAGTGTAATGGCTACATTCTTGAAAGTACAACAGACAGGAGCCACAACATGGACCTTATACACCATTACAGTGTAAAAAAAACCCATAGAAGAAAAACAGGGTCATATTCAACGGCTTGAATGGCAGCATATCACACACACAGGGCGTACAAGAATGTCTTCAAAACAGGTTTAATCAGTGGGAAGAGCATCATTAAAACAGAGCCTGCCTATCAAGTGTGGTTTACGTGAATGGTTTAGGTTAAGGAAGAAAACTTTACCTGTAAAAGGCCACACTGTAAAATACTTCAGATTTCAGAAGCCATATATTCTGTTATTTATTTATTTATTTATCTTTGAAACAGGGTTTTCTCTGTGTAATAGCCCTGGCTGTCTTGGAACTCTCTCTGTGGACCAGGCTGGCCTCAAACTCAGAGACCTGCTTGCATCTGTCTCCTGAGTGCTGGGATTAGAGGCTTGCACCACCACCGCCTGGTGCCTTATTCTACTCTCATAGCCAAAAATGGCCATAGTTTTCTAATAAACAGCAATAACTGTCCCATTTTTTTTTTAAACTGGCAACAGCTGGATTGGGTCAGTCTGTGGACGATAAGGGCCAGTTTGCCAGCCCCTGGTCTCTATGACAGGTCCGTGACAAGGTGGCTCTGGCTCAGAAGAGCCCAGGATATCCTGTCTACTTGAAGAAAAGCATAGATGGAAAATGCAAACAACAGCAATAAGCATGCTTACTATGCTAACAAGCTTGCACTGGGTGTCCACAAAGACAGAGAATTGTCATAAGCCAGTACACGGAGTATATGATCCCAGTGCAGAACCCTGGGGAACCCCAGCAAATCAGAAAGTAAGGAGAAGACAGAGCCAAGCAGAGCGGAAACCAGATTCACAAGCGTCTGTGCTGGAGAGGGTGGACACGTCTGTAAGCCTATGCAGCGGTCACAGGGACCCAGTTTCCACACGGTTCTCCCTTTCACAGTCAAACAGGAGCAAGCATAACATTGGCTCTTCCAGCTTCTGAGTCTCTAATTTCAGAAGTCGTCCGTTTCCGCGGACCAAGTCATGGCCACCCTTAATATCCCATCCTTCTCTTTGCTTTTATTATTTGAAACTCGATTGTTTGATGAGGGCCAAAGGGGGATTTGAAACCGGATCTGCGTGATTCCAAACTACAAACTACCTCTGTGACATTGGAAGCAAGGGAAACAGAAAGCTGGGGTGGAGAAGAGGAGAAAGAGAGCGTAGCCGTGGAGGGCGCCGACAGGGCTAAGGGAAACAGAAGCAGCACTTACCCTCACCTTCACATATTTCTAAGCAGAGTTTGGAGAAAAAGAATTGGAGAATATGTCAGCATGAGCCCAGAGCAAAATCACACTGCCTGAGAGGCCTATGGTAGGAGCGCAAGCTACAGCGAGGCGCTGCAGGCACGGGTGGGGCGCACCTCACCGCTCACGCACTCATGGAAGGAACACGGGGAAGCACAGTGAAGGGAGGCATGAGGTAAGGTGGTGGTTTTTAAAGCCTAGCTCCACAGCCAAAGCTGAGGCTGAGTGGTTGGGACCTCCGTCAGACAAGTGCGTGTCTTCAGGTTATCTGCAAGGGAACTAGATAGCTAGGTGCTAGATTTCACTCAGGCCGCCAGGACATGCCATGGTTGTTGACTGTTACCAGTGATTGCTGCATAGGAAGGACTTGCTGCTGGTGAATGGTTTTAATTCTCTGCACATCTCTTTTCAAGTCCTGCTTCAGGTTTCCGTCGGGCTACAAGGAATAGAGGACATAGGATCAACACCATCCTTTTGGGCCACAGAACAGATTCTTTAGCCATAAAGGACACCAGAAGACAACACATGACCACAGGATCCCCTTGTAGACAATTATGAGATGGGTGGGCATCGGAGCTAGCTTGGAGACACAGCACAAACTGCATCCAACTCCAGAGCCACAGACTCAACACTTGACATTCAAAAGCATTCCCTAAAAACAAGACGCTATGGTTTCCTTTCCCCTGCCTCCAAATGATAGAGCCAGTCAATTTCCCTGTTTTACAGTTGAGAGAAACCAAGGTTCAACTGAAGATTGTTCAAGTTAATTCACACCTAAATGACGGTGAGCATTTGAACTATAGCAAGCCTGGAAGGCGGGTATAATTACTCCCTCCATTTTTACAGATAGGGAAACTCAGACACGGGTGAGTGAGACACCTGGATTAGGCTACTAGCATTAGGAAGAGGTTGAGTCAGGATTTGAACCTGGGTCTTCCTTATCACCACAGTCAGTTGTTTGTTAGAGGGGACCTGTCGGGCCATGCAGAAGAGCATGGTGGGCAAGGTGGGCAAGTCTATGATGGCGCCTTTACCCAATCTTATATACCTACTGTTGGTGATGCAAGGCACAGCTCAGTTACTACTCCTTTACACTGCAGGGAAATGTGTGTGCACATATGTATGTGTGCATGTCTGTGTATATGAGTAAGTGCATGTGTCTATATATACATGTATGTGTGCATGTCTTCATGCATGTTTGTCTGCATGCTGTGTTTGCATCTGTGTATAGGTATACGACTGTGTGTCCCCATGTATGCATGTTTGTGTGTGTATGAATGTGTATATCTACCTATATATATGTGTGTGTGTGTATGCATGCATGCATATGTGCATATTGTGTATATGTGTGTACATGTGTGTGTGCATACATGCGTGTGCACATGTATTTGAAGTGGAGGTGTTGATCTGTCAAAGCCCATGCAGAGGTAAAGATTTTTAGCCTTCTGGACCACACAGGGACAGTTGCCAATGGGGCCTCTAATGTGTTAGTGAGGTGCACACACAATCAAGCCATAGTAACAGGGATCTCTTTGTAACTTCCTAAACAATGATATCAATATTTGCCTTTCTGACTAGGACAGTATTCAACAAGACCACTGAACTCACCAACTTGTCTGTCTTTTCTTCCAGAGAAGAAGCAAACACCAGCAGATCCACTTTGGTAGGAGATTTCTCAGCCTAACAGCGAGGAAATGAAAAAAACCATGTTACAGTCATGGGCTTCTGCAACAAGAATACCATCGAAAGATAGCATGTTGAACATGGGGCCACAGTCATCAGGTAACCAAAGAAGACTAGAAACTCCTAGACAGGCTACAACCCTTGCATTTCTATTTCTATGGATTATTTTCACTCACCCATAAATGCTACTAATACACACTATAACATTCACAGATTTTAAAAACATGCTCAGTGGAAGAATCTAGAAATGTAAGCCACAAAGTGTGTGTTGCTACTTACGTGGATTATACAGAACAGAGCGTAGATGGGTGGCTACCAGGAATTTGGGACTGGGTAACAACTGCTTTTGGGTAGAACATTTCCTGTGGGTGATGGAAACACGCTGGGACTGGAGGTGCTAACTATGACTATGCAAAAGTCACTAAACTGCTGGCCTTTAAAACACTGACCTTTATGCTATGAGAATCCACTGTTGTGATAAGCAACAACAAAAATACACATGTATGATATCCTAATTTCTCCCCAAACACCATACACGTGTATCTTGCTCATACCTCCTTCAAGTACTGGGGATAATCGATGCCTTCTATTCCAGAATTTACAAAGTTCTCCAGATTTTCCCTTCCTGTTTGGTTGAACAGTTCAATGTTATCAATATTCACATTCAGGTTTTCTAACTCCTTGATTATTTTTCCAGTATTCTGTGTGAAACAAAAGAATCCTTTTATTTTCCAAGAAGGTCACACACTCAATGTCTTCAAGAGGAATGAGAATGCACTGGATCGAAAGGGATGCATATACTTTGTCTTGAATTATTCTCTCCTCAGATTCCATAAGTATTCTCTCTGGAGGTGGAATTTAAAGTGAAGTCAAATTGCATCTCCCCCTTTGAAGCCCTGAGAGAGAAGAGGTTAAGTCATAAAAGAGGGGTGCATGAACTCCATCAGAAGACCAAGCAGAGAGGACTCAGTGGAAGTGGAGTTTAGAGAAGAAGTGTTTAGTCTTGACAAATGAGGCTGAAAGGAAAGAGAGGGAGGGGACCAGCAAGCACTTGGGTAGTAGGGAAGGCATGGGAGATACCTTCTGTGAGACAATGATCGCAGGAATGTGGTTGCTGAGATGGAGCTGTCCTAAGAGCCAATCAGTAGCTTCCGTCAGCAGACTGTGCTGGCGACCACTCTCAACTGTTATGTAACATGGTGCAGGGGAAATGGCCCATAGCATGATGGGCAAAGGAGTACAGAAAAATCTGTTTAGGACTTGGTCACAAGATGAAGTTTTATTTATGGGATTTTTAAGGGAAACTCAATGCAAACCTTTCAAACAAAAGGTCTTCACATTGGTATGCTGTAGAGTCATCGTGATCCCCTTGGTTCCTCTAATGACCTTCCATATCGTTATGAGCAAGACGTGGGCCAGGACCTCCTCCCTTAATCTTGCTTGAGATCTATCTACTCATTATGGAAGCTGAGAAGATCAAAAAAGGCCTCCCAGCAAGAAGATTGAGGACATCTAAGCTAATGGCTCTCTAGACCTGGAGTAGAAACTATTGCTCTTTCTTCCCTTCAGTGTCTATGGGAGGACCTTTCCTTGGACTAAGACATGACAAGGGTGTGGGCTGGAGCACAACTAAAATGGTCATTCCACTACTTTTGATTCTGTACTTTCTGCTTCTTGTCACAGGTAGGTAGTGCTCACACAACCCATTCAGTAGTCCTGGGGTGACAGTGCTTAAGTTGTTAGGAATGAGGATGGGGTGACCACACTTCTCTATGCCCGATTCCCAAGTCTGGAACCTGGCATAATAGAGGAACTGGTCCTGAAGGACCAACATCCTTGGGAAGTGAGTAGGCTTGTTCTTAAAGAGCATGTTCACTAGATAAAATTAATTGTCTCTCTGATGACAACTTATGCTGGAGAGGTTGTAGGGTAAGGGGAACACTCCTGCATTGCTGGTAGGAATGCAAGCTGATACAGTCCCTTTGGATGTCAGTGAGGTGATTTCTCTCTAATTTCAAAATTAGAAAACAACCTTCCTCAAGACCCAGTAATACCACTTTTGGGTATATATCCAAAGGATGCTCAATAGTGCCATAAGGACATGTGTTCAACTATGTTCAGAGCAGCATTGTTTGTCATAGCCAGAACCTGGAAGCAACCTAAATGCCCCTTGACTGAAGAATGGATGAGGAATATGTGGTACATTTACACAATGGAATACTACACAGCAGAAAAAAAATGACATTTTGAATTTTGCAGGCAAATGGATGGAGCTAGAAAACATCATTTTGGGTGAGGTAACCCAGATCCAGAAAGACAATTATCACATGTATTCACTCATAGGTGTTTTTTAAACATAAAGCAAAGAAAACCAGCCTACAAACCACAATCCCAGAGAAACTAGATAACAATGATGACCCCAAGAGAGACATACATGGATCTGATCCACATGGGAAGTAGAAACAGACAAGATCTCCTGAGTGAATTGGGAGCATGGAGACCTTGGCAGAGGGGTGAAGGGGAAGGGAGAGGCATGGAGGGGACCATAGAAAAATGTAGAGATCAATACAAATCAATAACAAATAAATAAAAGAAATTAATAAAACGAAAAATACAGAAATCTATAGACAAACAAAAAAGAAATTAATGGTTTCCCTGAGAAGTCTCTTATGGGAGATCTCTTTGGAAGGTCTTGCACAGTCTATTGAAAAAACTCAATGTGTGAAAAAGAGAAAGACAACTGGTTAGTGGGTGTGGAATTGTTCTGAGATTAATAGATAAAAGTTAGGATGGTAAACTGCTTGCAGAGTAAGTAAATCCTAAGCTGGACCAAGGGAGAAGGTCTTGGCCCACATCTTGCTCATTTGGTATTATGCAATGTCATTAGAGGAGCTAAGGGAGCCCTGATGGCTTTACAGCTTTCCAATGTGAAGAGCTTCTATTAGACAGGTTTACACCCATTGTAATTTACTCGGTGTCACATTCAAATGTTGTGTTTTATCTTTTGTGGACTTTGCAGCAGCCTTAACCAAAGGGAAGAAATGCACCTGGGTCTCTTAGTAAAATACGGTCAAGTTTATGACCGGCTCTAACGCCTCACCTTCTCAATGTTCAAATTCTCGCTGATGTTGAAGACATGCTCAAGCTGAAAGGTAGCGTATACACCACGACCTTTTTTGCAATCACTATGGGGAGAAATAGAGAAGAAAGAACCAGATCAATGCTAGAGATCTGACTTTCACTAAGGATAAGGAGAAAGTTTAGCCATCCCTCAGGCTAGTAGGACTAAATCTCTAGCTGACAAAGTACATGATGGGAAGTGAGCACAGCATCACTTACCCCAGGGAAGGGAATGGCACACACTATTGAGAGACTTACTCTAAAAGCTGAAGCAAAGAAAATATCAGTTTCTCTTTGAGTGGTATTAAACAACAATGAGTCCTCAGTTCCTCAGGACTGAGGTCAGGCACTTTTTGGTCTTGTCAGGTGACCCAGAATTTGAGATGCTAAAGCAAGACACCCCCCCCACCCCAGAATCCACCCGGTACTTTCATGTGTGCACCCACGTGGCTGTTGAACATCAAAAGACATTTACTAAGGAAGGTGGAAAAACCCAAAAGGGACCATGAACATGACCAGGTCTCCTACCGAGAGGAACATTCTGGGGAAGAAGTGGCTTCCAGGGGCAGGATGCTGGCAGCTCGACTGTTTTCTCAGCCAGCTTACTGCCCAGGAGGGGACAAATGAAAGTAAAGTGTTCTGAAACGAGGTGTCCATTACACACAAGAAGGATCTGTCACGTCACCGCTGCGGGGCTTGAAGATTTAAGTTTATAAAAGGGTTAGAGAAATCCGTGTATCGTTTAGTATTGCAGGGATGTTAGCGACAGGAGTCAGGATGTTCTACCAATGTTCTTACATGTCAGAGGTGGAAAATGCGTGTCAATGAACAATTACCAAACACTATTTTATCATGTTCTCATAGTGAGTTGGACACTACTCCAAACACCTGCATTTCACCTAGCTCTAAAAACCCCAAGGGGAGAGAGATTCCTACTGTTATGCAACATACTAAATGGAGAGAAATCAAACTGTTCAGGGCCACAGGAACAAGACAAGATCTCAGGTGATCTGACTGCACAATGCACAGGCTAGCCCGAAAGCTGTCTCACTATTGTGGTGTCTGTGACAAGTGCCACTCTTTGAGTTCTTGATGGATTTTGTTAATGAATCTTATTGTTACCTTAGCCAGGGAATCTTAGGGAATACCTAGCCTAGACAGGGCTTGAGAAAATACCAAGATTAGGTCATAAAGGCTTGAAAACGTGACCTTTGGGAGAGGTGTCTTTTCCATATTTTGCTGAGACTAGAAAACAGGTTAGCTCTGAAATTAACTGGAACTTCTTACCATTAAGTTAAAAAAATGCTGAAAGTGAAAAGCTCATTCTTAACAACAACAAGAACAAAATTTTCAGGAGGAAAAAATGTCTACTGCAAGGATTAATACCTGTAAACTTGTTCAAATGTCAGGTTAATGTTTGGGTTATTGAGCATCAAGCCAGAGAGAAAGAAGCGCCAGTCTTTTCTTAGCAGGTGGGGAGTGTCCAAAACCTGCAATAAACACAAAAGTTGCTTTTAACGACAGTTGCACAACACTAACTCATACAATAACAATTATCCAGGTCGACATTTGAGGTATTTAATACTGTGCTATTTCTTATTCATTTCAAACCCCAAATCGGAAAACAATAGCATAATTAGGATAAATGGGGCGAGCACTGAGTAGCGTCAATCAGAACCACTGAAATTGTGGTATTCAAGCAACTTGAATTTATTAAACATATTAGAATAAGAAGGACAAGACTATTTGGTTTAGAAGAATTAAGAGAAGGTCATAAAGCAATAGACTCAGTCTCTTAGGACAAAGTGAGTTAAAACTCATTTTCCAGTAGGACATGATGGTACACACACTTAAAACCCCTTATTCTGGAGGCAAACGCAGGAATATCTCTGTGAGGTTCCAGGACAGCCAAGGCTACCCATTGAAACCCTGTTTTCAGAACAAAACAAAGATATACCTCACTTTCCAACTCTACCACACAAATTTAAGAAAAGGACACCAGTGTGTGACTGCACATATGCCAACCAAGCACAGGCTCAGCCTCTCCCTTCCCAAATGCTCGGGGCCAAAGGTGTGGCAGATTTATATATATTTTTTTTATTCACACACATATAAAGAGACATGTAAGGGATGGGACCCAAGACCAAACATGAAGTTTACCTATGCTTAATTATTTTCCTACACACATAACTTGAAGGTAAGACTCTACCACTCTTTTCTTAGGAAACCAAATAGAGATGATGTGATCCATTGATCTTCTCGACTTAGTATCCCTTGATTCTAATGACTGAAGCTAGAATTGGTTACCTGTGCAGTCATTCACTTGTTTTTTTTTTTTTTGTTTTTTTTTTTATATAACAGATGCCAGGAGGAAGACGTATAGACAATAAAAGAGGGAAGTAGAAATACATTCCAAATATCAGACTCCGGGGCTGGAAAGATGACTGTGGGTAACGCGTTTGCTGAGCAAGCATGAAGACCTGAGGTCAGATGCTAGTAGCCATGTAAAGGATGAATGTAGGTGTGTAACCCCAGGACCGGAGGGCAAAGAAGGGAGGATCCTAGAGGTTTAGTGGCCAGCTGGTATAGCCAACTAACAAGCCCCAGATGAGAAAGCCTGTCTCAGAAAGTGGAATAGAAAAAGGTATCTGACATTGACCTCTGGCCTCCATACATGCATACACAATACTACACACACACCACACAAAAACACAACACAAACACACGCACACACACACACATACCACACCCCACAAATCAAAATCTACAGAAAAATACCAGGAAGCCAAATAGAATCCAGGCATGTGAACCAAACCTCCATATAAATGAAGATAGTGAAAGTGCAGACTGAGTCCTGGAGTCTTGGTGATGTGCTCTTCAGGACAGCACACGTGAAACTCAACGCTTCACCGTGCCTCCTCGGTCTCTGCCGAGTATGTGTATGAGTGTGCACTGGCTATTGCCAGCAGAATTTCAACTTGTTGAATGACAGCAAAGTACCTATCGTTTTTCACTCGATGCAACCCACAAGCTACAGGGAACACAGGGAGACCCAAGCGTCTGCCCAAGCCTCCCTCCTTAGAAGAAAAGCATATTTACCTGTAATAATTGCTTGTTTGCATAAGGTTCACAGACCAACTTTTCCACATTTGCACCGACGACAAAAGTAAGAACCACAAGGATCATCAATATCCAGCAGAAAAGGAAGCTGAATCCAACCCCACTGGAAAAAAAAACACACACACAGACAGCATGAGTTGCTAGTTCTCACGAATTTCACAGACTGGTCATACACAGTGGACCTGCAACTTTTGTGGGCAAAAATGTATTGACCTTCCACAGTGAAGAGAGGCAGTGGCCACCACTGGAGTCTTGGCAAATGTCTACAGAACCCTGGCAATGAGGGTGTTGGGTCTACCCAGAGTCCTGCATGGTCCAGAGCCTGTGCTCTGGGATCAGCTGAGAATCAACCCTTCCTGCAAGGATGTAGACAGTAGAGAGACACTACGTAGGAGTTGTGCCTGTGGAGACCTCCCTCTGGGTTGCTTCCAGACTCTCGCACATGCTAGGCAAGGACTCTACCTTTAAGCCACTTCCCCAGTCCTGGAATAGAAAGTTTGAAATCTGTGTGTGAGAGCAAACAGACTTCTTGTGTGGAGCACTTTCTCAGATCCTGGAAGTCTCTAGGTCATTCACTTGAGGATATTCTTAGACCTATTGACATAAACGTTAATGAAGGCATGTGATACTAGGGGCCTGTTTGGGGCGGGGGCGGAGGGTGGGGGGAAGCACTTCGACACACAGATCACAAGAAGTCTGAGTCTGACAGGGACTCCATATTTAAAGAAGCAGATAAACGCAGGGCAGCCGCCCTCCAGTTCTCCTCATCCCGGCACGTGGCTGATGGTTTGGTTCTCCATCTCACAAAGGAGAAGTTTCTAGCTCTTACTCCCCTTGAACCTGCTTACACATCCTTACACTATTTTTCAATAAGAGACCGTGAAGGCCACCTAGTTTCCTCTGTGGCTCATTCACGACCACTGCACATGGGTCCCAGCCTAAGGTCTGGTGCCATCACTGTGCATTGCTCTTGCCTGCTAGGCTTTCCCTCAGTATTCTACAGTAAAGATTCCATAAAGATGTCAACTTTTATACGGGTGTCTTCAAAGCAGGGATCTCTGTTCCCGCCTACCACCGCAGGTTCCACACTGCCAGGGACCTAACGCCTATTCCTGTCCCTGGTTCAGGTTACTTGTCTAAACACCAAGGGTGCTGAGCTGGCAAATCTTGCTCTATATCAAGGTCCTGGAGCTTCCAGTTAGCAGTACTGCTGATAGTAGACAATGGTGTCTCTACTTTTCACGAGTGAGCGAATCAGTGAATGAGTGATGTTAATGCAGGAATGGGCATTAAGCAACTCGGGGATGATTTTCATGACAGCTGGGTTAAAAAAGAGCCCACCGTATAGAAGCAATGTGAACTCAGAGGCTCCAATGGGAGCCAGAGGCCCCAAGGCTCCATAACACCACACTCAGCACCACGCTCGTCCTCACTTTTCTACCTTTGAGCGACAGAAAGGAACACTCACGCCATGAGGAAGATGCCTCCAGTGTTGGAGACACAGCCTCTTCTGGTTGGGGTGGCATGCTTGCTGTAGCCACACACACCACACAGCAAGCCCAGGAAGAAGAAGGTCACGATGAGGGTCAGCAAGAAGCAGACAATCAAACCACCCAGCCACCTAGAGGAAAAAGGACAGTGTTATCTTACGGCTGTTGGTTGTGAGCCTCACCTTCCACGGCAGGGCCACCTCTCCAGTCCTGTTGTTATACATCAAACAGGCAGTGGCTATCCTGTCTGACCGTGGGCTAAGGTTGGAGTAGTCTTATTCATTGAGCAGCCGAGAGCAAGACTACATACAAAAGCCTCCTTCACCCTTACTCTTCATCCTTTCTTTGTGTCTTTCACATCACGCCTTCCAATTCCACCCCTCTCTCTTGCCACCCCAAAATAAAACAAAATTTAAGAGAAAAAGAGGGGTAAAAGAAGAAAGGAAGAAGGGGGGACATCTTGTCACAGAAGTTGCAAGGTGCTACGGTGAGTCATGCAGTAAATCCCGTTGTCCATATATTTTTACATGCAGGCATTCATTGTAAAGCATTACTGAGGCTGGAGAGATGGCTCAGAGGTTAAGAACACTGACTGTTCTTCCAGAGATCCTGAGAGGTCCCAGCAACCATATAGTGGCTCACAGCTAGCTATAATGAGTTCCGATGCCCTCTTCTGGCATGTAAGCAGACATGGAAACTAACACTGCACACATAATAAATAGATAAATAAATAAACAAACAAACAACTAAATAAATATTTTAAAAAAGAAAGAATCACTAGTTTGGTTTGAGGCCGCTGGTATATGTTACACCATTGATGTTGAGCCCTCACAGGATGTTTTCTGAACATCCTATTGCTGCCCTGTGTTGTGGAGATCCTGAAGCTTGGGTTCATAGGACTCACCTCCCCACCCCCACCCTGTGTTCCAGCAGGTCACAGATGAAGTGGCTGTTGGAGTGAGATCAACACATAACCCTTGTTCTGGGCCTGGGTACTTACAGGATTGGTCAGTCTGCCAGCTCTCCCCTATCCTCACCACCAGGGTGGGTTCTCCAGCATTGCCCTGGCTAATTCACCCCTTGCAATAATGAGCAAGGGATGGCCACCCCTGCTTCTTAACCCAACCAAGCAATACATCACCGTAGAATATTATTTTAAGGTGTGTTTCCTTTGTTTATGCTCCGGAACATTTGTCTAATGATGCAAAGGATGTGTTGCTTTTGCTTATGCTGCATTTGTTTAACTCTGAGAAGCTGTGATTCTTTGCCTGTCTAACACACCTGATGGTCTAATAAAGAGCTGAATAGCAAGGCAGGAGAAAGGGTAGGTGGGGCTGGAAGACAGAGAGAATAAATAGAAGGAGCAAGCGAGGACAAGGAGCAAGAAAAGAAGGGGTCGGCCTCTCAGCCAGTGACAGAGTAAGAGTGAAAGTAAAATACACAGAAGAAAAGGAAAACACTAGAAGCAAAACGTAGACGGGATAATTTAAGGAAAGCTGGCTTGAAACAAGCCGAGCTGAGGCCAGCGTTTATAAGAAATAATAAGCCTCTGTGTGATTCATTTGGGGCTTGGGTGGTGGGCCCCCTAAAGAATAAGAGCAAAGAGTAAAAAATATCAACAACTACAATACATTTTTCTCTTGGTTTCGTAGTGCCCTTTCTCAAGGGTGGTGGTGAACACCCACAGTATCACATGGGGTTCATGGTAGGCCTAAGCTTCCTCAGGAGCCTGATCAAACCACACCCAAGATGTTCAAGTCCTGTCAAGCTTCCTAGTGCTGAAAGCTGTGGCTCGGATCTGGGTAGATGACAGGGGAAAAACAGCAAGCTCCTCTCCTTTCTCAAAACTCTTTTGGGGTTAAAAAAATATTCTGGGGCATCATGTTCCTTATTGAACCAGAAATACTCTTGTGTGGCAGATACACGAGACATTTAGAATTTTATGAGCATCCCAAATCAAATGTTACAGAATGCAAAGTTTAATTCTGTAATGGTCCTGGGAGACATTTTAGGATAATGGAGCCTCAATTACGTCTTACTGGCATTCCCGGAATGCACACCCACTTCCCTGCAGCTGAGGAGCACTCAAGGCTAAGACTGCTTCCCAACCTTGTAGACAGAAGTATCTAAACCAACAGAAGTATCTGTTCCTCTGGGGCCTCCTGACAGAAGCAGCCACTGCAGCTTCTCATTCAATTAAAAGCAATTTTTGTAATTACACTAATAGCTAACAGCAGCCATTCAGTGAGATGTTTGCTCCAGATACCAATTAAATAAACCATGGAGGCCAAATTAAATAAGCCTTGGAGCCTGGTTCAGAGAACTTTCAGAGTTAATGAATCCAATGATTAGTTGAGATATTTTTTTTCTTCAAAAAAACCAAAAGCTTTAAGGTCTCCAGACAGGGGTGGAAGGAAGGAAGGAATGAAGGAAGGGAGGGAGGGAGGGAGGGAGGGAGAGAGGAAGGAAGGAAGGAAGGAGCAGTTAAATGGATTAGACTGTGGGAAATTCAGTCTCTGGACGTTGTCTTATGTCTGTGCCAGTGTCTGCTGGTGTGTCCTAGGCCCTCAATGGAAACATGGCATGAGCCCCTGGAAGCTTATCCACTGTAGAGCCAGATGGTGTGGCCTTAAAGAAGCCATTTCCCTTTTCTTGACCCCAAAGTTCTTGTCTACAACACAATCATGCACAGACACAACTCAACAGATGTCAGGAGCGAGTTGGAAGTACTGGGCCTAAAGAAAGTGCTTAGTGAGCGTGCTGAACATTCCCCAGGTTACAACTTTATCGTTTGTCTCGTGCTGCCGTGCAAATAGTAAGTCAAGTGAGAGAGGGCAGCTAACCTCCCCAGAGGGCACTCCTAAGGCCGTGCCCTTCAGAGACAAAAATACACCTTACGCTTCATGGATGCCTAACTCCATCCCTCTCCACGCCATCTGGAATGTCCACCATCACCCTCCAGGGCCACACACCATGGCCTACATTATTTAAGCTCTGGATACAGCAACTGCCTGCCAACGTACCCCACACACACCCTAGTTCAGACACCAACCTAGTGACTTCATAGCACAGCTAAAGAAACCAAAACGTCAGGTTCCTTCGGAAAATGCCAATCACTGTGAATTTGTTTCGCAAACCAATGAGAACATTTTCTAAATGCCCTACTTGATTCTGAGCTTCCCCAACCCATACACTCTCGAGTTCCGAACTACAGCAAAGATCGGAGAAACATGAACATCAAAATCCTAAACTGCTAAACATTTGACTCGAGGATCTCTAGTCCCCCGAGTTTTGCTTTTAGATTAGGGGTGTCTTCTGAATATGCACGTCACCACTACCCAGAAGCCATTCTAACTACCTCTGTTCCGCTCTAGTTTCACCCTGTGTGTTGTCTTAATGGGCACTTAGACCATGTGTGTGCAGATGTGTGTGCTGGGGTACGTGACACACGTATGAACATGCTTTTGTTGGTGTCAACTGTCTTTCTCAATCACTGCCCACCTTAATTTTTGAGCTAGGGTGTCTCACTGAAGCCAGAGCTCATCGATTGGCTATGCTGGATGGCCACCAAATCTAGGGTTCCACCAATGCCCTCCCCACCCCAGGACTAGGGTTGCAGATGCACACTGCCCCTCTTAGCTGACTTTATTTTCTTTAACACGAGTGCTGGGGATTTGAACTCAGGTCCTCACACTTGTACTGAAAGAGATTTACTGCAATGGCATCTCACCAAGCTCCTTTGAATTTCTTAAATTTATCCAATAAATGAATGTAGCTGGGCATTGTTCTCACAGGCCACGGCCTCTTTGTCCCATTTTGTATTATAAGGCTATCCTGGGAGTTACGTCATGTTCTCATGCCCTTACAAAGCAAGCTTCCTGCCCCTCATTCGCCTGCTCCGAAGAGTCACTCACCAGTATGAGTCGTATTCTTCCAGTTTGGGCAGCTCCCGGTGGAAGTAATCCTTGCTGTCGTTAATGTATCGGGAGACCTGAGACAGCACCTCCTCAATAGGAATACTTTGGCTCACATTCTTAATGGTGGAGCTGATGGAATCCAAGACCTTTTTGACATCTGAAAACAAAGGGAACACAGTTACGTTCAAACAGAGATAGACACCTTGTCTGGGGACAAAGAAAAGTCACTTAGGTTTCCCCATGTTCTGTGTGGGTTTCTAACAAGGTGAGGTTCTATACCAAGTATAGACCAAGACCACCTACAAACAACAGCCAAATGGAGCAGTGAAGGAAAGCACAGACTTAGTGAGATGGTACTGAGGTTGTCAGGCTCCCTCAACTAATATTTCGCAAAAAATAGATAAATAAAATAAATGATGGGGATCAGTGACTAATATTCAGGTGTGCCTACCATGTGCCAAGCCCTTCTGTCAATATTAATCTACTTCCTCACTAATGCAGTATCTGCCTGAATTCCCACTTTACTGTGGCCCGGAGGCTCATGTGGGTTAAGTTTTCTTTGGGAAAGTGTTGGGTTTTGCTGTTGTTTGTTTTAAGGAAGTCTTATTATTTGATGTGGGAATAGTAAGAATAGAAATCCCACTACTTAAGAAATGGTCGTAAGAGACAGGCGTGGTAGGGGAGTGCACACAGTAATTACAGCATTGGGAAGGCAGAAGTCAGGAGATTGCAGTCAATTTGAGGGCAGCCTAGCTCACATAGGGAGACCCTTTGTCAAAGAAAGAGGGGTGTTTGGGGGGAGAGTGGGGAGAGGGAAGGGGAGGAAAAAGGGGGAAAGGAAGTGGAGGGAGAATATAGACTAAAAATAAAAAGAAATGTCATTCACGGGCATAACTTTCCTGCACTGCTTCCTTAAAAAGTGACCCCAGTTGATGTATTAATCAGTTCTTTGACTCGTCCAACCGGGGACTTATTCCAGAAGCCAGTCTGTGTCTCCTACATGCCAAGGACAGCATGCCTCCCAGGACCAGCTTCCACTCAGATCCGTAATGGCTTTCCAGACACCAGTGTTCTAGAATGCACTACTCTGTCCCAACAGAGCCTGGATCACAGCTGCCTGTTCACAGTCACCCGATCAGCATCCCACAGGTCCAGAGGTTAGGTTTTGTTCCAGATGTGTTAAGAAACACAATCGTTAAGGCTACTGATCCCGATGGGCAGAGAAACGGCTAAGCATTGGCAAACAGGACTCTCTCAAAACAGATCTCGGGCTCCGCTGGGTTCTAGACAAGGGCAGAGGTTGGGGGCTTGGTTCAAAATATAATTGTGTATATATATATATATATATATATATATATATATATATATATATATATATATAAAACAAATCAGTCGGAATTTTTTTCTAAAGTGTTTTCCATACAGATTTCAGATCTAGAAACAGAGAGCAGCCAAGTACGCCGTGTTTGGAGAACTCTGCCTCCCCACCTCCCCAAATGGCTTTTGTGTAAAACCTTCTGAACTGTGAGGTTCCGTCGGCCACTTTGATGGACATGATCCAAAGGCCTGGTCTGCTTTGAGCAGCTCCTTGAGGGTCTATCTTGCCCTTCCTCTCACATGACGAGGCACAGCCTTGTCAGCTTTGGTGACTGACAGGTGGCTGAAGCGCCTTCCAATCAAATGTGTTCTTCAAACTTCAGTGTGCAGGGACGCCTTTTTGAGGAAGGCTCCTCCTGACACCTCCCCTCCGTTGCCACAGTGTGACCTGTGTGTATGACTGGCCAAAGGGCACTCAGTGGCCAGGCCTGGTGCTTCTCACATCCCCAACACTTGGAAGAGCCTGGGACACAAAGTAGGCACTAAAAAATATATTCAGGCGAGGACTAAAGGCCCGAAGTGTGGGAGCTAAGGACAGAAACATTAACTAACATTCAGACTGATAGACAGGCACTTGGTTGGCCCTGGGATAATGCTGACTTGTATTGAAGCAATGACCCCGGAAATACTGGGTTTTGTTCACGCATGCAGCACACTTACAACAGAGGGCAGCTCGTATGGGCAGAAGAGGTCCAGAGGGGGTGAAACAAGAAATCAGACACGGAGATTAGTAAGCAGGAAGCTATCAGACATCCAGCATGCAGTAAGTAATCTTCAGATGTTACCCAAGGGAAGCATGACCTTGCCTTTAGTATCTTCTAATAAAGTTTTATTTAGTTTCCGTGTATAGGTGTTCTGCCTGCATCACGTCTGCACCACACACATGCAATGCCCAAAGAAGTCAACAGAGAGAATTCGATGCCCTGGGATTGGAACTGTAGATGGCTGTGAGCTGCCATGTGGTTGCTGAGAACCGAATCCTGGAAAAGCAGTCAGTGCTCTCTCTCCAGCGTCTAAGATATAATGCAGGGTTTTATTTTTGTCTGTTTAATGGTTTATTGTTATTGTATGTACACTGGTGTCATATATGTCTGTCTGCAGGTGTCTGATCCCCTGGAACTAGAGTTATAGACAGTTATGAGCTGCCATGTGGGTACTGGGAACCGAACCTGAGTCCTCTGGAAGAACACCCAGTGCTTTTAACCACTGAGTCAACTCTCCAGCTCTGTAACACAACATTTTTTTAAACCACTTGATAAATAGGTAAAAAGCAGCCCTGGGAAGAAGCTATTTTAAATTTCATTAATTAATTTTACATCCTGACTACAGCTTCCCCTCTTTCTCCCCCACTGCCCCTCCACTCACCCACATCCACCCTCTCTCCATATTCATTCAGAAAGGGGCAGGTCTCTCCTGAGCATGAGCAAAGCATGGCATATCAAGCTGCCATAAGACCCTGTATTCAGTCTGGGCAACGCAATCCAGTATGAGGAATAGGTTCCCCAGAGCCAGCCAAGGCACCAGGGACAGCACCTGCTCCCATTGCCAGGAGTCCCTCAAGTAGACCAAGCTACACAACTGTCACATATATGCAGAGGACCTAGGTCAGTCCCATGCAGGCTCCCTGGTTGTTGGTTCAGAGTCTGTAAGTTCCCATGAGCCAGACTAGCTATCTCTGATTCCTACAATCCCTCTCTCCTCTTCTCAGCAGAATTCCCCAAGCTCAATCCAATGTTTTGCCTAGATTCTCTGAATCTGCCTCCAGCAGTCAGTGGATGAAGGCTCTTTGATGACAACTGGGGTATCCACCAGTCTGATTGCAGGCGATGGCCAGTTGTCACTGGTCTTAGCTGGAGTCATCCTCATGGACTCATGGAAGCTTTTTTTTTTTTTTGAAAAATAATTTAAACTTTTTTAAAATTTTATTTTATGCGCATTGGTATTTTGTCATGGGTGTCCTGTCCCATGGAAATAGAGTTACAGACAGTTGCGAGCTGACATATGGGTGCTGGGAATTGAACCAAGGTCCTCTGGAAGAGCAGTCAGTGCTCTTAACTGCTCAGCCAGCTCTCCAACCCTGAGAAGATCTTTAAAGAGAAGCTGTGCTTTGACTCAGCTTCAGCTAATAAGCTTAAGAGCACCCCTTCTTGGCATACAGAGCTGCTTATATCCACTGATCTGCACACTGACTACCAAGCACCCTCACCCTAATGCAATGCAGTCGTGTCAAACTTTAGAATGCCCTCAGCATAGACTGTGTCTCTAAAACCCTAAGCAGCTGTGGAGCCCAAAGGGCCACGGACGGAAAGAAAATACTTCCCCTAAAAACAAACTCTTCTGTAGGTAGAGTCTCTCTAAAAATAAGTAAGAGTCATTTTAAAATCACTTAGGAAATACAATAATCTGGGGGTGGGGTCTCCCTCTCCGGGAAGACAATTAGAACATGACCTTCCAAATTGCCGCTGTTGTAAGGCCTGGAAGAGCCCAGCACAGGGAGTCACCACCCGGTAACACCCTGACCATACACCAACGAATATCAAATGCAAGGCTTGGTGGTTTTCATTCTCTACTCTACATTACCACTGACTAAAGATAACATAATCAAAACATCTGATATGCATTCCGTAGACTATTATTTTTAACCAGAAAAGAACAATAAAATCTTTTAAAAACTATTTTAACTATAAAAGAACAATAAAATCTCTAACAAACTCCTCCTCTGTATCCACCAGTCACAGTGCAGACCAAGAGAGAAACAGAAGGACCTTCAGTTACGGCTCTCACCTGTGATGACATCCACGGTTTGGTTTCCTACCTTACCAGGTATTTCATCAATCGACGTGTACCCCTAAAAAATAGATCAAAACGAATTGAAGGTCAGTTGGCTTATACTCTATTTTTTATCAAGGAGAGCAGTAAAATTAAAATATAATATTTATTTTAAGATTGAAATTACCTTAACATAACCACCAAGGGTCTAAGAAGAGCAAATCCCCTTTAGAAAAAAAGTGCTGGTGTGTGTGTATGTGTGTGTGTGTTGGTGTGCATGCACGCGTATGTTGGAGAGTGAAGTCTTATCTTAAAGGCTTTTCACCCTTGAAGAAACTCTTTTGGACTGTAGCTGAGAGACAAGTAATTTGAAATGTGCAGAAAACCCAAAGAAAGATAAAGTCATTGTTTGCACCAAGGAAATAAGAATCACACGCCATTGGGACAATGAGGATATTGAGCAAAGACACTCAAGCGGGAAATGTATACAATAAAATCAGTTTAGTGAAATTTTTTAAGTAAAAAAAAAGAGTGCTGAAAATACTAAGTCATCAGATGAAGGAGAGGGAGAAAGAAGTGCCAGGCTGAGGGTATAGTGGGAAAGAAATAAAACCAAACCAACACAGCAGCTCCTGGGTGGAGTGGGACAACACTCTGTATCGGGAATGTGGCCAGGGCTACCCTACACCCACAACTAAGCCCCAGAAAGCTGAGGTCAAGACTACCACGGGATTTTGCTGTTTCCCATGTCCTTATGTATTAAATTGTCCTGGGTATGACATAAGCCACCTGACTTGTCCCCAGAAGCACACCTTGTTGACGAGGCTCTCCAGATCAGTCTTGCAGATGTCATTGACTTTGTTGAGTTGGTCATCCACAGACGGGAGCTGAACGTTTATGAAACAGAGAGTCAGAAAAGGTAATTATCCCCAAGTTAACACTCACAAAAAGGGACACCATCTTATGTCCAGATCCCAGGGTGTCAGCGAGGAAGGACCTGACTTTACTTTCTTTGGAAAACAGAACACGGTCTGAGGAAATCACAGAGTAACATCTATGAGCCCTGATTTAATTTTAGTACTATTATTATTTTTAAATAGGGTTACTCTGTGTAACCGTACCAGCTGTCCTGGAACTCGCACTGTAGAGCAGGCTGGCCTCAAACTCACAGAGATCCGCCTGCCTCTGCCTCCTGAGGGCTGGGATTAAAAGCGTGCGCCACCGCCGGCGGGCCCAGGAGCACTGATTTTTAGACTTTATGGGTCTGCTGTAGTCAGCTAATGAGGTACAGATAAAGTATGTGTTGACTGCACAATTGCTAGCACAGAACACTGCTGAACGAAATTATGAATAAACCTGTAAAAACAACTTTTGAAAGTAAAACAGGGGCTTAGGCTATAGTCTAAATGAGATGAAATACATGTGCCAGGCTCTGGGTTGGATCATCAATACCAAACTAACTACCAAAGTAAATAAATAATATTAAAATTAAGTAAAGTATCTGGTGGTTACATTGGTTAGAAGTCTGGAACCAGTTTTCCAAGTCCAGAATTATACATAAATTCCAAGTACGATGGATCTTGGCACCTGGGACCCGCACTCTGGGGCTCTCAACAGGACACATCAAGGACACAACACCACTTCTGAAGCAGGTCCTTGGGGAATGTGAGACTCCAGTCTCATCATGAGAGGTCACCCATAAACCTGACTGAAGGCCGCTCCACAAAAGAAATGGAGTATTCAAAAATGTCAAT
The DNA here is from genome assembly GCF_982192425.1 of Myodes glareolus. NCBI lineage: Eukaryota > Metazoa > Chordata > Mammalia > Rodentia > Cricetidae > Myodes > Myodes glareolus. The sequence continues at coordinate 62,232,736 of NC_142033.1, read as the reverse complement.
GTCACACCAGCAAAAGACTGAGAAACAGTTCCTGGATTAAAGGGGAAAGAAAGACACAACACTACTGGCAACACCAGATCCTGAGTCGCAAAGAGATAAGACATTTGTAAGAGCATTTTTATTAGAAACCTGACAACATCTGCAGAGAAAGTGTGGCAGGATGGAAGTAGTGGTTCTGTGTCTTGCAGCCTAACTTGATGTGCATACGATGATTATGCAAAGCTTAGAAACATTTTAAACTACTTAAGTATAAAAGGAACAGGCCAGCAATTTATCACAGACTTAGTTTTCAAGAAAATAACTCTAGACAATCTATATAAAGATATAAGGGAACAGATAAAATAAGTGGGACAAAATGCTGAATGTTGGTATCTTAGTTGGGTTTGACTGTCAGCTTGACACAACAGGAGTCAAATCATTTGAGAAGGAAACCTCAGCTCAGGGACTGTCCAGATTAGATTGACCAGATTGACCTACGGCAAGTCTCTGGGGCGTTGTCTTGATGAGTAAATGATGTGGGACAGCCCAGCCCACTGTGGGAGGCACCATTCCCTATGCAGGTGGTCCTGGGCTGTATAAAAAAAAAGCTAGGTAAGTACAAGCCATTGAGAAAGCCAGCAATTAACATTTCTCCATGGTTTTTGCTTTACATTCGTCCTTTAATCCCTGTCCTGATTTCCCTGAAGGGTAGACAGTGACCTGGAAGTGTTAGTCAAAGAAACATGCTTCTCTCTTGGTCAAAGTGTTGCATCACAACAGTAGCACAGAAGAAACCAGAACACGTGGAGAAAATGTCCAAGGGTGTGGAAGGAGTGCATGTATTTACAGCTTTCCCAAAAATGCAAAAAAAAAAAAAAACCAACCCACATTAAAAAGCAACAGGGCCAGGTGTGATGGTATATGCCTATATTTCTGCATGACTGTATACATGTATTCCTGCATGTCTGTATACACGTATTCCCAGTCTTAGAGAGGGGAAGGTGGGAGGGTGAAGTCTGAGGTCTGCCTGGATTGCTTGTGTGAGACTATTGTGAGACCCTGTCTCACAATGGCAAACAGCAACAACAAAGCAGACAATATCACCTTCTCAAAGCATGTATTTCAAGTCATTAACACTAACTTCTAAAAGTCCATTTGATGACTCCAAAAGTCATTCAGTAGATATACAGACAATGATAATACATGTGAAGTCTTGAAAAAAAACTGACTCATAAAAAATGAAAGTGGAAAAAGTATGTTAAAATATTGTTTTATATAGAATGTGAATGGTAATACAACTAAATTAATGTATTAAGTATAATTAATATGAATATGAATATGATCATTCAAATGATATGAGGGGGTAAATTTTGGAAAATAATGGAATTGTCTATTCAGCATATATGACTAATATGCCTAACTTTTAGGCATTTTTTTCTAGAAACGTGTTAAGGAACTTTTTGTCATTTTTAATAGCTTATTTTATTTATGTGTATTGTATATCTATTGGAGGTATGTACACATGTGAGTGCAGTGCCTGTGGAGGCCAGTAGAGGGCGTTGGAGCCCCTGGATCTGGAGTGTCAGGCAGCTGTGAGCTATCTGATGAGTGTTTGGAACTGAGCTCAAGTCCTCTACAAGAGCAGCAAGGCTCTTACCTGCTGAGCCACCTCCCCACATCTCCATGCACCTAGTTTTTAAAAAATCATTTAAAGAAGAGCATGTAATCTGCTTTTCTTTTGCAATCTGAATTTACCTTGCTAAATCATCAAACAACACAGACTTTCTCAAACGTCCCCCACATTTTTTTTAAACTTCTGCTGCATCCATTCCAGCACAATGATTAGATGTCCCCCAAAAGACTCCCGGAACATTGGAGGTTACTGTTTTCCATTCCAAGCCCCTGTGCACCAGATAGGTGGCCCCTGTCTTAGCCCAAATTGACCTCCACTAGTTCTCCTGACTGCGGCAAGCTCATGCCCGCTCACCTGGTTGGCATCGAGGTTGCTCCCCAGATTGCTTAGCTCTGATCTGATGTTGTCACAGATATCTTTGGTCGGCTCTGAAGCACAGTCATTGCTGTTCTGGAGCGAATTCTCCACGCTATTTTTCACATCGGTCAGGTCGGTGCTGAGCTGTGTGCTCCCGTCACTTATGTTCTTGAGGCTGTCGTTCATGCTCTCCAGGGCATCCCTGCTCTGCCTGATGGCTGTAGGGACACAGCCAGAATCAGAATGGGCCACATAAGTGCCTCAAAAAAGCGGGAGGTGAGCTCAGACAGCTGCCAAGGGCAGTGGGGCAGGACACACGGAAGACATAAAAGCTCCTTGCCAGCCCCTTCACCCAGCTCGGCTCTCCTCCACGGTTCTTCTTAATTAAGCAGTTGAGCATAAACCCAGGACACCTTGAGTGCCACTACCTGGTCAGCAAAACAGATTAACCCACGTAAGAATCAGTTATATCCTTATATGGGCAATGACTATTAAGAGAGCCAGCATTTACCAGTCAGAAATGAGAACAAAGTATAACGACACATACTTAAATGTAGAAAACGGGGGGGGGGGTATAAGAAAAGCCAATATCTTTACACTAGCTTTAATTTTTTCCAACATAATATTTTTACTGACTGCTTGGGAATTTCATACAATGATTGCACTCACTTCCCTTTCCTCCCAGGTCTACCCTTCAACCCTTCGGGCTCCCCATCCCCCCCAAAATACACCAAGTACAATTTGTGTTGCCCATATACTCATTAGAGCATGGTCAAGCTCCTAGTGATCATTAGGGATATCTGGGTCCTTCCCTACTCCCACCCGTCCCCACACCACCCCCTGCCCTGGCCAGGAGCCATCAGCTGTGAATAGCTACACTTCAGCATCTTTATCAGGATTTTTAAAGACTCTTCAATAGCCTCCTGTCTTGACTGCTTCTTTTCCTTTTCTCTTTTCTTTGGAGGAGGGGTTATCACAGAGGCCTTCAACATCTCTTACTCTTAATTATGAGACTGTAGTTATCAATAGCACTGCCAAAGAAGTTCCCTTGCCCGTAACAGCCAGCGGCAGTGCATGGACCATGAACTTCACATGGTTTCGCGCAGCTGCACCGACCGCAGACATCAAGATGACCGCCAGCAACAGCTCAGACCACGCATATCCACACGGCCTCTGGCGGCAACATTGACCACAGGCATCAATATGGCCTGCGGAGGCAGCACGGACCTTGGAAGTCTTTCGAGAAGGCTTAATCCAGAAAATGAACAGTTCTCCATCTCAGGTATCTTGTTGCGCAGAGCCAGGGTGTCTGTGCAGCTTGGCAGCACCTGAGTGAGCTCCAGACTGGCACAGCACCCTACTAGCTGTACTCTGCAACAATCTGCTCCTTTGTCTCCTGCAGCCGGGCTCCCATACCTACCGCTGCTGTGGCATCTCTAGCTCCCCTTCTCTGCCTGGCTCTTTTCCGCAATCTTTATCTCCAGGTTCATGAGGCCACGTTTTGAAAGCGTCTTCCTATAAGACCCGCCTTTTTACTGATTGTTCCGGAGATACTTCATAATCGGCAGATATATCTTCCTCCTCCGTGCCTCCCCTAGACCCGTCTGAGGGCCACTCAGGCTCCTTGGAGTGGCTCTGCGGGTGCCAGTGGCGGCCACCATCTTGACGTCAGAATCTAAATGAGTCTTAGCCTTAAAAATTTTAATTAAAAGTTGGAAAAAAAAACCCTCTGGTATGTAAATGTCAAGGGGAGGAGCTATCTAAGCAAGCCCTATGGAGCTGAGGTCCTGAACAGAAGACGTGGAGCTACAGGATTTGAAGTTTACCCTTCTAGGTTTCAGTCTTGCTTTGGTCCTTTATTTCCTTGCTATGCCCCATTCTTCCATTTTGAAATGGGAATGCATATTCTGTGCCATTGGATACTGGAAGTATGAAATTTGTTGGTGGTGGGTTTGTTCGTTTTTAATTTTTTTATGATTTCTTTAACTTTACTTTCTGTGCACTGGTGCGCAGGTGTCTGTCAGATCGCCCTGGAACTGGATTTATAGGTGCCATGTGAATGCTGGAAATTGAACCTTATAGTTAGTGATCTTAACCACCAAGCCATCTCTCCAGCCCCTAGGTTTGTTCTTAACATTACAGGGGATCACAGGAGATTCCTTTGAGTCCTAGAAGACACTTTGGACTTTTGACCAACTGTTCAAGACTTGGGGACTTCTAAGTTTGACTAAAGGCATTTTGCATTATGATATGGTCATGAGTTTGTGGGGGCCAAGCAATGCAATGTGGGGGGTTGGAAGACAAACGTTCCCTCTGATTTCGGGCATTTGAAAACCTGGTCGCTAGTTAGTGAACAGCGCTGTTTGGGGGAAGCTATGGGACTTTGAGGATGTAAAGTCTCTCAGTTTTGTCCCTCATTCTCTGTTTCCTGTGCGGACAAGACGCGATGCCATCACTCATTCCCCGCCATAATCTCTGCAACTGCGAGCCCAGATGATCTCTTCATTAAGTTGAGTTTGGTCACGGGATTTTTATCATAGCGAGAGAAGAGTAACCAACCTACTATTTCTATATAAATAAATGAAGACTAACCAAGGCAAAGGGTTAGAATTAAAGTTAGAGCAGCGGCTGAGGGCAGACTTGGATCCAGTCAAGTTTAGACCAAGATCCCAGCTTCCGTACTTCCCGGGACTCTAGGTACAGACTCACTGAAAGTCTTTGTGTCAGTTTCTCATGTTAAAATGATGAGGCTATCACCAAGTTCACAGCAGACAGGAGACAAGGTTAGAATAATGAATGAAACTGGAACTCCTCAGAGACAATGAGTCTTGGTTTTCTTTTGTGAGCCCCACAGCCTAGAATACAATCTAATTATTTACTATCCTGATTGTTTAGAAGGTGGAGTCCCAGCTAGAGACTAAGGAAGTAATAAAAGTCTCTTTTCTACAGTGGCTTAAAGCCACACAAAAGACAAGAATTTTGAATGAGCAGCCATTGTTCTCCTGGCTAAGTAAGTCTTCCTGGACAGGTCTCTGCTCTGTGATTCACGACACTGAAGTGAGAACATCAGGATGTAAGTGAGTGACTCAAGAAAATGGGCGCGTTCCCTTTAAAAATCCATGTCTCTGCTCTTCTCTGGCAAGCAGGTAAATGTGAGTGTTAAAGCTGTACACACACACACACACACACACACACACACACTCACACGGGGCCAGAGGAACATTAATGTTCTTTTTTCGCTAAAAACAGCCCGGGGTCACAGTTCTCCATCTACTTACCACAGCATCTGTAGCAAACCGTATCTCTAAGGGCACATTGGAAGTCAGCTTTGCACGCTGACTTAGACCCTGCCCTAGTAGGCATGGTTAGGTCTCAGAAACCCCATCTATCTGGAAATGAGTTCAAGCTGGACTAGAGGAGGATTTTTGGCAGCTTAGTGAAATATCAGTATTCCTTGGGAACTTATAATACAGGTTCCCGTACCCAAAAGGTGATCACTCCTCTTACCTCTGACAGAAGGCGCATATGGCCCTCCATTGACATATACCTGTAGTGCCTATCAGTCTATCAAAGTCCATGGAGGCCGCCAGGCTCCCTCTGTCCTTACCCAGCAGCACTTGTTGGCGGCAGAGTCCCTGCACTAGCATCCTGGCCCTTCTGACCTCCTCCTCTACCCTAGAACTGCAGGCTTTGCCCCGTTCATGGGCTTCTCTCCCCAAAGTTACTCGTCCTTCTTAGAACCCACGTGATTTTTTCATACACCTCCAACCCACATTCATGCTCCCCCGATGCTCTTGGAGAAAGCCCTGTCCATATTCAGTCTGTTGGCCACGTCCAGTCTACTTCCTTTTCTCTCTGTTCTGGACTCTTCCAGATGCCTCTGGATATCTTCTCTCTCCTACCCACAAGAAAAACCTCTCCCCTAATAATGGAGTGGCCATCTTGGCGGTTTCTTTACTGTGTTCTATGGGATACAGAGATTCCGTAAAAACTGTTTATCACCAGAAAGGCAAAACGAGCATAGGGGCAAACAGAGCAGAGCACAGAGGATAATGAGAGAGCACACGCTGGCTTCTGCGCCTGAGCTTTGTCTCGCTGGTCTATGCTTTGATTTATGAACTATTTTAGTTCATAAAACAATAAACAGAGGGAAAGACAAGGGAGAAAATAGCTGCTGGCCCAGGAAACACATGCTTATTTAGTCATCGTCTGGAGACATTCAGAGCTATGGGTACTGCCCTCTTAGGGCCCAGGAAGAACCAGGTAGCTATAAAAATTAACTTTCTGAAAATCCCAAAGCATACTATGCCTCTAATATATGTGTAGGGCTGTGACTCAGAGTCATTCCATGATCCCAGGCTGTACGCATCTGAAGAAGGCAGAAGAGACCTTTCTGATTCTTAATCTCATCTCAACTCTTGCTTAATTCTTAATTTCAGTCAACTACATTTCGCCAGCCCAAAGCTCTTCTCCTGGACTGACCTGCAGCCCACATGTAACGTGCTCAGGCAACTGTTACGTTTCTTCTCTCTCCAAAGTCTTTGTGTTACAGACCCCAGACCTTGGCACAACTGTCACCATGATGGAAGTACCATTCAGACCTTGGAACCCAGCAGGTGGTTCCAAGTAAAAACAAAGGCCCAATCCATCAAAGTCCAGAAACGTCCCAACACTAACCTTGCCTTTCGGCTTCTGTAGTTCTGCTTCTGACTAACTGTTGTTGCTAAACTGAGGCGCCAACCCGGGATGCGACTATTGTACTTGGTATGCTCACTCTGAGGCAGGCTTGGGACTGCACTTGGGTACTGGACACTCAGGGTAGTCAGCGGACAGCTAATAAAGACTTGTGTTGGCTTGAACCTGTGTCCAAGTGGTCTTCTCTACAGGACCTCACAATGCATTAAACGGCTGGGATGGTTTACTGAGCACAGTTTAAGGCACATTTCTGGCCACAGTGGAAGCTTAACCCACTGACTTGGTCAAGCTGGCTTTAAAGAGAGCGTTAATAATATCTGAATCACAAAGAAAAATAAGACCCACTTGGTCTTTGATCTAGAAAGCACTATGTAACTCAAGCACTAAATATTGGAGCTGGCAAGATGGCTCTGTGGGGGAGGGCCTGGACCTCCAAGCCTGACAACCCGAATTCGATCCCTGGAACCTATGTAGGAAAAGAAGAGGACCAACTCCCACAGATTGTCCCCTGACTTCCACACGGGTTCCACACAGCATGTGCCAGTGTGCTCACACAACACAACAAATGTAAATCCCCCCCCCAAAATATTTCAAACAGTACTTAAAACACTAAAAACTTTTCAGACTGTTGGGCACAGGGACTGTGCACATACCAACTACACTGACTTGTGGTTTTCCTTTTGTGCAGCCTTCAGCACCTTCAGATTGTGGGGTTGGAGGGAATCTTGGATGGTGGTGTAAATGTACTGACACAGAGGGCTGGGGTGCGGGATGCCTAGAATCCACCTACAGCCACTCCCCCACAGACCAAGATTGCCAGGTCTCCCTGAAGGGCTTGTTATTTGGCCTTCCTGCGAATGGGACAGCAACACCCTACTTCCAAGTTCTCCCTTCTGTTCTTGGTGCCGTCTACCAAAGCTGGCTGGGTACGTGGGCTTTTGCTAGATAAGGTCTGAAAGCCAGGTCCACCACTTCCCAGTCCGCTGATGGCTATAGACTGGATTAGTATGTGGAATTCTTAACCCACGAAATGATCATATGAGGACCCAGAGAGTGTTAATTAAGACTAAAGGGGGCTGGGGACTAGAGAAATGGCTCAGGGGTTGAAAGCATTGGCTACTGTTGCAGAAATCCTGGGTTTGGTTCCCAGCACCTACATGGAGGCTTACACAATGCAGGATGCAGGGGATCTTATGTTCTCTTCTGGACTCACCACGTATCAAGCACACATATGGTGCACAAACACTCATACAGGTAAAAAAAAATTTAAAAAAAATAACAAAGGTTTTCAGGGTAGGGTATAGGTTGAAAACAACTGATAACTTTTCTATTAGAGAAAGAGCAGCTGACACAGTAGCTGTGGGTAAAGGTGCTTGCCACACAAGCTTGACAAACTAAGGTTCATCCCTGGGACTCTCTTCAAGGTAAAAGAAGAGAATCAACCCTACAAGTTGCCCTCTGATGGCCACAAGTGTTTCACACGCACCTGCACTCATGCACATGCATTCACATACATAATAATAAATAAATAAATATTTTTTTAAAGAAAAGGAAGGGAAGCTAGAGATGGACGTTTGCCACAAGAAATAGCATTGAAATGAGACCAGGAGAGGTAAGCAAAAAAGAATGGGAGAGGGGAAAATTGGGGGAGGGAAGAAGGAAGGGAGGAAGGAAGGGAAGAAAGAAAGAGGGGAGGTGGAGGTTGATATGTCTTTGAGGGTCGCATCACTGAGTTTCCTAGCCTGGAAGGGAAATGGTTGGTGATGGGCAGAACTGATACCTGATGATTTCAAAAGCCTTTAAGTCATTAATTCACCCCCTTTAATTCATTCATTCATATTTTTTGAATCAGGGTCTTACATAACTCCCTAAGTAGTTCAGGCTGGCCCTGAAGTCATGGTTCTCTTGCCTTTCTATTGCCAGGATTACAGATGCGCTACTACAACCAACACATCAACAGATATTTTCTTTGAAACTCCAGATAATAGGCGAGATCATATAAGCTCTGTGGGCCTGGTCTCCTCAACAAATCCAAAACATTGCCACCTCACCACAAAACCAGCCATGGGCCACACAGAAACACATGAACATAACTTTGGGTCATTATGACTTCAAATGATGCTTCCCCCCCCCTCCAGTATCATAGGCTTTTACAAGCACAAACTTTTAAAAACAACACACATACTGGGACAGTCTGTGTCTTTGCCAGGCCTGTGTGCATGGCCAGACTGTAATTCTTGTCTCTACCCACCCTTGAAGGAATCCAAGACAATGTGAGTGTCCCTGGGAAGCCAGGAATCTAGGATGGACTATCCTCGGTCACCTGTGCCACCATGCTTACCTGTCACCATGGCCTTCATGTCATCGAGCACAGGGATTACTTTGGGTTTTACTTGGTCCTTTATTCTGCCTCCCAGCAAGTTATCGACATCTGGATTGAGAGGAAAGGAGTTGATGAGGGCAAGCCGGCGTCTCCTTCACCTCCCATGCCTTCTGCTCACGCCCCACAAGTTGACGCCTGAAAAATGTCTTCCTTCTTCCCATCCTCACGTCCCATCCTCCACTTCAGACCATTCACCGGGGGCCCTAATGCGAGGAGATGCCATTGCCGGCTTCAAACTCCTCAAACCTGTACTTCCCCTGGAAAATTATTCTCATGGACCCTTATATTTGCGCGAAGGAACACGGCATCTGTGATCTCGAGTTGTGTTCCACAATCACTGTTTCTAACTCACCTACACTGGGGTCTCTCCACTGCAGTACCCCTGACCTTCAGGACCAGATACATCTTTTGGGGGGTGGACTGTCCTGTGCCTTGTAGGATGGTGAGCACCATCCTTGGCCTTGGACAACAGACAGCAGTTCCACTGCCCCTCCCCAATCCTGCCAACCATGTATGCCTCCAAAATGTCACCTTTGGTTGAGAACAACTTGACTAAGCTGCGTGTGAACTCTAGTGAGACATGGTCCGTCAAGGAACAGGGCCAGGTTGTTTCTACAGCCCATTTAACAGGGCACTTAGTGGGGCCACACATGCTCTTCTGCATGAAGAATGACCACAGGAGAGTAAAGGCTTTACCATAAGGAAGGTAAAATTTTAAAACTGAAGCCCAAATCCCTCTGCTTGTGAAACTGAACTTGAATGTTGGGTGCCTTTTTTAAAGATTTATTTATTAATCTATGTGGATCAATGTTTTGCCTGCAGGTGTGTCTATGCACCATGTGAATGCCTGGTGTCCACGAAGGTAAGCAGAAGACCTTGGATGTCTCAGAACTGGAGTTCTGGATGGTTGTGAGCCTTCACATGGGCACTGGGAATGGAACCCAGGTCCTCTGCAAGGGCACCAAGTTCTAGTAACCACTTTGCCATCCCTTCAGCCCCTAAAATTTGGGTTTTAATCATCCAGTGACAAGTGACAAACGCCCAGTAGCTCTTGAGCTGCTTCTGCCTTCCTCCTACCTTCAACAGGTTCCCATCCTGGTCTGCGCTACATAGGAGGTAGCTAAGGCATCTTCTGAACCATAACAAACAAAAAATGCAAACTAACTTTCAACGCTACTTACCATCCAGGTCTGAGAATGCCTTGTTCTTGGTGTTGGTGTACTGAGCCAGTATATAGTCAATTTGCTGGAAAAGAAAATTTCATGGCACCTGCCCTTTGAGGTGCAAAGTCATAATACAAAGACAGTAGGGATTTAAGACACAAAAAAAATTAACCCCTTCGGAGCACTCTGAAATAGCTAGAAAGTGACAGACACACTCGTCTTTTCCAGTACCCCGGTCCTTACACGCCCCAGCTTTACTGACCGAGCACCGACTTTTATCCACCGCGTTTGCTAACAATAAACTGACTGGCTGTGGTCACTGCTTATGTGTCGTGGTTCTGTGGACTGTCTAGGTGGACCATAATGGGGACCGTAAGAATGCACACAAGTGGGTCCCCCTCTCTCCTGCCTCTTCTTTGTGAGCAGCCTGGGTATTTTCACCAGGTCCCCTCAGGATCACCAGCAGCGGGAGCCTAATAGACACCTGATACACAGCTCCTAGGAGCTGAAGTTACCGATCAGCCCAAGATGGTGTCCACTGTGTCCTCCTGGCCATAAGCAGGCCACAGGGACAGCCTAGACTCAAGGGGACAGATGCACCCCATAACAGAACGAGTAAGAATTGACAGCCACCTGAAGTTTGACACACGAGTCCATGGTATTGATTACTCTCCACTGATTTTCTAAAAGAGTATTCATCTTCTTATTTACGGTGGCTCAGTGGGCCTGCTCCCAACCCTCTCAGCAAGGCCAGGTTAACTTTCTTCTAGAGTTGTCAACCTCCCCAGTAAGCGTGTAGTAGCGTTAAATTTTCATTTCTTTAGCTGCTAGTGGTAAAACATCTTGCCCTCTTTGGGGACAGTTATATTCCATCTGTTAGTCACCTATTCAGTTGAGCTATGTGACACACTTAATGTGCAGGACTTTGAGGAAAGAATCAACCTGAAGGCCACATGCGGTTCAAGGATGCATGGATTCTGAGGGACCCAAGAGCATCACACACTTAAGTCAGTTCCTGCTCAGATACTTTTCAAATCACATTCTGAGCAGGTAATACGTCAACGCACTCCAAGGAAAAGGACAGAAAGTGCAGAAAGCGGCCCTTCCCGTCATGGCCCTTCACTCATTCTGTTTGACTTCGTCCAAAATGACCTGTGTTTGTGTGTTAGTGTGTGTGTGTGTGTGTGTGTGTGTGTGAGAGAGAGAGAGAGAGAGAGAGAGAGAGAGAGAGAGAGAGATTTTCCAAAGGAGACTGACATATCTACACAGACAACAAACAGGTGTGCATAAAGCTAAAAATTCCATCATTAATAGCAGTTATGCAATGATAACGGGTTAACTATACCACCAAAAAGAAAGAATAATACCAAACAACAAACAAAAAACAAAACCAAATACCCACAGTGAGACTCTTAAAATTATGAGATACTTTTATATGTGCTGTGATTTTGTTATGCCTAAATAAAATAAATAAGATAATTGAAGCAAAACAAGCCAAGTAAATCCTGACGCTATGGAAACTATGCTTCGATGCTTAAGAGAGCTGCTCTCTGGCTGTGTTTCTTCATCCACAGCATTAAAGGGCAACACCTTTCTATGCAGATTCATTGGCTTCTTAAAGGTTTGGCTGAGCTTCCAAATGGGCACAGAGATTCAGAATGGCCGACACCAAGCGTTTGGAACATGCAGGTTGCAGGTTTTTACCTTTGGGGTTTCATTCAGGAATGTTTGCAAGTCTCTGTAATTGCTCTCTGTCAGATTCTCGGTCCTTTTGATTAAGGTCCTTACCTGGTGGTTGGCCACAAAACCATACATGATGCCAAGGCTGAAGGGAAAGGGAAGAATAGAGAGTGCTGGTCAAGATCCACTCGCACTGGCACCACAGGGGCCTCAGAATGGCCACCTCTGTCCCATCCCCCTGCAGCCTACCCACTAAGACCACCATCATCACACCACCAAAATGGGGACAAAGACGTCTCTGAGGCCAGACTCTGTTCAGGATGAAGGACTGTACTATGACTCTTGTAAATGAACGGTGTCCACAACAAATGCTGGAGGAAAGTACCAGGGGCACGTGTGTACACCCTGTGTGTATACTGCCTTGTTGTGGGTCAGTACCAGGGGCATGTGTGTACACCCTGTGTGTATACTGCTTTGTTGTGGGTCAGTACCAGGGGCACGTGTGTACTCCCTGTGTGTATACTGCCTTGTTGTGGGTCAGTACCAGGGGCACGTGTGTACACCCTGTGTGTATACTGCCTTGTTGTGGGTCAGTACCAGGGGCACGTGTGTACACCCTGTGTGTATACTGCCTTGTTGTGGGTCAGTACCAGGGGCACGTGTGTACTCCCTGTGTGTATACTGCCTTGTTGTGGGTCAGTACCAGGGGCACGTGTGTACTCCCTGTGTGTATACTGCCTTGTTGTGGGTCAGTACCAGGGGCACGTGTGTACTCCCTGTGTGTATGCTGTCTTGTTGTGGGTCAGTACCAGGGGCACGTGTGTACTCCCTGTGTGTATGCTGTCTTGTTGTGGGTCAGTACCAGGGGCACGTGTGTACTCCCTGTGTGTATGCTGTCTTGTTGTGGGTCAGTACCAGGGGCACGTGTGTACTCCCTGTGTGTATGCTGTCTTGTTGTGGGTCAGTACCAGGGGCACGTGTGTACTCCCTGTGTGTATGCTGTCTTGTGGGGTAGTACCAGGGGCACGTATGTACACCCTGTATGTATGCTGTCTTTTGGGGCAGTACCAGGGGCTGTGTGTACACCCTGTGTGTATGCTGTCTTGTGGGATAGTACCAGGGGCACGTATGTACACCCTGTATGTATGCTGTCTTTTGGGGCAGTACCAGGGGCTGTGTGTACACCCTGTGTGTATGCTGTCTTGTTGTGGGTCAGTACCAGGGGCACACGTGTACACCCTGTGTGTATGCTCTCTTGTGGGGGTTGTACCAGAGGCATGTTGTACACCCTGTGTGTATGCTGTCTTGTTGTGGGGCAGTACCAGGGACACACGTGTACACCCTGTGTATATGCTGTCTCGTGCCCACACAAACACCCTCATGCACCAGAGAAGAGGGAACTAGCGATCAGGTAAGAGGGACTTGGGCTTTCTGGTGATTTTTCATTTGATTGCTAGTTTCTATATCATCCACATTGAAAAGAAATAAGGTATTTCAGCACTAAAGCATGACGGGAAGGTCTGGCTTCATTTCCTGTTGCAGTGATAGAATATGCCCTAGATGATTTCCTTCCACACAATACTAGACTGTGCCCAGGTGACAATTTTGAAACAAACCATGACACGCACAGGCAGCACACCCACTGTTCATTTATATAAAGTATGGAGCCAAACCAAATGGTGGCGCTAAAAAATGCCATGGTTATTGTGGTGAAGGCTGAGGGCTCTTTTCATGGCTGGATTTACTTCATGGTAATTCCTGATCTCAAAAGACTGAATTTAAACATAGTGAAAGCTCTTAGGTTTCGTTTTTTTAGCCACCATCAACTCTTGACTTAAATTACACTAATTGGTTCAATTGTTGAGGCAGAGCCCCGAACATTAAAATGATCAATTTTGGAGTAAATTCCAGCTTTGGTGGCGTACCACTGCAATCCCAAAATCCTTGAATGAGCAAATTGAGAGGACCGCAGAGTTCCAGGCTAAACTGAACTGCAGAGACCTCTCAAAATTAAAATAAAACAAACCCCCTTCCCAAACTGCAGGGGAGCTAAAACCCAAAGTATTTTTAGATATGACCACTAGAGGGCAGCAAGGAATTAATAAATAACACTAAACATTTTCAGCAAAGACCCAAAAGACCAAAATTGTTACTTTGTAACTATGAAGTCAACTATGTGGATAGGTTTTACAAACAGTTTTGCAAGTAACAGGCAAACTCTGGGAAAACGAGATGCAGTTGCTTCTCAGGTTGTCTAGCAATTACTTCAGTTTTATGCACATATATACAGATTATATTGAAAAACGCCATGTTAAAAAAAAAAAAAACGGAGTCCCAGGGCAGGTATTCACCCTGCAAGAGTATTGCTGCGTGGGGGTGGAGAGATGGTTCAACACTTAGGAACACTATCACTATTCCAAAGGACCTAGCAGCCACATTAGTCTGCTCACAGCAAGCTGCAATTTCAGCTCCAGGGCATCCAACGACTTTTAAGTTCACCTGTACATAATCACCCCCACCCCACCCCACCCCCCCCCCCCCCGCACAGAGAGAGAGAGAGGGAGAGAGAGAGAGAGAGAGGGAGGGAGCGAGCAAGCACATTCACACATGACACACATGGACACATAACAAAAATTCTTTTAAACAAGTAAAAAGTACTGCTGCATCCAGAGCAGTGCTTAGTTCATTCGTGGCTTCTCTTTCTTAAAATACGTTTTCCTGCGGCAATGACGCACAGGCCCTCTAGGGCTCCCAAAGTGACCCTACCACGCCTTTGTGGCCCATGACCTTGAAAAATACTTTATTCTGCCTAGCGAGCTGCAGCGAGTGAGCAGGTGAGCAGGCACATGTGACTTGGCCCCGGTTCCTCCTCCACCAGTTCTGAGAAGGCCCTTCTCCTCCCCGAACCTCAGCAACCATCACACAGTTCAGTATGGATCTGAGGATATAAACCAGTTTGAATTCAGCCTCAACTGCACAAGCAAGCTGCAAAGGAGACGTCTGGCTAGGGGATGTCTGCAAATTCCCTGGGACTTGTTGGTCCTTGAGCTTGAGTTCTTTCTTAGGGCAATCTCCGAAAAAGAAGACAAAATGTTCTGTGCCACTTAGACTGCAGTATGACCCACTACTGTCTGTCCCAAGTTTATGTTTGTATACGAAGCAGACATTGTGCCTCAGCAATAATAATCACTGACTAGCGTGACACCCTCATCCTAAGTTATGTGCAGAAGCAAGACATACATGCACATGCAAACAAAAGACCAAAATGTGCCAGGGTCTTTATTTAACCAAGCCAGGTTCAAACATCTATGCTTGTGACAAGCCAGGATCACCCCTAAAAAGACCTGATATCCGCCCTAGGAGAATCTCGCTTCTCTACCCACAATCTCCGAATTATCTCAGAGTTCATTCTACTGGGCTGCAGACCCATTGGGTCACAGAAAGAAAATGTGGACCCAGAATTCCACAGCTTCCTCTTGACCCTTGCTCTCCACACACCACGGATCCACACAGGGATCGCTGATGGCCTGTGTCACAATGCCTGCTGGAGTTTGTCTTTATTTCGACCTAAGTTCAATGTCCTTGAGAGGAGGCAGTAACTACCTCCCTGCCCACTTTATTTAATAGTCTTTCTCCAGATAGGGGTAACTGAAGGAAGTGGTTGGAGACTGAACTTTTTGCTCTTTCAAACCTTGATCTGCCTAGATACTAGCTGAACAAACAGTATGGAAGCTGAAACTGTCCTTGCACTTTATTAGAGAAGGCTTTACTCACAAGATCCTCAGCCAGATCAATGAATTGCCACATAAGCTTTTGATCCAACACTGACTGCCCAGAATGCAACTCTACAAAGTCCTGCTAGAAATGATCAAACTCATGCTACCAATAACTTTAACAAAAAATAGTGCTAAAAGGAGTTTGGCAAACGAACTCAATGACTTTCCCAGCAAATTTTCTGTGTAAATGGATACATAGTATTGCAGGAACTTCCCAGGGACTACAAACACTGCAAACCTTAGTTCTCACATAAAACTTCGCAATGTGTAAGCACTAGCAACTGATAAAAACTTTACTGTATTGACTGATGGTGCAGTGACGATGAGCTAGAGAAGCCGAGTGGAGTGACGGATGTAGAGCAGTGGACAGGAGGGCTGGCCTTCTCCGAGTACAAATCAGTCACAGAGTGGGGATGGAATCCTCCACAGAACACATGGTCAGGTTCCGAGGCTCTCACATTCCAAAGCTGCCTTATGGCAAAGCTCAGAGAAAGCCTGGCCTCACGTGCCTCCCCGCACACTAGGGAGTCTGCCTCCTCAACACATATGGCTTTCCCAAACACAAAATGCTGAGAGAATGGAAAAAAAATTGTAAAGGAATAACATAAAAATCAGGGTGGTCAGGATTAATATTAAAATGGACTGCACTAAACTGTAAGATTTCGAATCAATGAATGGGGCTGAGTCTAGTCAAAGGCAGGTGGGCATGTTCAGGGTTAGTGGAAGGATTTATGTCCATCGTAGCAGTATTCATCAATGGTATGCAATTTCTGCTGAAGCAGAAGCCAACAGCTTGTGAGAAAGGGAGGACTCCACCAGCACGGCCTTCCTCCTGCCTCCAGCAGGGCCTTCTTTCTACCTCCTTTCTAATGTGGCTTCCAACTTCTGCTCCTTCTACCCAATCCTTTGATTTTGGTTACATAATTTCTTCCCATTGTCATTTGCTTTCCCTTTTACACATTTCCACTTCTAACTCTTAATCTTCTTGGCTGTTCTGATTATTTGGAAACAACATTAGCAAGTAGTCAATCATGAAAAGTGATAAGGAATTCAAAGAGAAGATGTCAAAATACCTATAGTAAATTGAGAGGTTCGAGGCAAAGAAGTCTAAATTTCTGTCTGTGCTGTGGGATAACGCCCATGTATACTATAAAGATTTGTCACTCATATATTTTTTTAATAAAGTGCTTGGCCAATAGCCAGGCAGGAAGTACAGGCAGGGCAACCAGACAAGGAGAATTCTGAAAAGAGGAAGTTGGTCACAGTTGCCAGCCAGAAGCAGAGAAAGCAAGATGAGAATGCTTCAATGATAAAAGGTACCAAGCCACATGGCTAAACATAGATAAGAAATATGGGTTAAGTTGTAAGAACTAATTAATAATAAACCTGAGCTAATAGGTACACAATGTTACAATTAAAATAGTTTTTGTGAGTTTCTTTGGGTCTGAACAGCTGTGGGACCAGGTGGGGCAGAAACTTCAGTCTACATGTCTGAATTTCAAGAAGAAAAAAACCCACCCCATCTACTATTTTCATACAGATAAGTTTAATGTACAACATAAAATCTAATTAGCTTCAAATTTGCCACATGCTCAAACAAGAGATTATCTCTGGCTTAATTATGTTGAAATCTGAAATTATGAACTGAAAACTAATGTTTTGTTTAGGTTGAGAAAAAACTTAAATGTGTAAAAAACTAGAGAATCAAGAGATTTTTAAAAAATAATTTTCCAAACTAATACATACTTAAAAAATAAAAAGCCTAAAAAAAAAGTTTTGATAGGTTTGCATCTCAGGAATAAAGCTAGCTGAGCTATATGTAAGTATGTAAATGGAAACTAGATTTATATCTTACTTTATAGCTTTCTTTATATATTTTGGTATTTTAAGCACAGTAAAAAAACTCAGTTAATTCAGAATGAGGTCCTAAGTAATTTATAGCAATGTAAACAGAAGTCCAACTTAAAAGAGGAATCCAATATGGAAAACACGGTTCTTTTATTTTTGAAAATGGAAATCCCTTTATACATATGCAAATATTTATTGAGTTAGATAAATAAATCTGTGTAATAAAGAACTTCATAATATTTGACATGTATTTTCATAAAGAAAAAAATGCAATTAGCTTTGGGGGCCTGGAAAGATGGTGTATTGGTTAAGAACACTGACTGCTCTTCTAGAGGACCCATTTTAAGATCTCAGCACCCACCACATAAAGACTCATGACCGTGTGTAACTCCAGTCCCAAGGGATCCGATGCCTTCTTCTGGTCTTTGTGAATACTGGCCATGAACCACACGTGGTACACAGATAGGCTTGCAGACACAAAACTCATAAATACCAGATAAATTTCTTAAGAAATGATTTGCTTGCTCAGTAGGGCATCATTCTAACAGGAGAGGTAGTGTGCTCAAATGGTAGGCACTTTCTGGTCTGAGTCTGGCCCTAAAGGCCTAGGGTATAGATGAAAAACATGCTGGCCAAGTCCGAGGTGAAGGAAGCTTGTGTGTTGTTAGCTTCTAGGAAACACTAGTGAAGCCCTGTTGAGTCTGAGAGGTCTGGAGGCTGTAACTTACATTCTTTGATAACTAGTAAGCCCCTTTGCTGCTGGGCCTACCCACTCTGAGAAGGCTTCAAAGGGATGTAGGGAAAAACAGACACATCAGGAATTACACAAGAAGGAACAGATTTGAGTTATGCATGAGAGAATCAGTCAGACAGACAGTGCAGAAAAAGTCGGAGATGCCAAAGAGATGTGCTCACTTAGGGTTCGAGTGAGAAGGTAAGCAGTCCTCTGGGTAGCTGGCAGTGCAGCAGGCTAACAGCACATGCATTTAAGTCCTGTTTATGCAGATATTAATATACAGTCAATGTGAAGTCCTGTCGTTAATTCCATCGCCACTCCTCTGGGGTAAGAAGTAATGAACTGGCTACTTGCTGGTGATAATCCTTTATTGTTCATGTTTAAACTAGTTCATAGGTGACACGCAGCCTGGGATAGAACCTCAGGAGCCAAGCAGCTGAACTACAGCTCCTTCCCCAGTTCCTGCCCGGCAACCTTCAGTTTCTTTTCCAGGGCAGCCATTGCTTTTCTTTCAATCATTTCACATATTTTATGTCTTTTTCAAATACAAAAAAAGTTTTTTGCAGGGTGTGGCAGCACATGTCTTTGATCCCAGTACTCAGGAGGCAGGGCTAGGTGGATCTCCATGAGTTCAAGGCCAGCCTGGTCTATATAGTGAGTTCCAGGATAGCCAGGGCTATGTAGAGAAACCCTGTCTCAAAAACAAACAAAGTGTTGGTACTCCCCTCTTTCTGTTTTTATCACAGTTACAAGATCTGCAAATTGCTTTTCCGTATCTCTCGGCGACAGATGTCTATCTGTGACTCTTTGATGGGTATATTTGAAAGTCGTGCATCTTGGCCAGGCCTTTATCAGTGACCACACTGAAGCACTTTTCTCTGGTTTTGGACCCAGAACTTTAAGTATAGGACTTACTGCTTTGTGCTTAAAGTCCCAATTAAACACAAAGTTGTTAGACTTAAAACCACTTCCAGCTGCTGAGCAAATGTGATGTTTTGGGAAAGTCAACTAGTTCAGCACTGTGCACGTGGGACTTCACTTCTCTCAGTGCATGAAATACTCACTGAGGTCAGGCAAGATAGCTCAGTGGATAGAGGCACTTACTGCCAAGCCTGATGATCTGAGTTTGATCCTGGTAGAAGCAGAGCAGAGTCTGAGGAGTTGACCTCTGACCTCTCTATGCATGCACCTTGTCTGTCTCTGCCCTCCCCCATCCATCTGTGGGTGCATGCGCGCGTGTGTGTCTCTCACACACACACACACGCAATGCATATATATTAAAATGTAATTTTTAGAAAATGTAAAAATTACATGCATTAAAGAACTGTGGAGCAATAGAGTAAAAAGATCATAATAAGGGGCATTCTTCAGCTGGGGAATAGACATGGGTCCAATAGCATGGGTCCAACATCTTAAAGACATGTATGTTTCTGGTCTGTTCATTAGCTGGAAACGTTTACCAATAGCAATAACTCCACGGAGCATCCTGGATCACAAAGGGTAGTGGATCTGGACTTCACCAGCAGGAGCAAACAGATAGCAAATTCAAGCAAAGCAGGTTTTGAAATGGCTAGGAAGCTTCTGTATTTCACCATCTTCACAAATTTACAGCACACAGGGGCGTGCCAACATTCCTTAGGCAACACCTAGGCTCTGCTTCCTGCCTGCATGCTGTCAGCCTCCACAGAGGTAGCAGAGGAGGGAAGTAAATGCTTTCAGCCACCAAGTTCACCAGGGGATGGGGAGGCGGCTCAGTGGGTAAAAGTGCTTGCCACACAAGCATGAGGACTCGAGTTCAAATCCTAGGACACCACGTAAAAGCTAAACGTGTATCACAAACATCTGTAATCCCAGTACTCCTGCAGGGAGGGTGGAGGTAGAGATGATAGAATTCCTAGAAGCTTGTCAGCCAGCTAACTGAGAGTTTTCAGTGGAAAAACAACAAAGAGGCCCTGCCTCAAACAAAGTGGAAGGAGAAAGCCTACATCCAGGGTTGTCCTGTGACCTCATACAAGCCATGACACATGCGTGCCTGAATCCACACATTCCAATGCCCCCTCCCCCGCACAGTTTATCAGGATATCTACGAGAGAGAAAACTACTAAAAAGAGAGCACGTGGTACCTTCTAGGCACAGTGGCATCTTTGAGAGTTGCTTCTGATGTCCCTTTCTGCTTTGATTCACTTTAAATGCATGGATTCAGCGAGGTATGGTAGGGGCATGCCTGCAATCCCAGGACTTGGAAGCTGGAGTAAGCATTATCTATCAGAAGTTCAAAGCCAGCCAGGATTCGTGCAGTCCTTACTATGTGTAAGATCAAGGTTAACCGTAACTATGCATTGGTATCCTGTCTTGGGGGGGTGGGGGCGAAAGACTGCGTGCACTGATGCATGCCTTTATTAATATTAATTCTAGCACATTGGGAGGCAGAAGCAGCCGGATCTCTGTGAGTTCAAGGTCAGTCTGATCTACATTGTGAGTTCCTGGGCAGTCAGAACTATACAGTGAAACCCTATCTGCACAAAAAGAAGAGAAGAGGGGAGGTAGAGGAAGAGGAAAGGGAGGAAGAAAAGGAAGAGGAGGAGGAAAAGTAAGAAGAGGAAGAGGAGGAGGAGGAAGAAGAAACAAAGAGAAAAGTAAAATAAACTCATGGACGTAAAGGTACAAAGAGACCTTCCCCATCACCTTGCAATGCCCTAAGGACTATGGTCCAAGACTCGACTTGCCTCATGAGCAGACAAATAACCAAGAGCGAAAGGGCAAAGCCTTTCCTCCGGCATGACTCGTTCTGCTTCTGCCGCTGGTGCATCTCTCCGCCACACTTGTTACAACAGCGGCACATACAGAAGAAGTAGCCCACCAGAGGCATGAGGATAATAAATAGCAGTCCCAGGATGGTGCAGATAAGGATTCCAATTTCATAGTAGGCAATCTGCAACGTAAAGGAAAGACACAGGACATGTCACACAAAACAGAAAGAACATTCCACAGTCGTGAGTAGCTCGGCATGCACGCATTAGTGTGTTTTTCCATTTAGAAGCTCACTGAGCTTTTGAGGGAAGTGGAGTACTGAGTTACTAGAATTCTGGCCAAGAGTTTAATATTCCTTTCAATTGCCTGGAAGTTACCTAAGAGCAAGGTCAAGTGGGAAATGGTTTACTTTCAACTTCAAAGGCATTTTCCTTTCCAGATGGCTTTAAAAATAGCTCTGCCTAGCGAGTCATACACAAACAAGGTTCTTTACATCAGAAAGTCAGAACTAGTAGAGAGGGATTTGAACCCTGTTAGATGGGATTGACTAGTGACAAACTCAATGCTTATAAAAAGAATCTAAGATATGCTGGGGAAAAGGTGGCACAGAAATTATGGGAGTGGTCAACCAATGACTGGTTCATCTTGAGACCCATGCCATGAGAGGAAGCTCACCCCTGACACTGCCTGGAGGGCCAGGATCCAGAGACTGGACATCCCAGAGACCTAGGGTAGAACCCAACATGACTGACAAACTGGTCAATGAAGTGATTCCTAATGATACTCTGCTATACTTCTAGATCATTACCTAGCCCAGTTGTCACTAGAGAGGCTTCACCCAGCAACTGACAGACACAGATGTAAATACCCAGAGCTAAATATTAGGAAGAACTTGGGGAATCTTGTCGAAAAGGGGGAGGAAGGATTATGGGAGCCAGAGAGGCCAAGGGCACCACAAGAAAACTCACAGAATCAGCTTACCTGTGAGCTCCTAGGGGCCCACAGAGGCTGAACTGCCAAGCAGAGAACTCGCATGGGACTGGCCTAGGCCCCTGAACATATGCTACAGTTATGTAGCTTGGTCCTCTTATGGGACTCCTAACAGTGAGAGCAGGGGGTGTCTCTGACTTTGTTACCTGCTTTTGGGACTGTACTCCTCCTACTGGGTTGCTTAAGACCCAGCACAACTTCCACATAGAATCATTTAGACCTTAATAGATTTTCATTGTCCTTGCTGGCTTGTTCGTGGGGCACATGGAACAATGACCTGGAGGATGGAATAATCTCTCGCTCCAGTCCACACACAGAGTCACCCACATTTCTCTTCTTGGTTTTCTCGCTCCCCGGTTGTTTGTGAGATGAAGCTCCCTGTATCCCAGGCAGCTCTCAGCAGTAGCGAATGATCCTCCTGGATATTTCAATTACAGATGTGCGCCCCCATGCCTAGCTTCTGCGAATGGAATTGAGGGTGGAACCCATGGATTCATGAATGCTAGGCAAGAACTCTGTCAACTGAGCTACACCCTCAGCAACAAGTCCCTCCTCGTGTTTCTAAAGAATGGCAGAAAATCACGGGTTGATGCTTGATGAACAAGCAAGATAGCAATGGCTGAGGTAGCGGCTAAGATGATGAGAGTAAATCAAGACTTGAGCCTTGTTCCTGCAGGCGCGCACTGAGACCGGATCTCACATCCAACTTCCTGTTCAACCACCTCACTTTATCTTTCCCCAATCAGACAATGTGTGTTTCCTTGCATTACTGTGAGTGTGGCAATCGGAAAAAGAGCTCAGGGTCGCCACTCCCTCTAGCCTGTCCACCGTGTAATAAAGCAAGGACAAAAAAAAAAACAGCCGAAGAAAACAAAGAGCTTTGTTCTTGAAATCTGCAGAAGCAAAAAGCATCTCCTGATGGAAAATTGTGATCGTGCGCACCTCTGGCCACCTGTTGTGGGGAGTCACCCACCGGTCGGTGAACCCGTATCGACTGCCCCTGTGATCACTCCGGAATTTCCAGCAAAATGAAGTTGGTGACAAACCTGCCATCCTCCCATCTACCTGGCTCTCAGCAGATGCCTTCCTTGCTTCAGTGCCGGTCTCTTTTCTTGAGAATGGCCTGCTGTACAGACAGACGCATTACTGGGCTCTGACGACAGTGCCAGAAGCAAATGCGATGCCTTGGTAGAGCGTACTAGGACTGAAGTCAGTTGCCTCCTTCTGGGAGCTCCTGGTCCCCTTACAACACTAGGAAAGTGCCCATCAACGTGATGAGCCTCACGGCCATGGCGGATTCAAAGTGAGGACAACAGTCAGTAGATAGCAATTAACTATAGACGAGCACTCAGGTATGAACTGGGGTGCAGCTGACACTAAAAAAATTAGGAAATAAAAGCAAGGGAAGTTTCCCAGGGTGTGTGTGTGTGTGTGTGTGTGTGTGTGTGTGTGTGTGCCCTTTCGCCTGTCTACAAACACCTATTATTAACTATTTATCACTTCCTTGAGAACTAATATCATCGGTCAATTAAGAAACCAGCCTAGACACTACAAATTCTCATACTTACAGTTTTTTTTTTACCATTTCTCACCAAATAAAATTATTTAGCATTTGAAAAGAATTTTAAATATTTTTCGAACCCCATTGGATGATAAACTCAAACCCAGGAGAGAAGATATGTTGAAATATTTACAATGCATTAGTTTTAGCATCAAGTAAAAAGTTTATACGTTATATACAACCTTCCCAATGTTCCCAACTAAATATCAGTAAGTATCGGGAATGAAAATACATTGTTTTCTTCCTTCCTTTTCCTTCCACCTGCCACAGTGCTGAGAACCGAACTCAGAGCCTCACACATCAGAGAGGCACGTGCTCTACCCCAAACTATATTCCCGGTCCTAGGGTGTTCTCGGAGCTGATTTCTAGACCACAGGTTCTGGCCATTTGTTGATTAATTTTCAGAGGTCATGATCTTTGAGCACATTGTAGATTACCTTGACATCAGACAGAGGGAAAATTAAATATGACAGCCGAGACACAGACAAAACAATCAATCTAAACACTACCACGGAGCGACACCAGGGATGGGCGGAAAGTGCCGACTTCAGACAAACAGTAGGCATGCAGTTTACCTTCAAAGCCAAGACTATGTTTTCTGGCTGTGGAAATCAAAGCAGTTGAGGAGTTTGTGTGTAGCAGAGGCAGCATGCATCAAAATAAAACAGAAAAGTCACATGAGTCATTAACCGTAATCATATTCCACATTGGAAAAAAAAATCAAGGCAGAAGGATCAACATGAGAAAGGAATACAGGTGCTTGAGTGTATATTTGAGAATTTGTGTTTGGATTAGAGTCAAGTTCTGGATTTCACGTTTGGGTTTTTGGAAGGTTTGAAGTCAATATGATCATCAGTTCGGAAAAAGAGAATTTCAGGGCAGTTACAGATAATATAACTTGCTACATGATCCTCATGACGCAGGTCATGAGGGCAGCCTAGAGTCCAAGAGCCAAAGACAAGTCTTCCAAAGTGTCTCCTCTGAAAGCGTCATTCCCTTGTTTAACAGAATCCAATGAAGTTCCCCATTTCTTTCTTTCCTTCATTTTTATTTTGATTATTCTTATTTGTTTGTTTGTTTGTTGAGACAGGGTTTCTCTGTATAGCCCTGACTGTCCTGGGACTTGCTTTGTAAGCCAGGCTGGCCTCGAACTCGGAGAGATTTGCCTGCCTCTGCCTCCCGAGTGCTGGGATTAAAGGTGTGCCGTTTCTAACGCACACTTGCCAGCAAGTCCTTTATTACCCACCTTGACTTCACATCCTCTCTCTTCCTGACCATTCTAAGTTGTTTGTTATCATTGTCAGGACATTTCCTCTTTTCTCTCCTCACGCTGACTGCCCTGGCTGTCTCCCCACTCAGGTCATCCCTCCTTCCCTGAAGGAAACTCAAGTTTCAGAATAGATGTTACCTCCTCCAGGAAGTCTGGACATTGTACGTCTTATTTCACACTGCTCTGTAGCCCTGAACTTGCCATTTGAAATACCGTGCTTCACTTAGAAGAAATGGCGCCATATAGCCATCTCCTGTCACATCACCTCCTAGACAGCAAGCCCCACCTGCCAACTTAACCAGCTGATGAGCTAATGAAAAAAAAGCCACAGCCCCAAACCAGAGATTCTTCAGCATCGTCCAGAGATGGGGACCAGTCATCGATGAAGATGAACCAACCCACAACGATGAGAGGGAAATAAAGCAGATCTCAGTGGATTTTTCCTTAAGCTAAATCTGCTCAGTTTATAAACCTATCCATGTTGGTGGCCCGTGTAGCGGGGAAGAACGTTGCTGCTGTTTCTAGATGCCATCTGTGGCAAAAATAAAATGAGGTGGCTCCGTTTCAGCGCTTTGAAGTTTTCTGGCTTGGAAACCTGAATGGATGCAAACTGTTCCTCACCTGGGGCAGATCTTCACAACTTAAAAAAAAAATGCTCATGTTTCTATTAATTTTTAAAAGAAGCACCAAAAATGCTGGGGGTTGGGGACATTTCAGATAGACATATCCCCAAGAGTTAGCTTAGCGTCCTGACAAGTTCCATTCTATCTTCCCTGGTGAGCCTACAAGCTTGATACCACTGACATATCCACCAACCATAAGGATCTCCCCGTGTATTTAATTTCCAGTCTCCTCTTTCCTTATGGTACTTGAGTCCAGGTCTGAGTAAGGCCAGGTATCTGTATTTTAAGGGAACTCTCATGCGATAATTACACATGAGTAATCCGGGGAAATCTGTCCTCACTTGGTGATTGTGGTTGGTCACGCTGGACGCACGAAGGTCACTCTAATTATAAACTATAACAAATGGCTGATTCTTTTGTAATTGCTCTAACCTAAGACCCAACCTGTCTGATCTATTTTGCAGGGTAACAACAAAAACCTCCACAGACTTGAGTGGGTGAATTTTCACTCGTCTCTTTCTAAATGAGCTGCAATACAGGATAAATTTATTTTTGTGGTGTACATCAGTTAAAATCTTGTTCCACACCTTGGTGTCCCATTGTTCTCTACTCATTTGCCTATTAAAACCATCAGGGGAGCTTTTAAAAAAAACAGTAGCCAGCCCACCCTGAAGAACAATATCAAAATCTCTAGGGAACATCCACGGTGTTGCTACTAATGGGTAGGACAAGCAGAGAGAAGTACCTCGCGAAGCGTTTGCAAAAACTATAAGGGAAATGGCAGCATGTGACAAGACGGGTAGTTCGGACAGATGAAAACGGCTTCCGAAACAGCTTCCCTCTTCCGCATCTCCACTCAGCCTTTTCCGGGTATCATTTACCACAAACAGAGGCTGTGAAGCGGCTGTTTCTAACGTCAGGGTCTGAACTCATTAGCCAACTGGGGCAGCGGGTCCTCACGTTCAGCCCTGTCCTGGCTAGGCTATCTCGTTGTTCCCCGGGCTCCTCAGAGCCGAGCAGGAGCGAGCAGCACTCCCTCCTTACATCGCGGAGGGCTAAGAACATGACAAACACATTTCCCTGGCTTGTATCACCCATCACCCTGCTTACACCTTGTCTGTGTGTTTCCCGGGCCTTACACTTACAACTAACCAAAATCGAAGTCAATTCTTCTGTTTAGGTCACAGAAGGAAGGCAAGAGGGAGCAGCAGTGCCTTGTGGGCTGACAGAGGGCAGCGAGATCCCTTGATGCTCTCTACAAACCCTGACCTCTCACCTCCTGACCTGGCCGGGGTCACTTTTCTCTCTCTGGACCAACTGCTCTTCTCTCTCTTCCATACCTGGCTTCAGAGTTCACCCTTCCCCCCAGCACTCCCAAAGCCGCCTCCTACCTGGCCCGTCCCCTTGTCCTTCAGTGAGAGTCACTATGTGTAGTCAGGACTTCTGCTCAGAATTACTTGATTTTCTCTGTTTCTTTGCATGCTTCTTCAGACCTACTTATTTTCATATTGCCCTTTGCCCTGAAACCACAAGGTCCTGCCAGGGCTTGTCCAAGAGCAACCTTCCTTATCTCCACCATCCCTCTAATTCCAGCCATGTGAACACTGAGCAGCTGCTCAGACAATGCAATGACGAGCCAGGAGGAAAGTGGCCGTGGAGAGAACTGTCCTTGAAAATAAGCTCCCCTGTCCGGGCGTCTAGCTTCTAAGAGTTCTCGAGCATTCCTGGTTAAGGAGCTTCCCTCCCTTAGCTGAAAACCAAAACCAATCAACCAAACAAACAAACAAACAAAATCTTAGTATTTTTTTTTTCAGGAAAATTTCAAATGACACATAACTTGGTTTTCCTCAATCACCAATTGTGAAGTTTCTGCTGCCACTCAAATGGGAGCTATTAAATAAGACAATATCCCATAAAAAATCCTTAGTCAAAAAAGTTACCGAATTACAGTTAAAATAATGCTTGTTTTAAGACCTGTGTTCAAGCTAGACATCATTTTTCTCATATTTTCTATTTTTAATAACAAATAACAACAAAACGTTACCTCCTTTGAGTCAACTGAGAAGTCAAAATTCCTCTGTAGGATTTCTCTGATCATATCTATAAAGAAAAAAAAAACAAAATACTAAAATTATTCTTTTCAGTGAAAGGATACAATGCATACACATAGGTTTACTAAGTACTTATAAATTATTTTAGGTGGACATAGTATCCTTATAATGACAGTCCTATTTTCTATGGTAGGTAAAGGACTAAGCTAATGAGCCTAACATTGCACTGAAGTTGCTGATGTCTCTTAGCATTTATTTATTGAAGGGGTAGTACAGGTACACAGTATAGACAAGGCCAGGGGCTCTACCCTTCAACAGCACACTCTGGAGGTCAGATGACAGCTTGCTAGAGTCAATCCCTTCTTTCCGCCAGCATGAGTTCTGGGAATCACACTTGGGTCGTCGGACTTGGGGGCAAGTGCCCTTACACACAGAGCCATTCTACCGGGCCTGAAGCTGCTAATTTTTATACAATTTATTTCCAACATTTGCAATATTTACAAATGAGTCCTAAAAGCCAGTCTGATCCAAGGGTTGTTAACATGAGAACTCCCTCCTCCTAAGTAGCATGTGAAAACACAGAAATACTGTGGAAATTTTTCACTTTTCCATCCATGCTCGTTTGGGGGCATTTTCAAATTACAAGCTCTAGACCAAAACTGGACAAGAAACATGGCTTTCTCTGAAGCTCCACCGAGGCAGGATTTGAGACAACGGAAGTCCAGACAGTGAGGGACTTGACGAAGAATCTCAAAGTGATTGATGTCAGGCCAGGACAGGGTCTCCCTTCTGGATAGGCTCTTTCACTTCCCATCAACACCCACTGTCGCGCATGCCCAGATGAGCTTCAGGGCTCTCCCTGCCTGTGGCCTCACACTGACCTGCATCAACCATTAAAAGACTCCCATGGAAACAAAGGTGTTCAGACACTTGCTCCAAAATTCCATGAGGCTGACAGTTCTTTCTGGAAAACAGTTTTGCTCTGTGCACAGCTGAGACCCGAACCAAGGTAGGAAGTCCATGTTGTGGGAACAGGACTAGCATTCTGGCAAGCTGTGTCCGTTCCTTCCCACTCCCTGTGGGCAGCTCCACCCCAGTCTCCCTCCTCTACCGCCAGGCAACATTACTCGAGTTTCTGGTAGAATTTCACTGAAGAGTTTCTGTTCTTAATTAAAAATTTTAAATTAATGGTCATCTACGTATTTAAAAATATGTTTCCGAAGTTATGTGCAGTGGGCTCTTGAAATAGTTCACAGGGAACATAGCAGAATGGAGCAGGTTCAAAGACCCAAGTTCTATCCGCAACACCCGAAGAATTAGTCCAGTGGCTGGGAAGACGTATCCAACTGGTAGAGTGCTTACCAGACAAGCATGAGAACCCAGATGTGATCCCTGGCACCCATATGGAAAGCTAGGCAGACAGTCATGTATTTGCAATCCCAGTCCTGGGGAAACAGACAGGAAGACTCCTGGGACTCACTGGTCTGACAGTCTAGCAGAATTGGTGAGTCCTTGGTCCCACTGAGGGGCCTGGTCTCAGAAGTGGATGGTGTTCCTGAGAATGATAACCAAGATTATTCCCTGGCCTCTATGAGCACATGTATGTGCAACCATGGCACACATGCCTGTGAACACACACAGCTTCAATCACCGCCCCCAATCTCACCACATATATATATACATACAAAGGTGTGGGGACACATGCTTAGGTCTAATATCAGGTAAATAACCAATTGCCACAAGTGGCCTCACTGGGAAAAGGGGACGGATAAGTCTCAATTCTCAGAGTGTAGGGTTAGGATGTTAACATCAGTCAATAAGTTGGTGTCCTGAGGCTGGGTGTACACTATTGTTACTGCTGATTCAAAAAAAAAATGCAGATTCCAATCTGTGCCAAATAGATTGGAAAATTTGTTTTTACAGTGTAAAATCTATCCATTCAATTTTCCATTGAAAATAAATAAAATAAAATAATACCATCTGAGAGCCCCATTACACACACAAAGATGGGTCTTTACTGAACTAGGTCATAGGGTCTCGGTAGAGTCCCCAATTTATGACCAGGACTACCAGGTTGAAACAAGGTGTGATTTGCCTTTTTGCCAGGTTGGCATTTGTACTAAGGTGCAGAAACAATAGCAGGTGATGGCTGGTAACACAGCGCAAAGCAATGTGGCAGTAGCTAATATTCCCAGATTGCTACAATTCATTACAAAGTGCACATACCATGAAAAGCATTCTTGATAAGGCATTAAAATCACATTTATTAATCTATAAGCCCACATCTTTTAACTACTCTATATAAGAAAATGGGGACCATGCGTGAAATTCTTTTTTGCATATCACATTATGGCAGTACCAAGTATTGAGAGAAAACAAACAAACAAACAAATAAAAACCACTATACCAGTAGTCAGCTATAAGCTAAATTAGCCACCTTTTCACAAAATACTGTTTTTATTGCTGTTGAAAGAAAGAGTGAATGGTACACCATTTATTCTGGTTTGGATGTCTTGAAGAAATTTTCCCTAAATTTCAAGGGTACAGCCTGCAGCTTCAAAAAAAAATAATAATAATGACAGAACATATTACCAATGATAAAATGGAGCTTCGAAGCCAAAATTAGAATTTTGCAGAACTCCCATTAATAATCCTGCTTGTATGATTAGTAGATAAATTAAAACTGAAGTACGGTGGTACTGAAGAGGCGGCTCAGCAGTGAAGAACACTGGCTGCTGCTGTAGAGGAACTTAGTTCAATTCCCGGAATCCACAATGCTGGTTCACAACTCAAGAGGACCCAATGCCTCCATGTCAGTAAGCAGAGGCATCCTTGGGCATGCAGGTGGTGCACAGATGTACTCGCCAGTCAAGCACCCATTCATGTAAAACAAACATACTACTTTTAAGATGAGATGTGTCAGCATCAGAAGACTCGGAGAACTCAGAGAAAACAGAAGCTGTCCTAAAGCCCCCCGTGGCAAGGTGGAAGATGGACCAACGAACTTGCATACCTCAAAGCAGGATAAATTACTCACATCTCATATAGAGAACAGCCTTAAAAGATGAGCACTTACCCAGTTTGGGTAATGTCAGAAAAAAATACCCAGAACTACAGAAAAGACTAAGAGACTCTTTGCTATAAATCGCTGCATGGCCAACACCCACATTGTCTTCAACCAAAGCCGTCTACTGAGACAGACTGAACTGGGGCGTAGACGCAAGTGGCTGACTCCCACTACACCAGAGGCTAAGGAGATCTGCAAAATATAGGAACCAGTGTCATTCTCCTCGCTTTCTAATTACGCTACGTATAAAAAGTTGGATATTTGGGTTTAGATAGTCAGTTTGGCGTTTGGGGCAGAGTGCTGCTATATGGTGCAGAGCTACCTTCCAGTCATGAGAATCCCTCTACATCCGTCCACGGGAACCCATGCTGGGTTTATAGGTGTATGAACCATGCCTGGTTCAGAAGGGATTAATTATTGTTACATCTAAATTAATTAGCAAACGAATGTGAAGAATTCTCCAGTTTAGTCCCAAACTCACTAAGTATGAACACATACAAACAGAAGCCTCTTTGTGAACCGGAATAACTGTAAAGAAGAGTTCATTGACACCCCGAAGTGTTGGGCTTCTGGGTTGACAAGCCGCATATCCCAGCTGCAGGCCAAAGCACTTGCTTTGGACCTCAGTCCATCTAGCTGTAGCCAGTAAGCCACACTATCTCCTCCCTGTCACTGTGATGGGGACGTAGGTCTGGAGCCACTGCCACAATCTGCAAGGCAGGAAACTAGGAGGCATCATTGGAGAACTGTGCCAAATGGATCCCAGGGAGTTAGACTTTGGCTAGCTTTCTAGAATCCATATATGGAGAAGGAGGTGATGATTCAACCTACAGGAAGTGGAGCAGGAAGCAGCCTGTTTTCGCCCTCAACATTGTTTCTTTTCCCTACCTGGCTTCTCTCAATGCATACACAGGTTCTGTCTCAAGCTGGGCACAGTGAAACCCTCCTGCACCACTTCCTTGTGTGGTGCATGGGGAACTTCAAAGACGCCATTATGTGCTGTTGATGCATCAGACTTAGGCTGAGCTTAAGTGCTCTTAGATTTGCTGATGGGACCTGTAAGTCAGCACTCGCGGGCTCTTGTGGTATTGCACATCTCGATGCATGGGTTGGAGCCCCTTTTTGCCTGCAGTGCCACTGTCTTACATACGCTTGTGTTAATTTGTGTGCTAAACATCGCTGATCAAAGGGAAAGCCTCATTCGTACTCATTCGAATACAGTGAGTCTCAAGTACAATGTAAGACCTTCAAACAGAGATTTGTAAATATATACTATTTTTTAAAACACGATATGTCTTTGCAGGCAGGAAAGTCTTTCCACAGACCCTTAATTCCAGAGGGATGAGAGGAAGCCAGGTAAGTCAAGTGCTTGAGTCCAGACACAGATCTAGGCCGTTCAAAAACTAATGTAGTCATGCTTCATGGCACAAGCCTATAATTCCAGCTGTTCAAGATGACGAGGCAGTTGGACCGCAAGTTCAAACCCTACATAGACAATGAGAAAATGCAAAGCTAGCCACTAGCCTAGGACACTTTTGGAGACATTGTCTCAAAGTAAAAACTGCAATGGGAGGGGTGGGGCTGGGGGCTGAAGGCTGAGGCTATAGCTCAGGTAGATCCATCACCTGCCTAGCATGAACAAGGCAGTTTAATGCCCAGTAGTGAGACCATGTGGTGGTTAGAAAGAAAATGGCCCCCAAAGGAAGTGACACTATTAGGAGGTGTGACCTTGTTGGAGGAAGTGTGTCATTGTAGAGTGGGTTTTGAGGGCTCATGTATATTTAAGCCACACCCAGTATCTCAGTCCACTTCCTGTTGCCTGCAAGATGTAGAACTCTCAGCTCCCTCTCCAGCCCCATGTCTGCTAGCAAGCCACCATATCTCACCACAATGACAATGAGCTGAACCTCTTAAACTGTAAGCCAGCACCTCAATTAAATGTTTTCCTTTATAAGAGTTGCCATGGTCATGGTGTTTCTTCACCACAATAGAAACCCTAACTAAGACAGCCCAACTCCCAAAAATTAACTTCCTGGAAGCGCTGCTATTGTATATAACGGGGAGACTAAGGGTATTTGACCCCAGAGATGGATTCAGCACAGCCTGGTGTTGTACCTACTACATCAGCGTGTCAGCATCTTTTGCCACCGCTCTGGTACCTTCAGCCCTCTGCTCTTCCTTCTCTGGCTCTTCAAGGAGAGACACAGAACACGGGCGCCCAGCAGCACAGCAGCATTGCTATGTGGCCTCTTCTCCCTAGGCGTACACCTTAACTCTGTGCCCTAGGTCCTCTGTTATCAGGTAGCAGCTTATGGTATGAACTGTGATTATAGAATATGAAAAGATGCATGAATATGCGTGGCTTCTATATCTTCCTATAGCCTTCATCATCAGTGGCCACATTCCTCACCTCTCTGCTGAGTATAAGGAATCCCACAGGAACGCCTGAATCCGGAAGCATGATGGAACCACAGGGAGACAAACTAGCAACCCCAGGCAACTCTCCCTCGACACTGGGCCTGGGCCTGTAGAAGCAAATGATTTCTGCTCATGCCTGCAATCACAGCATGTGGGAGACAGAGGCAAGATGACCGAAGCTATCCTGAGCTAAGCAATGAGATGCACGCCAGCCTGGGCTAAAGAGTAAGACCATGTCTTTAAAGAGAAAGGAGAGGACGGTGACGAGATGGCTTAAGAGACAATGGTGCCGACCACCAAATCTGAAGACCTGAGTTTGATCTCTGGGACCCACATGATAGACGGAAAAAAACCAACTCCCACCAGGTGCCCTCTGACCTCCACACCCATGTTATGGTGCACAAACATACACACACACACACACACACACACACACACGCACACATACACACACAAACACACACACACACAGAGTGGGGGATTTAAAACAAAAGCAAAATAATCCTCCCCTGGAAAAGAAGAATCACTAAAATTGAGGCTTTTGGTATCCCACTATGTCTAACTAAATAAGCTGTATTCCCTCGAGCCTTTCTTCCAGGGTGCTTCTTGCCAGTTTGAACATGACTCCGTCTGAATCTGTGTTGAAATTGACTCCATTATACAATGCTAGGATAAAGAACCTCTTAGAAGTGACTGGGACTCAGCTCTTAAGCACACTGCCTGTGTCTTGCCATGGAAATCTTGCCTCAACTCCATACTCTGCCAGCATGAAGGGCAGCTCCATCTGAGGTCACTCAGCCTTGGATCGGAATCAGGAATCAAAATAAATTTTTCTTAATAAGTTATCCAGACTGTGATGCAGTGTCAGTAGCTCTTAAGATTCCTTCTCTAGCTGGCTGTAATTTTTCTGCCAGTCCTCAGACAAAGGACTGCAAAGACAAAGCAAGACAAAGCAAGAGAAAATGTTCATTTCTCTCAGAAGAGAATATGCAGATGTGCCGCATGCAGACTTGGAAGACACCAACAGATCCACACAAACGTAAATTAAGACTTCAAAAGTCATCTTCACCCGGGATCTGAACTCGTGGAATCATAAAAAAAGGACACATTAAAAAAAAAGTCCATTGAAAACCATAAAAATCACTTTAAAGATTAGTTATAAAAGATTTCTCCCATCTGCTTCTCATCCCTGTGCCTTCAAAGCTCCAAGATGCCTTACCCCACCCTGGCAGCCTCATACATACGAACACCTTCTAAGGCTTTTCTCCCACCCACCAGATTTTTCTAATCTACAAAACGCACGCTCATAACCAGAGTAAACTACTGCCTCAAGTATGTGTGTATGGCTAACTATTTAACAGCGTTACTCTGGGCAGATGACAATTGAGACTAACCTGATTCTGATTACACTCCCAAGAGTTACATGCACAAAATGGTCCACAAGTTGAGTCATGAACACCAGCTTGCAGACCCACACGGCTCTTTCTGAAGACGGGGCCAACTGGTGCAAACATAAATCCCTGTGTGCTTATGCATGGTCCCTAACACTTCCCTCCCTGGGGGGGGGGGGGGGCGGGGAAGATCTTGGATTACTGCAAAAGTAATTCAATGCAATTCTTTTCTTCTGTCTTCTCACTATAGGTCACAGTGTGCTAGGTTCTATGTTTGTGTTTGTTGATGCTCTTCCTGAGGCAGAATTCTAAAATGCAAACTCCCAACAGGAAAATATCTCATTACTCCAAACAAATACAGAAGTTTCTGATTAGTTGAGTAGGTTGCTTCAGTTCACTAATCTTTTTTTTATGTTTAAAAAGTCAATTGCTTTCTCAAATCTTTACATTTTGATTCAGTCAGTATAGGTATGACTGGTTCTGGTAACTGACAAGTTCATTACAAAAGAAGTGAACCACACCCTCGATGGTTTTCCCCGCAAGACAGGGCTTCTCTGTTAACAGTCTCTTTGTAGACCAGGTTGGGCTCAAACTTATACCTGCCTCTGCCTCCTAAGTGCTGCGAGCAAATGTGTGTAGCAGTATTGCCCAGCCACGCCCTAGAATTTTAACTTAACGCATGCATCTGCCGTTGCACATTCATTGCTCATCATTTGATGCAAAGTGAGTCCTTCTCCAAATGAATCACTGGAGGTGATTAGATGGCACTTATGGGTGTAGGGAGATGTCTCGGTGGGTAAAGCCCTTTGAATCCCCACAGGGGTGTGTGTCTGTAATCCCAGAACTCCTGTAGTGAGATGGGAAGCAGAGATAAGGAGAAACCCTAGAAGCTTGTACATTGTGGAATATTATGTTACATTTGTTTAATGATGCAAAGATGTGCCACATTCTTTTATGTCGCATTTGTTTTAACTCTGTGAAGCTGTGTTCCTTTGCCTGTCTAAAACACCTGACTGGTCTAATAAAGAGCTGAACGGCAATAGCTGGGCAGGAGAAAGGATTGGTGGGGCTGGCAAGCAGAGAGAACACACAGGAGGAGAAATCTGGGAAGAGGAGATGGAGAAGCAAAAGAAGGGAGGAGGCAAGGATGATAGGGACCAGCCACCCAGTCACACGGTCAGACACAGAATAAGAAGGAAAGAAAAGATACACAGAAATGTGGGGGGGGGGGATAAAAGCCCAGACGCAAAAGGTAGAAGGGATAATTTAAGTTAAGAAAAGCTGTCTAGAAATAAGACAAGCTAAGGCCCAGCGTTCATAAGTCTTCATGTGTATTTATTTGGGAGCTGGGTGGCTGGCTCCCAAAAGAGTAAAGAGTAAAAATCAAACGCACTTGTAAACCAGCCAAGAGCATGTGCCAGCGTGAACAACAGAGACCAACAACTGAGGCTGTCCTGTGACCTCCACATGCCCCACATCACTTGAGCATGTGTGCTCAGACACACACACACACACACACACACACACACACGTACACACACATAGACACACACAGGCACACATGCACGATATAGCACCTTTGGCGAAGGTAGATTACTGGGCTAGCAGTGTTCATAACAAGAGTGCTTACATAGCAAGCATAAGGTCCTGAGTTTGAGCTTCAATACCTAAAACCACAGGCACAAAAATAAAGGCATACTTATGCCGCCTGCCCCACCTCCAAATCAGAAAGACTCAAGGGAGGTGGGCATGACCTCGCTGGTTCACTGGGCTGCCATGTCCAAACAGCGTGGGAGCTTCAGAAGCATCATCAATCATACTCGAGAGTCAAGAGACAAGTTTCCTTAATTCACTGACTCGAGAGGCTGGACTTTTACTGAATTCTATACTTGTGCTGGTTTGAATAAAAATGGCCTCCCTAGGTCCATAACGAGTGGCACTATTAGGAGGTGTGGTCTTGCTGGAGTAAGTGTGGCATTGTTGGATGAAGTGTGTCACGAGGGGATTGGCTTTGAGGTCTCAAAAGTTCAGGTCAGGCCTAGTGGTTCAATCTCTCCCTGCTGCCTGTGGATCAAGATGTAGAACTCTCAGCTCCTTCTCCAGCACCATGTCTGACTGCACACGGTCATGCTTCCTGCCATGACCATAATGAACTAAACCTCTGAAGCTGTAAGTCATCCCTAATTAAATGTTTCCCTTTAAAGGAGTTGCTAAAGTTGCAAGGTGGTGGTGGCTCCTGCCTCTAATCCCAGCTCTAGGGAAGTAGGGGCAGGTAGGTCTTTGAGTACAAGGCCAGCCTGATCTACAGAGAGAATTCCAGGACAGTCAGGGCTACAGGGAAATCCTGTTTCGAAAAACTCAAACAAACAGACAAATAAAAACCAAACAAGCGAACGAAAGGAGCGTTGCTGCAGCCATGGTATCCCTTCACAGCAATAAAAACCCTCACTAAGACAGCGTTCTTCCACCCTAATCTCCAAACACTGCAGACTGCTTGTCTCCAGCTGGATTCTCCAGAAACCCAAAACGACTAAGGGAACTGAGGGACTGAGATGCTTGTCTACAGATGGAGACAGGAACATAGAGGCTAGCTTGAAGGTGTCATGGCTGCTGGCAAGCCTGAATCTCAGGGCAGGCTGATCATCAGCGTTGATGTTAAGGTTTGATTGGTCTCAACCAGGCATTTCATTACCTAAAACTGCCAAGTCCATCTTGACGAAACTCCCTTATTGAGAAGCCTGATTTATTTATTGTTTGTTTGTTTAATTTTTGCTCCTAAGGTTTTCAACTTGCTGTATGACGCCCATCAATATTATCAACTAATTGCGGGTTGAGGGCAAAGTGCAGTTACCAAGTACACGCTTAGCATGCTCAGGACCCAGTGTGACCTCTAGCACCTAAATACAGAGTCAACTAATTTTCAGTGTTAAATCCATCTACAAAATGCACACATGTTAGACACAGTTACTGGATACCTTAGTCTGACTAAATTGCATACAGAAAGCTGTCGCTCTGTTGGAACTGGCTGCTGCTTATCGTGAGAATAGCTATTGGTAGAGGGCAAAAAGGCCTTATGCACACAGATAAGCACCGGGGAAGCCAGGAAAGTGAGGCAAACTGCTGACCTCTTCAACGGAATGAGGTGCACAACCACTCTTCCTAAAATGACAGGGATGATGTAGTTTTACAACCTGGTGATCCTTTGCCCTCTAGTGAGACAGGCTCTGCTGTATCTCCCAGAATTTATGCTTTTACTTATCCAAGACCTTTTCTCCTAAACTTTGGGCATTGCTTTTAGACCATAAAACCCACTCTTTTGAGTAAGGTCACTTATGCCTTACAACAGCCTAAGTGACTTCTGTGTTAATCTTAGGTGGTGTGGGAGAATTGTCTGTATTCTGTCAATCATGGTTTAAATAAATGCCGATTGGCCAGGCAGAAAGTGTAGGTGAGACAACCAGACAGGAAGTAAAGGTAGGGCAATGAGAACAGGAGAATGCTGGAAAGGAGGAAGCCCATTCTTCCCCAGTCCTGCCCAGATCATGGAAGAAGCAGGATGTGACCTGCCAAACTGAAAAAGGTACTGAGCCATGTAGCTAACATAGATAAGAATAATTGGTTAATATAAGTTATAAGAGCTCATAAGAAGCCTGAAATAATGGGCTAATCAGTTTATAAGTTATGGAGAGGTCTGTGTGATTTTTTTTGGGACTTGCCGGCTGTGAGGTACTGGGCGGGACAGAAACCCCATCAAGCCAGCCTGCATGTTACACTTAGGGGCAGGCCAATCCTGACACCACAGGCATTAAGTTTACCTCACTCAAGCTCGCTAGACTCTAAATCTTGGGCACTGTCTCTGAGCCAACAGTACCCATTCTTATGAAAGAAGCCAGATGTACTTTGTAAAGAATCTCAATGTAAACATGTCTTAAATCGTTGTGCACTTGGGGCTGAGTTAATTCTTATCAGAATACTTTTATGAAAAATTGTGCTGTGCTTAAATGGCTAAAGCAAAATGATGTGGCCCAGACTCTAGAAGTCCTGGTCTAGCACTGGTTACAATAAAATCGGGCTGAGCAGAGTTTCATTCTTGTCTTTTTGTGGGTTGGTTTTTCCCTGCCTGCAGGGGAACCACCACAGTTACAGGTGCAGAAGGTATGACCAAGCAGAACATCTCAGAGTATCCCTGCTTCAAAGTAGAAAAGCAAAGCATCATTAATAGAAAACTTTTCTTTTAAACTTTAAAAATTTATTTCAGAAGAAGCATTGACCAATCAGACTCAAGAGCTAAGGGACGAGATCACGTGACTCTGACGTGAGAGGATCAGGCTTTTACTGAACACTATACTCTTCCACCCTACTCTCCAAACACTGTGAAGAATGGCTTGCATCTGTCTGGTTTTGTATGCATGTATGTGCAATGTATATATGTAGTGTGTAGCTCACTGTGTGCAAGTGATACCCATTCTGGTCAAAAGGGGGCATTGGAGCCTCTGGGACTTCAGTTAGAGAGTGGTAAGCTGCCATGGAAGTACTAGGAATCGACCTTGGTTGTCTGGAAGGCAGCCAGTGCTCTTAACAGCTGCTCTCTTGGCAACATGATTTCTCCATGCCAAGGCAAGGGCAGCAGCCAGGTCTCAGGCAGTGCAAGACTAGGAGGGGACATTCAGCTCAGAAAAGAGCTAAACTTGATAGTGTTGATCTCTGCTTGGTGGGCACTGATTTCAAAGGCGTCTGCAAAGATTTCTGTTGGAAATGACAGAGCTAAAGAAATATGTTGCTGAAAAGGTTAAGTGTTATTTTGAGAAATTGAGGGGAAATGTCAATGTCACCTTCCAGCAGTCCTGATAGGTTAAATATGTCTGCTATCACTTTCAATGATCTATGTGTCTGCTACTGGACTCCAGAGACCGACTGCTCTGAATCCCTGCCCCAGCCCGACTGCACTTCGCAGTTTTGTGTGACCCTGACAGAGACCAATCAAACCCCAACACCAACCTAGCTAAATCTTTGGTTTACTTCAGACATGTAAGAGCCAAGTCGTGTTTATCAGACTTACGAAGTGTAGGCTCCCACTTCTCAGCTCACAATGGAATTTGGTCAGGGAGAGCCTTCTTCCCTTTCTCTAAAATACAACGAGGCACAGCAATGCATACGTGTAGTCCTGGCACTCAGGAGGCTGAGGCAGGAACACTACTTCAGCTTAGGAGTTTGAAGCAGTCAGAACTGGGGGTGAGGATAGGGGTGTGGCAACAACAGCTACTTTTGATTATTTTTTTCCTCCTCTTACCAGCTGTTGAACATATTTAATTCTTCACCTTTCACTGCCTGGACAGCCTCTGCACATACATTGGCTTTTACTAGATTAACGAAGATACTCATTTGTAAAAAAGAAGAGCGGAGTCAGGGAGAAGCCATGTAGACCTGCCAGAGACAGATGCCGGAACTTTAGCCGGTAAGCCACAGCCACGTGGCGATACACAGATTAATAGAAATGGGTTAAATTAATGTGTAAGAGTTAGCCAATAAGAAGCTAGAGCTAATAGGCCAAGCAGTGATTTAATTAATACAGTCTCTGTGTGATTATTTTGGGGGTCTGGGAGGCTGGGAAGCAAACAAGCAGACAGACAGCCTCCTTCAACATTTGTTCTTTAGAGGAACATCTCAGGGTTACTCTTGCTGCAATAAAACACCATGACCGAAAGGGCATTGAGAAGAAAGGGATTTATTTGGCTTACATATTCTCATTACAGTACACAGGGAAGCCAAGGCAGGAACTCAAACCAGGCAGAACTTGGGAGGCAGCAGCTGATGCAGAGGCCGTGGAGGAGCGCTGCATATGGGCTTGCTGCCCAGAGTTTGTGGAGCCTCCATTTTTATAGAACCCAGGACTACCAGCCCAGAGCTGGTACCACCCACAAGGGGCTGGGCCCGCCCCATCAATCACTAATTAAGAAAATGTGCTACAGGCTTGCTTGACCGGATCTTCTGAGGCATTTTGTCAATCGAGGTTGCCCTCTCTCAATGACTCTCGTTTGTGTCAACTTGACATAAAACTAGTTAGTACAAGGGATAATTAAGAAAAATGGCTACAGAGGAAGCTCTGCTTGTGAAGTCATCTGAGACCAATCTGGCCCTTTTAGCTTCTGCCAACCGCGTACTCACGCCAATGCATGGATGGTGATTTACATTACCTGGGCTCACTCTGCCGGCTGTCTGACCCAAGCCAGGTCATTACTAGGCTATGCCTCACTCATTTCCACCTCCTTCAAAGGAAGCTCTGATATTATACAGGCCTTTGGAAGGTTTCTGATGTCTGCTGGAGCTAGGAATCCTTAACAAGGCTACCTCTTAGATAAGCACAGAGGACGGAGGGGCTTCTGTAATTTATGGAAAAGCTGCAGGGGCTCCCCCTAAGAGATTCTGTCTGGGGCTCTGGCAAGGCAGCCCACGGTGAGTCCAGAAGTTAAGGCCCACTGCCAATGTGCGGTCCTCCCCTAGACGTGATGAGAGAGGACAATTCCACTTTCAGCATTTATTTCTCTTCTTCATAGGGAAAAAGTTTGTCTGGCGGACCTCTGAAAGACATGTGGTTCCAGTTATGTGTTTCATCTGCATCGGAGACCACATGACTTTAATGACAAGGCTGTGAGAGCGTGAATCAGGCAAACTCGTTTTGTTATATTGCAACAGAGGCTTGACAGTGAGAATGGCCTCCTGGGGACAAATTGTATTCTAGTGAGAAAGCATGGAGGGTCTATACATACTTCCAGGTCATGTGAAAAACTTTTAAAGTTTTTCATTTTTAAAAGAATTTTATTGGCATATTCTTCTTTTTTTTGGCATATTCTTCTATATCCACCTCAACTTCAGACTGAAAACAAAGTATCATAATCTAATTCCGGACCAAAAATGTGGTTAAAATTCTGGTTCCTGTACATGTAAAATCAGATTTTACTGTATTGCGTGCAGGATAAGTGACCTGGAGCAATTATCCAATGTGGGATTCCCCTCTGTTTGCTGTGAATACCATTGGTTAATAAAGAAACTTTCTTAGGCCGGTGATAAAGTAGAGTAGAGGTAGGCAGAGAAAACTAAACTGAATGCTGGGAGAAAGGAGGCAGAAACAGGGAGAAGCCATGTAGCCCTGCCTGAGACAGACATGCTAGAACCTTGCAGGTAGCCCACGAGCTTCATGATAAAATATAAAATAATGGAAATGGGTTAAATTAAAATGTAAAAGCTAGCCAATAAGAAATTAGAGCTAAAGGACCAAGATGTAATTAATATAGTTTCTTTGTGGTTACTTTGGGAGTCTGGGCATCGGGGAAATGAACAAGAGCCCTCCTTACTACAATCGTCACAGTCCCTTGGCATAAAGTATGCCATTTGCCAGGAAATCTAACCAAGTGCCAGTGATAACCACAGCCATACTGTATAAGAAGAGTTTATGCTCTTTAATCAATATGTAGATGGAGATGCAGAGGGGAAGAGAGGAAGGGAGGGATGAAAAGATGGAAGGAAGGAAAGATGGGGGAGTATTTTAACCATATATCAGTCCACTTAAAAGTTTCTAAGGATCAAAAGTACCTGTCCTGGTGTGCCACAGTGCCGCCTTGCTGTGCACCTCCAACTACCTACCAAGCTACGTGCTTCAGGCAGGCTTGCAGGGGATGCAGAGCATGTGACATGATACGAGCCAGAACTGGCTTCCAGCTCTGCCTCCAGCACTAATGGCTCTACCTATGTGATGAGCTGGAATATGTGTCAAATGACAGACACTCTTCTCCTCCTCTAAAATTAGAAGAGACTCGCTGCTACCTTATGACTATTATCAGAGAGATCACAAGTGACAACGGCCATCTCTCAGAACCCTCCCTGTAACCTTGTGGATGAAACTGTCACTGTCCCTTGCAAGCTGTAAAGTTCCTCACACATACAATGACATGGTCCAACTTCATTCTCAAAAATGTTTAATTGATCCAAACGTGTTCAGACCCCGTACTGGGTGCTAAGGCCACAGAGCTGAAGAGAGATGTGATCCATGCTTGGTGGGTTTTCAGAGTGCTCACGAGATAGATAAGTAAATAAAACAGCAGGAATGGTATGTAGCAAGAGCCGAGCACACACGGCTCAGTATGAGCAGGCGCAGGAGAAACATCTGCTAGGACAGACAGATATGAGAGCCACTGCATCCAGAAAGAGGAGTAAAGCGTTCAACGTGTCAACTGAACAAAAGGAAGCTGAGGGACAGGGACCAACACGAGGTACCTGGATGAATAACATGACATCCTAATATTAACGGACTGCAAGCACTTGGCACTGCTTCAGTAACACATCCAACACAGGAGATAAGGAAAAGGCAGGAAACTAGTGTCCCCTTTGAAAGCAAAGAATCCTAGTCCTTCCTCTTAATGACAGTGCAGCCTTGGGCAGGTGGGTCTTGAGCTTAATTACTCTGGGTCTTGGTTTCTTTATCTGCAAATGCCAAGTTGTTGTTATTAGCAGCATCCTGTTGAGCACTGGGGACCATCAACTAATGATGATTATCTCTGAACTTCTGAAAGGTTCTATGGAGTGTAGAATGTACCCTACTGTGTGTCAGATCCTCACTGAGAACAGACGGACTGACTATGTCCTAAGATGAGGAGGGAGGATGTCACGAAGGACAAGTAAGTCATCCCCAGGGTGTGCTCCAACAAGCTTCTCCCTTGCAACCAACAGTGAAGCCACTGTGGCTTTGACCGAGGACAGTCTTTAGAGTTGAGATGAACGCCACTTCATGAGTCAGCATCTAAACAAAATCCTCCAACTGTTCATTTCCTCCTGGTGCTGAGAACACAAGTTTGTTTGGAATCATGGATTAGTAGGTACCTGATGGTCCTGTGGCAACTTCTTGGTGTAAACACCATCATATTTTCAATTCCACAGTAAGTTCCTGAATGTCATGGGAAAAAGAAAGAAACCAAACCAAGCCTAGAAGGGTACTGGAGATGCACTTCTGAGGCAGAATGTTGCAAGGCCAGAAAAAGAATGGAAGCAGGAAGAGAGAAGGGAAGGAAGGAGAGAAGCAGGGAGGGGAAAGAAGGACAAAGAAAAGCAAAGGAAGGAGGCAGGAGGAGGTCCGGATAGGGGAGAGAAGAGGAAAAGGGAAGGGAAGGAGAGACTAAGTGGGGAGGGGAAAAGAGAAGGGAGGGAGAGGGAAGGTCAGGGTCGCCACCTTCTTGCGGTGTCAACAGAAGCAAGCAACGTCAGGAGGATGCTATCCAGCTATTAGGCCTGTGCACTGGCTATGCGGTGAAAACGAGTGTGACTGAGGAGAAATGGTGCACGACCCCTGAGTCTGTCAGCTGCTGAGGTGGCCTAGCCTGAGAAGCCCTCCTGGGACACCAGACACACATGGCCTTTTCTCTCCTGTGGTGTCTAGAGCTCGAGGCCTCAAGCCTCCTTCACTTCACTCTCAGACTCCAGAATCCCAAGGCCTGCTTTGGGGACTCACAGTTCTCAGGAAACACCGAGGTTTGAGGGCTTCTGCATTCCTGCAGTACAGTACTACGATGTTCATGACACAGAAAGGCAAGAAACGGGGAAATCACCAGTTTACATCCACAGCAGTGGCCGTGCCGTTCGGTTGTCTACTATTATCATAATTACCCTCCATCATGTTCTATCCTGGGACCAAGCTTCTGACTATGTCAGCCTTTCGGGGACAGTCAAGATGCAAACAGCACCAGTGAGGACTTATTAAAGCAGCAGGAAGCTACAGAACCTAAAAAAAGCAATGGCTGTTGGAGAAC
This sequence comes from Myodes glareolus, assembly GCF_982192425.1. NCBI lineage: Eukaryota > Metazoa > Chordata > Mammalia > Rodentia > Cricetidae > Myodes > Myodes glareolus. The sequence continues at coordinate 62,188,567 of NC_142033.1, read as the reverse complement.
AGGATAGACTATGGAAAAATATAGAAGACAAAACTGCCCTTGGAATTTTCTAGAGAGGCTTACCCGTGGGGGAAGACCATGGAAGTCAGTGGCACCGTCACATGTGCTGGGATCCCTGACGGAATAGAAAGGAGAAAAGCAGAATGCTAAGTTCTAGCATTTTCTACCTGATCTATTAGGATGTGAGAAGACAGCCACCTGACGCCACCGACAGGAACGAGTCCGGCCACCTTGCTTTCCTGCAATTGTATACGGCTGAACTGTGAGCCGAGTTAAACTTCTCTTCCCTTAGGTTTCTGTGTCACGGAGTCCGTTCCAGAGAAGAGGGAAGTGACAGACACACTCCTTCAAATCCTGCTCTCAGCTCCAGGTTAGCCAGTGAGGTGAGCCTCCTGACTTACAGGTTCAGAACTTTCCGCGTCTATTTTGCGGTTTCCTTCCTTGTTTGCTGGTTTCTGGCTTAAGGTGAAGAGGGAACCAGTCAAAAGGTAACTGAGCAAGTGTGGGCGTGAAAATTAGTAGCAGAACTCAGAGTTCTTACTGATGCTGGAATGATAGGGACAGTACAAAACCTCACTTCTTTCAGAGTGCGAGTTGTGGTTGAAGGGAAACAAGGTGATGCTTGCCTTGCCTTGCCTTGGGTGCTTTAGCCAAGACAAATGGGAGGAAAAAACGAGGCTAGAAAGCTAGATGAGATAACTAGGAAACAAACCAGGGCATTTTCACCTGGGTAAGTGGTGTCTGAGAATGGATTGTTCTTACTGCTGGCTTTGGGGAAGTCAGAAGTTAGCGGAACACTTATTTCCCTCACACTCTGTCACCCAGGCCAGACGTTCACCAAACTGGCTGATTTAATGAAGTCACTTGCTGAGGCCACTCCTTTGGCCTGCCCTCTCCTCTCAGCTCCATAATAGTGCTCACAGATACATCAACTGCCTCCCTTCATTGCCATGAAGCTGTTTACAGCGTGACCACAGCCTGCCAACTCAAATCAAAGTGAGTACAGACTTCGTAGGGGAGGATCACAAAGAGCCAAGTTAGGACTTGGTTTGTGCAGACAGTCCTGGTTTACAGTCACTGTCCTGATGTGTTCCTTGCCAACACTTTCTTCCCCTCTTAACCTGCGCCACTGCATATAATAAACCATACAGTCACTGTAACCGAGTAACTCTGAATTCAAATCTCAGGGCTGACTTTCCGTGTTATATACGTGGTACAGCTTGGAACATCACTTAACTTCCCTAAGCCTGCCATATGGGGGTGATATAGGCATCATTAAAGATGTAAGACCTTAGAAAGATGTCTAGTACTTAGTAAGAGCACAGCAGACTGCTGGGTGGTGGTGACGCACACTTTAATCTCACAACTCAGCAGGCAGGGTCAGGTGGAATCTGAGTTCTAGGCTACCCTGATCTACAGAGTGAATTCTAGTAAAGCCTGGGCTACACAGATACGCCCTGCCTCAAAGCCAACAAACAAAAAGGACACAGCAGACAACTGCCGTGATTATGAATCCTTGAAACCCCCTCAAATGCAGCCACATTGCTACAAGCCGCAACATTATACAGTAATTGCTCAGCTATCATTTCACAAACAACATATCAGAATCAAGGGATCTGATAAAGACTAAAGCCAAAAGGCAAGGCTTTTTGGTGTCACTGTTTGTGAATAAGTGGCTGTCCTTTGCTGTAGCTTCTTTTGCTGTAGCTGACTTTCCGTCTTGTTACATATCAGTCCTTAGGGTCTAGGCATAGAACATCCCATTTAAGATATTCACAGACCTCCAAGGACATAGAATTACTACCTGCCCAAAGCAGCTGTTTTGGTTTTTCCCTACTAAAAAGATTCTTAACTCCTTATACTCACTTTCACCTCAGTTTACTGAAGATTTTAATTCAGAAAATTTACGACTTGTGTTTTATTCTCAAGGACAGCAGAAGGGATAATTAACTGCAACCCAGAGACAGACCCACACAACACCCATGATCAGAACAGCTGATAACAGCATAGCCCAGAACTGATCATTTAGAGGCCTGGGTCCCTTCGCTTAGAGCAGTAAATCTAATCCAGACCTAGGCCCGTATGTGTTTTCTGATCAAGAGCTTGATCATTAGCTTCTCCATGACTATTTATGCCAGTTGCCTGGTTATCTGGTAGCCTCTATGTTTGCTGGGAGAAAAGAAGCCAAGAGCTGATTTAAACAACCTGTACCCTATTCATAACTTGACTGAAAATAAACTTTTTAGCTCTTTACTAACCACCTAAAGATCTAGCATAGCACACTAACTTTTCCCTCTAGAATTCCCTGATGATTTAATTTCTTTCTTAACTAACTTTCCCCACTAAGGAGTTCACCACATGTGTACTAGCCACTCTCATGGATCTCTCTCTCTCTCTCTCTCTCTCTCTCTCTGTGTGTGTGTGTGTGTGTATGTGTGTGTGCATGTGTGTATGTGCGTGATTTGATTCTCTATGGGGAAAAAGAATTCTGGCCCTGGAACCTGCTAGGACTGGGAAATTGTTGGTTTTAAGGATATATATGACTGGGAACGTTTGTAACCGGTAGAACAAGAATAAAAAGAAAGTGAAGAGAAGAATAAAGAAGCATGGACTGACGCCCACTGTGAGTAGACTTCTTTACCCTCAGATTTCTAGCCTGCCTTTAGCTCTTCTTTGATTGAACCCTGTGACCACATCTCACGTGTGGGTCCTCCCCCTAGGCTTGCCAATGTTATACCTCCATCAGTAGCATCCTCCCTATTCTTCTAGGCTAAACCCAAGGTGGGTAGCAGACTCCTCTAACATCAGAAGCTTATACCACATTATCCACCTGTGTCATTTAACAACCTGCTGTCTTACATAGACGTACTTAGCGTCATTACATCTTGTTTCTGCCATCAAGGAAACTGCTCTTTCCTTAAGGAAGAAAATGTTCTCTCTCCCACGTAAATCCCATAGCCCCAAACCAGGACTCTGCTTCTGGGCCAAGTGCTCCATAAAACCTGCAAGCCCTAGACAAGACGCGAATGAGATCCAAGAAACTAGCATCTGTCTAAGTGGGAGTACAGAGTTTCCCCTGAGAACAACAACAAAAAAATCTAGACATATAAGCATGGCACTTAAATTTGAGGTTTTCCTTCATTTTGTTTCTGTATACCTTTCCTTCAGCTTTCTTATTAAGCCATGAAGGAGGATGGGGTGCAATGGATGACCAAAAGCTTCTTACATACTTAAAACACAACTGCAGTCATCATTGAACGTGAAGACCCCAGGCATTCAACATCACATAAAACCTGGTTTCCTTAAATCTCTGCATGGGTTTTCAGGCTGGCTTGTAAAGATAAACTTTTGTAAAAGTTTCATGTATAATAATAATAATAATAATAATAATAATAATATCATTGAACCCTCAAGTGCAGACCGTTCTAGATAATCTGCATACAGGGGGAACCTATAGGTAAATGTTTCAAAACTTGATGGATTTAGATACCCGCCTTTTTCTTTAGGTTCTATCTGAAGTTGTATATTATGTGGGAATATGGTATGATTTAAACTCTGACCAACAACACAATAGTTTTCAAAACAGCAGATCAAATGTATACAGTTATCTACAGGTAAACATGTACCCTTTTTTATTTGTTTCTTATAGGAAAAGCACTTTCTGTAAAATGGAAATAAAGCAGATAGCTCTGTTGTGCTTGAGATGAATAACATCACAAGAAATAATTCTGCATCAAGCTTCTATGGTCAAAAAGCATTTCAATATCACCATGGACCCTTTGTCCAGCGACAGATGGAGATAGAGACAGAGACCCACATTGGAGCACTGGACTGAGCTCCCAAGGTCCAGTTGAAGAGCAGAAGGAGGGAGAACATGAGCAAGGAAGTCAGGACCACGAGGGGTTGATCGATCCACCCACTGAGACAGTGTGTCTGAGCTAAGGGGAGCTCACCAAAGCCAGGACTGGGACTGAAAGAACATGTGATCAAACAGGACTCCCTGAATGTGGCTGACAGTGGGAGCTGACTGAGAAGCCAATGATAATGGCACTGGGATTTGTCTCTACTGCAAGTACTGGCTTTTTTGGATCCTAGTCTATTTGGATGCACACCTTCCTAAGCCTGGATGGAGGAGGGAAGGTCTTGGACTTCCCACAGGACAGGGTACCCTGACCTCTCTTAGGACTGGAGGGGGAGGAGGGAGGGTGAGTGGGGAAGCAGGAGGGAAATGGGAGGAGGGGAGGAAGTGGAAATTTTGAATGGTATTATTTATAAAGCAATAAAAAAAGAAAAAAAAGCATTTAAATGTAATAGGAGTTTTAATTGTGTGCCAAGCACGAGGAAGTCAGTTGGGAATGACAGAGGAGATGCCCCACCTCTGTGTGTTAAGAGTCCTCCAGAGTACAGCATTCCTCACCTGCACCCTCATATCTCAACCCTTCTCACCCCTTGCCCTCCCCCCAGCCCACCTGTTTGTCCCATTAGCCGACATTGATCACGTAGCCCTAAGTGAGCAAGCTTCATCTCCCAGAGCCTTAACGTTCCCCATAAAAGAAAGCAATGAATGTTTATGATCTTCCCTAAATAACAAGTCCCCTCACACCAAGTGTCCTAATTAGTGCCAGTTCTCAATGACCAAGTGAGGCACAGACTTCTACACAAAACTCTGCTGTGGAGGAATCGCTAATTAAAAAAAAAAATTTAAAAAAAGCAAAAAACCAAGGCCTCAGGTGCAAAAGTTGACAAAATCCTTTCACAAATGAACTCCTCAACAGGGAAAAGTAACAACTGGGGGAAATGTCCCCCCTCCATAGATAACAGAAACGTGTGTTACAATCAATGCATACCGTTTACAGCTCAGTACTTTACCAGACTACACAGGGAACATAAAGTTTTACAGACCTTCTGATGCACTGGAGGTCTTCCGAAACCTTTGAACATAGCACCTTCTGGCTAATAACGCAACTGGGGGTAAATATCTGAAGTGCAAAGAGAAGTTCAATGCACGCATAACCCTAGTGTAAAACTAAAATGAAAAGGGGGGCTCAGTTTTCCTGTGATCTCACTCCTGTTCTCTGTGAACACGACTGGTGGAGGGGGGCTCAGGTGAAGGTGGAGAAAGAGAAGGAAATGCAAGCGGAAGGAGAGGCGCTAGAGCCGCTGGAGAGCCGGTTTCAGTGTTTCGGGGTACTCCGTTTTCTCTTAATGCATCCAGCAGCTGACTGCTCCCAGAACAAATTACCGCTCCGGACCCACTTACCTGCCTACCCCAGCTCTGCAAGAAAATACCCACCCACTAAGAGAAATATATTCATACAGAAGGCTGGGTTCATGCAAAAGCCCTCAATGTCAGGAAGGAACTCATAGTTTCTGGAAACTGAAAGGCCAGAGTGGCTGCAGTCCAGCAAACCAGGACAGAATAGCTGGAGACAGACTCAGAAATGAACAGAAATGTTTACTGAGCAGCCAATAATACGTTTACTGGGCTCTCAATAAGTTCTAGGTACCATACCAGGCTCTGGGGACACAGGACTGTAAAGTTAAATGAATACAGTCATTAGAGCCCTTCCCATAAGATGCTTAGATTCTGAGAAATAAACAGACAAATACTGTACAGGCATTAGCCTTGTATTTCAGGGGATATGTTTCAAGACCCCTCAGCTGATGCCTAAAACTGCATATAGCACTAGACCCTAGATAAACCGTTTTTAATACACGTAATCTAATTATAAATGAGGCACAGCAAGAAATGAGCAATAACTAATAATACAATAGAGCTATAACACATTACTGCAATAAAACCACCCACATCCGTACTCTTGTGTTTCAGGCTCATTATTTAAGAAAATAAAGGTTACAAAAGCATTGTCTGACACCGCACCAGTAAAGGTGACAGCAGAGATGGCTAACAGTCAGGTAGCTTATACAGCTTGGATGTTGTAGATGAAGGGATGGCTCATGTTCTGAGCAGAATGGATCAGAAAGACACAGAGTTCTTCACGTTACTCTAAACATCATACAACCTGAAGTTTACTAATTATGCATAACTGAAATTTTCAATGAAAAACTTTAGATTATGGAAAACTGAAACCACAGATAGTAAAACCCCAGAGAAGGGGGTACCACTGCAGTAATAGGGCATATGAGATGAAGAATGATGGAAAGAGAGTTGGGGGATGGCCCGAAGGGAGGCAATCTGACCAAAGATTGGAGGGAAATGGGAAATAAGCAAATCCAAAAGAATGGTTCAAAGGGAAATACAGGTGCACAGGACCTGAGGCAGGGGAATGCTCAGCAAGTCTCGGGGACAGCAGGGAGGCCACCTAGCACAACCACCACAGTCTTTGCTACACATGCTGAAGGTCAACATGGGCCATAATCCAGGTGAGTGACAGCCTCGGCTGGGAGAAGACAGAAGGGGACAGATCTGACACATACTCCTCAGACAGTTCCAATTTCCAGGTGAGTGAGCTGGCCTCCCGTAAGACTGGGTCACCCTGTTGCTGTATTATTGACTGGAGTTCCCTGTTGCTGTATTATGAACTGGGCCCTTCTGTTGCTGTATTATGGACATGGGAAGCTGCCATTCCCAAAGTCAGGAAACTTGATTTGGCTTAAATGTCAGAAGCACATACTCGTTTCTGCTCAGTTTCACCCATGCACAAGTTGTATCTGGATGGGGAAGTCTCTTTAAAGAAATGCAAGACGATGTCAGTAAGCCTGGAACATCATCCTCAACATGTCTTGCTCAATTACCCTCCAGACGCTCATGTCCAAATCTCATTAGGCTGAGCTTCTGGGTCAGCCAATGCCTAAGAGGATATTGAAGCATACACAAACCTTTTCTTATCCCCTCACCCAGACCGTGCAAAGAGAGCCTTTGGCTCAATTAATATACCCACCATTTTCAATCACTAACAACATCCGATTGAGACTTTGTAAAGCCAAGATCCAAGAACTTACAGATTCCTTCTAGAGAAAGGTTGACTATGAACATACTGTCACATGACTGTCTTTGGGATCCCAGAGTTGACTAAGAAAGAAACGAAAGAACAGAAGAGCAAGATCAGTCATCATTGCACATCTGGGCATCCCATGCTAGCCCACCCCAGGGCACCTGTCCACACAAACCAGCAGGAAAAGAAGTACATGAAGAAAGTCCCAGTAGAAAGTCCTGCCCTGGTGGCTAAGTGGACAGTGCTCTCCGGTTTCCCAGCAGACACGTGAAACTACTCGGGGCAATTGTTTAAGAAAATCTAAAGACTGGAAAGAAGCCACTTTGGTTTGTTTCCTTCTGACGCACACCCAGGAACAATAGCCTAAGAGGGTAAGTTTCACACACAGTTCCAGAGGACAGCAAGGAGAGACAACGCCTAAGGGACATTCCAAATGAAGTCCACACAGGTCACGGCCAAAAAACGCATCTGTGTGTACTTGAGGACGTGCTGTTGAAGACGTTACCATTTTCAAATGAGTAGACCGTATCAACTGCATTTAGTGTTTATCATAACTTTTTGTCTATTTATCTGTCTGTCTGTTTTTCAAGACAGGGTTTCTCTATATAGCCCTGGCTGTTCTAGAACTCACTTTTCAGACCAGGCTGACCTCAAACTCAGAGAGATCTGCCTGCCTTTGCCTCCTGAGTGCTGGGATTAAAGGTCTGTGCCACCATGCCTGGCTCATCACAACTTTTTTTTTTTTTAGTTTATACTGTGTCTTTTACAACATGTATCTTGATCCCATTCATTTCCCCATCCCTTCAAATCTGCCCACTGCACCTGTGCCCCCTCCCAACTAAAACAAAATTTAAGAGAAAAAAGGAAAAATATAAAAATGGGAAAAAATTTAAAATCTCATAATGGAAACTACAGTGTGACACAGTAAGTCACACCGTTGACCCCTTTGCCCACAATCTTTACCTGGAAGTGTTCCTTGCAAAGAGTTCTAGGCTTCTGGCTTCTACTACACTACCAATATGCCGGGCCCTCACTAGCTAGGACTTTTCCTGAGCATCCTATTGTCGCCCTGTGTTGTGGAGATCCTGCAGCTTTGGGTCTGTGGGTCAGGTCCCTTCACATGCTCCAATAGGTCATTGATGGGGTGGATGTTGTGGCAGGCCAAGTCATAACCCTGAGTCTGGGCCTGGGCAGCTGTAGGGTTGGTCCACCAGATGAGAAATGGGGGCAGCTCTTCCATATTTAGAACTTCGGGGTTGGCTTACTCATACCTGTGCGCCTAGGGTGGTTCTCACACTCTTATGACCACAGGACCAGCTCTCTCCCTGCCCCAGGCATTGATGGGTGGGAGAAGAGAGCAACTCTCCCCGACTCATGCCACCCCAAAACAGATGAGACGTGGCGACACTCTCCTGTGCTTACTACTTTGGGGCTGGCTTACCCACACCCGCATTAATAGGGTTGGCTCTACTGTGCTGCCCTGGTGAGGTGTAGGGCATGCTCTCCCGAGTGCTGTAGTTGGTTAAGGTCAGGGATGGCTCTTCTACTCTTAGGAACACCAGGTCAATCCTGCCACATGCCTCAAGTGTTGGTGGGTTCGGAGGGGCATCACCACCGTCCATGCTGCCACAGACAGATGAGGGATAGGGACATCTCTCCCATGCTCACAACTTTTTAAAAGGGTAAAAGTTACTTAAATGGCATTAGTCATACTAGGCAAAAGGGATGATAAAAATTGAAATAATAAACTACTAGAAAAAAATAAGAATATCATATTTCAATATCTATAGGACAAGGCCCAGATGGTCTCAGCGATTCTTTTTAGAAACTAACAATCAAATTGAAATAGATACAATTCAAAATTTATAAAAATGCAATTAAACTTTTAAAATTAGAATGCATTAACTAAAACTAGGCCCAGTCAGGCTAGTTGGGGTGGAACAGGATTGGAATTAGAAAGCAGAAGCAGGAGGAATCAAAGGTTCAAGGCCAACTTGAGCTACATAGTTGTGATTTGGATGAGAATGGTCCCCACAGGTTCATGTTTGAGTACTTGGACCCAGTAGGTAGGACTGTTTGAGAAGGATTAGGAGGTGTGGCCATGCTGGAGGAAGTGTGTCACTGGGGGTGGACTTTTCCATTTCAAAAGATTGATGCCATTCCCAGTGTTCTTGCTTTGCTTGTGATCAATACATAGGCTCTGGGCTATTTCTGGTGCCTTGCATTTGCTCTACCATCATGGACTCTAACCCTCTGAAACCATTAAGTCAATTATAAACTTTCTTCTATAAGTTTCCTTGATTGTGGTGTTTTATTACAGCAATCGAAATGTAACTAAGACAGAGTAAATTTAAGATAAGCCTGGGCCACAAAGGGAGACATTGTCTCAAGCTATATGTGTGTGTGTGTGTGTGTGTGTGTGTGTGTGTGTGGAGAGAGGGGGTCTGAACAAAAGGTGTTAGTTTTTCCTTTAATAGTTATCTGTTACTGGGGTTGTTAGGATCAGACCTGAGGTTCTGGCAGCCCCAACAAGCTAAGCTTGGCCACTCATCTATCAAAACAAACAAATAATAGCAAAAAGGTAGAAAAGGGAGATTTATTCAGTGTAATTACACTGGGAAGGAAGAGGAACAAAGAGGTCCAGTGACCTCCTAAGTACAGTCGGGCCCTGACATGAGATTTGGTTTTAAACAGAAGGCAGAGCGTATGCATAACTAGTCAGTCCTGGACACAGTGTGGTTCTGCCTGCCATAGACCCACCACTGTCTGCCCCAGTCTCTACAGTGAGGTACCTGATGACCTGTGTGCATCTTTCCCGAGGAGACAAGTTCCTCTTCTGAAGACCCTAGGTTTCAGCCTTTTCCTTCTTCCAGCCTGAGACTCCTGAGGGATTGCAGTTTCCTTTGGTCCATTGATAGCCATGTCATTTGCTAGCACAAGTTTGTCTCGTATCTTCATTCTTACTAGGACGGTTATACCCCAGGAGCTGGTAAAGACCAGCTATAAATACTGGGTCTATTCCTGTTTAGCAGGGAACACACAGCTCTCCAGATAGAGATATCTGGAGATAGAGCATTTTCCCTGTGTCTGTCTCCAGATTTTCTCCTCTGAAAGGACAGACACTGTGTGCTGGAGAGATGGTTCAGTGCAAGGATGAAGACCTCGATTTAGATTCCCCAGTAACCAGATAAGAGCCAGGCACAGCCCTCATCTGTGACTGTAGACCAGTGCAGCAGAGACAGAGGGATCCTGTCTCTAGCCAGTCTAGCTCAAACAGCAAGCTCTACGTTCAGAAAGAGATCCTGTCTCAGGAAACAAGGTGGAGAAAGATAGAGAGAGGTACCAATATGGATCCACAGCCTCCACACAGACGCTAACAGATATGAGCATCCACATACACACAAGACAACACACACACACACACACACACACACAACAGCCTGCTCTAGTGTGACATCATCTTAACCATAATTACATCTTCACTGATCCTAATTATGCAAATTCTGAGGTACTGGGGGTTAGGACTTTCATATACAAATTGTGTAGATAAAATTCAGCCTATGACACCGAGTTTGCTGACCAGCTGTTGTGTGCTTTTCATATACACTAATAATATAGTTATTAATGTGTGGTGACCAAATATCACTAGAAGTAAAGAAACAGGAATGTAAAGACATTGAGTGCTTTAAAAAATAAGTCAAAGCTATGAGGATGTGGCTCAATGGGAGGACACCGGAATCAATTCCCAGCACCACACACACAAACACACACACACACACACACACACACACACACACACACACACACACACAAATCAAATGTAAAGCCTTACTAAAGGCCAGAGGGTTGGGTGTATGAAGAAAAAATAAACTACAAATCTGGAACTCTGAGACGCAAGTGGTTCTGCTTTTGCTCTACTTCAAAGAAGTAAAAACAAAGAAGTCTAAAATTATAAAGGATGTGAGTGTGATTTATATCAGAAACACTAATTTTGAAACTTCAATTAACTCATAATAAAAACAAAATTTAAGTCTTGGCTGTACATCAAAAGATTGTCCAGTGGATGGTTTAAATTTTTTGATTAAAATAAGCTTTTTTTTTAGGCCTAGGAAACATTATAACAACAGGCATGGAAAGATGCCCCTGATAAGTGAAAATTTCAAGTCACAAAATGTCCCAGAGTATCACATTCTTTCCCCAAAGTTGAAGCTTATTGGAGAACAGGCTGAATGAACAAGACCCCGACCATCAGGGCCACCACAGGAGAGGCATCTAAGAAAGACACAACCAAACATTATCTGACTTTTGCTTTGAATGTATGTCAACATCTATAGATGGTTTTGTCTCACGTGTAAACCTTGATCAATAAAACCACCTTATTCACGAATTCTACATTACTTCATTTAACCAGCTGGGAATCATGGACTAGGAAAAGGGTACCCTGAGGAGAGTGTTGCTGAAAAGAGGTGAGTCTCGTCATAATCTGTCCCTGCTCTTGTGTGCATCTCAAATGTTTGTTTTCTTTTTTCTTTTTCATGTATATTGAGGCACATGTCTTAGTGTGTTAGAGTGTAGTACATGTAGAAGCCAGGGGTTGATACCTGGTCTCTTTCATGGATTGTTTTGCCCTTCATTTGTTGAGATGGGGTCTCCCAGTGAGTTTGAAGCCCTGGTTTGGCAGGTGAGATTAAAGAAACTGCCTGTTTCTCTCATATCCCATCTCCTGGGTTACAAATGTGGGCCTTGATTTTTATCTGAGTTCTGAGGCGCTGAACTCAAGTCCTCAGAAGTGCTTGCATGGCAGGTACAGGACAGAATGACTCACCCAGAAACTCTCAAATACCAAGTTGAGTGGATTAGCAAAATTTGATATGCACACATTACAACTATAAATAACAAATAGCCTCCTAAATGAAAAGCCGGAACCAACGAAGTGAATAACCAGTCCTTGCCACCACAGGTTGGCAGAGTGGCTAGTTACTCTTGGCAGACAGTGGCAAGAAAGCAAGTATTAGGTGTGGTCTTGTGGGAGACGGGTTCCTTCTCTGCTGTGATGTGTGATATTTGTGGAAAGTCAATTTGATAGCTTATCCATGCTGATCTGTACACAAATTTTTACTTTGTCATTTTTTTTTACTGTTTTTAAAAAGTAAGAAATTACTATAATTAGCAGTTTCTGCTAAGCCCCCAGATAACACTGAAGCTGGAGTAAGAACGAGCTAGCCCTACTCCAGACGTAACAGGGATTCTTAGATGGCTGAGGGGAACCACACACTTCTCTGTGGCCTCCTGCACATAGCTATCTATGGTCAAGAGTGTAGGTTGTCTTAGTGATCTCTAACTTCCTACTGTCTGTGGAACCTTATGTGGACACTCCACACCTGTCTGACATCCATCTACCCACAAACCCTGACTTCCCAGCTGGTTTTCCTGCTCTCTGGGTCCTTTCCTGGGTTCATCTGTCAGCTTGCAGCACTTAGCCTCTCCCTGCTTCTGGGATTTAACCACACGTTCTCAGCTCAGTTCAAACTCTAGTCCTTTGGGGAAACCTCCCCTCGTTTCTCTGCCACTATCAATACGAACTTCCATGAGTCCACCATTCAAACATCAGGGTGACGGTGGCCCAGTCTGCCTGTAGCAGAGCTGATCTGGGGGGAGAGGAGCTTCTGATCGTTGAAAGGTGGGCAACGCAGCCAAAGCTCTCAGCCAGACAGCACCAGGCTCACGCCCCGAAGAAAGGCTTTGCCGAGCTGGAATGTGAGTGCTTGGAATCAGACAAACCAGGTGATAATCTGTCTCACTTTCTAAGAATAGAACTTGAGGCTTAGCGTCTCTGAGGGGTACGGGGTTATTAAGAGAACCAAGGAAAAGGTGTATCCGGTTGTATGGGGACCATTAAAACGACATATCCAAGTGCCAACCCTAAAACCTGCAAATGTTATTTGTGAAAAAATCTTTACATACATTTAACTATGAGTTAAGTATCCAGAGAGGACTTCATTCTGGGATAGCAGGGCCCTAAAAAGAGGAGGGACAGATGGCAGTGACCCTACACAGGCTAAGCCACCTGGCACCATCAGACTGGAGGAAGCCAGCAGCATTCTCTCCTAGGGCCTAAGGAGAAGGCAAAACTGTGTCTATGCCTTGATTTTGGCTTCCGGTTATGATACAATATTCCAGGGCTGGTGTAAGGGCCCAGACTGTGACAATCTGTTACCACCACCCTGCAAAGCCAATAAACACAGGGCATGTGACTGCTTCTCTTGTCTCTGTGACCTCCAAAACCTGACACTAACCCAATACAGATTATAAACATTCATATGGTATTTGATAAACAAATAAATGCCAATGAGTGTTACTATCAAGTGTTATTCTAGGGCTTTATAATACTATTTGCTTAATACGTAAATACAGTGACCCCAAAGTAGATTGTGTTATTAATACTGTCATCTTCTAGGTGAACAGAGAGGTTAAATAACTCGCTCACCGTCACAGAGCTAGTAAAGTTGGGAGGCTGATTAGGCACAGGCTCTTTACTGTCACTCAGAGGCCTGGGTTTTGTAAATCTAGACCCCAGACACACAGTGGGGTTCTGATCTTTCGTATGCACGCGAAGGTTCGCTCTGCTGGGCCTTCTGACCTGGCACTGCCCTACGCAGACCACGCGGTACAGCTGCTCCTCCAGGGACTGAGGGCCTGTTTCCCCGAGGGGCTGGCTTCAGCCTGCAGCTGCTGAGGTGCCTCCCAAGTTTATGCTCACACTAATCTCCTGCTTCCTGGGGGAAACTCCTGAAGCATTCCAGTCAGGGCAGGGCCCCACGGAGCAGGAAGCCCAGCTCCTAGAGCCTTTTGAAAGACGTTTCCTGCTGCTTTCTAGTAGCTTACAGAAAGAGAAACTCTTGTGTGGACGAGGAAACAAGGCAATAGTTGGCAGGACGTGTCTTGAAGTTTGGCTACGTGGTTGTACAATGAAGGGGAAGACAGACACAGAGAAATAAGGTGCATGTCATACTGGCCATATTGTGACACACTCACTGTTCACCAACCCCCCCACACATACACACACACACACGCACACACACACACACATATGCACACACACAGGGCACTAGGGACCGTGTAAGCACAGTGTGAAGGAAACATCTCTAGCCACAGAGTCAGGGACGTTGGTCAAAGGTCAGCATGGAAGCTGGCAAGATGGCTCTGTGGATAAAGGCGCTGGCCACCAGACTTGACAATCTGTGTTCGATTCCCTGAGACCTACATGGTGGAAGCAGAAGAGCAACTCCCGCGAACTGTCTTCTGATCTCCACACGTGAGCTGTGGACGGAGTGCATAGGTAGGCATGCGCGTGAACACACATAGAAGTAAATGTAAAACAGACGCTCGGTGTGGTCTTCGGGCCATCAGCACAAGGGACGTAGAAGCGTTCTCTCAAGCCTTTGGAATCTCACTGTCTGTGGGAGCCTCAAAGCCGCAGTCAGCTGCTTTGTCTAGCTGCAGGCACCGAGCAATCCACTCAGGGTTCCAGCCTCAGCCGCAGCTCCTCAGACACTAAGAGGAGTTAGTTCAGAGTGGACAGAGTGTAATCCTGTAAGGTTGCTGGGATGGAAGGAGAGGTACAGGCCGCCCAGCAGAGACTGGGGAACAAGGAAAAAGACACTTCTGGTTTTGCCCTGGTGACCTTCTGTTTGGCAAGGTCCAGTGCCAACGTGAGTCACACGAACTATAAAGGACAATAACTGCTTTGTATGAAGTAGGTGAGAATATACAGGTGCTATATAATCTAGTGTGTCATCTAGTACAGGTGCGACAATCTAGTACCTAGCTGTTAGTACATACACACCTGTTGGACTGTCCCCGGGGGCCAAGCAACTTTCCTGGAACCGCCTCTCTCTGCTTCTGATGTTGTGGTGACAGCAAAGGCTCAAAGCAGCCGGGGGCACCGAGCACCACTCTGGCCATGGTTAGTGAGAGACTCCATGGTTGATTGGCTTCCCTAGGTGTGTAGAGTTGGAGATGAGCTGCCCCCAGCTTTCTCCAGGAAACTACTCTGTAACCTGTAACACGGGTAAATAAATTCGATACAACAAAAAACGGTAGGAATTGACAGTGAGGGCGAAAAGGCAGGGCTGGGAGGGGGCAGGAGATGCTAAGGCCTTCGGGAGTTCTGAGAGGAGGTAGAGGGAATTTCAACAAGGCCATCTCATGCCTCGCTGGGCGCCCTGATGCTCAACTGTTTGATCACTCAGTCAATGAGCTTATTTAACTACAAGATGGAGAACATGGAGACTCTAAGGTCCTGAGGGGATCCCCAACTCCATAGGAACCCAGCCTCACTCCCCCTCAAGCACCAATTCTACCTCCTCGTTAATGCACCAGATCCCAGGGACAAATCATATTAGTCTGGAGATACTTTTTGAAATAGGCCAACCATCCTAAGATCTAATTAAGAATATCTAAAGCAGGGTGAACAATTATTTTACAAAATTTCATAAAACTAAATGCAGACAAGTCTGTCTTTTTTTCTTTGTTTTTTTCTTGAGAATGGCTGAGTCTAGAACAATCACATTGTTGCCACACAGAATTGGAAGAGGCACTATTTAACATGTGCAGTGGACTGTCTGCAGTGCCCACATTCTACATGCAAAGGCTGTAACTTCTCATATTGTCTTATGGTTATGTTAACTCCTTTTTCAAAAAAAAAAATCTGGGTGTTACTCTTTTCATTGTTTGTAGTTTCATTGCAATACCCAATCCATGGTTATTTTAAGAGCACCATATTAAAACAAAAGGAAAAGCAAATTACCCATAGGAAGCCAAGGACAACTGAGCAAACAATGAGTCTCAGAAACAAAGGTCTCCCAGTCTGCCTCTTTCTAACAACTTGAGCACGAACTCTTTCCGACTCAGTTTCCCAACCTGTAAAAAAACATTTGGCTATCACTGATACTCCACCTATGACCATTACCTGCCTCCAAAAATTGTGGAGGATTTCTGAGTTCAAAGGTAGCAAAGCAAGCATTGCGGGTTGATAGCTGGGGACAGCAGGTAAGGAACAAAGAAGCAGAGAAAATTCAAGAGCCTATTAGATGCAGGCATCCTTGTGAGGAGAGAGGACCACTCAGAATGGCACTAAGTTCTGGATCCTGGCGCCCATTCTGCCACTGGGAGACCTGCCAACCAGACACGGTCTGGACATCCTGGGAAGTCAAAGAACTGCTACCACCAGGGAAATTCTATGTAGAATGTTCCCAAGGGAGCAGAAGCAAGGGCATTTAAATGATGCCTAGGAATTGGATACCCGCAAGACCTCCAAGACTCAGGTCAGCACAGGAGATCCCAGAGGAGTTCTGGTGAGGATCCAGTGAGGACAGTGTCCCAGAAACCAGAGGCCTTGAACCAGA
Source organism: Myodes glareolus (assembly GCF_982192425.1). Classification (NCBI taxonomy): domain Eukaryota; kingdom Metazoa; phylum Chordata; class Mammalia; order Rodentia; family Cricetidae; genus Myodes; species Myodes glareolus. The sequence goes on along the minus strand of NC_142033.1, from coordinate 62,172,204 downwards.
CCAGCGACTCATTACAATGAACATTTGCCCACAAAACTGATGGCACACCAGAGACTCCAATGCCACCAGGGCGAACAACGAGGTGTTAGAGAGGCAAAAAGATTTTTCTGTTGTTATGGTTTTTGTTTTGCTTTGTTTGTCTTCGGGGGGGTTATTTTTTTTTTAATTTGTTTCCTTTTGTGGAGGAATGTCAAAAATGAGGAAAAGATATGGGGGACCGGGAGGTAAGCAAAATTGGAGTACATGATGTGAAACTCCCAAAGAGTCAATAAAGAAGCAAAATTTTAAAAAAAATGGAAGTCATCTTGTTCCCATGTCCCCGCCCTACATCAACTTACACATCATATTTGGCCAACTTTTCCTCTCAGGTAATAAAGTTAATAGAAACCCCAATTATTGGCTATTCTTGGCACATCAGGCACGGTTTTAAACACAGGCTTTACATACAACATCTCATTTAAGCCTCATGAATAAGAACCATAAAGTGGTTCAGATTCCATCTACAAGAAACAAAGACCTGAGAGTTGACAACTTGACCTGGATCATCCCTGCAGGACATTGTAAAAGCTATGACATAAACACGGTCCCTTGGACATGAAATGGATACTGCATTCATTGCGTGCCTTCCCCCCTGACGTTCCACTTCGTTATATGTTCATGGCTATCCCTCTAGACCGCTGGAGGGGCATCCACCGCCATGTGATCCACCCTCAAGCACTGATGAGACTCTTTCCCAAACCCAATTCCACTTAGACTTTAGCTCACAACATCTAACAGGGGCACCACTGGAAATTGGGATGTTCAATTAATGCTTCTCAATGGATGCTGCCTGTTCTTCCTTCTTTCCAGCTTTGACTCTTATTGACCACGGCCAAACTATTCCATGAACGTGCTCTCTTGTTCACTGCGGTGGTTTAAATAAGAATGTCCCCATTCCCCGAAGCTCATACTTTTGAGTGCTTAGTCATCAGAGAGTGGCACTGGCTGAGAAAGACTAGGAGGTGTAGCCTTGCAGGGGTAGGTGCAACCTTGTTAAAGGAAGCGCATCTTTGGGGGTGGCCTTGAGGTTTCAAAAGACCAAGCCAGGCCCAGGGGCTCTCTCTTCCTTTTGCCTGGGGATCTGGACATAGAACTCCCGTCGACTTCTCAAGCACCCTGTCTGCCTTTGTGCCACCATACTCCCTGCCGTGATCACAAAGGACTAAACCTCTGAAACTGTAAGCAAGTCCCATTTAAATGCTTTCTTTTATAAAAGTTGCTGGTTATGATGTCTCTTCACAGCAACAGAACAAAGACTAAGACATCCACTAGTACAGGATGACTCTGTGCCTCCCAAATTCATAAGCCGAGATCCAATATGTTGGCCTTTGAAGGTATGGCCTTTGAGGAATAACTTGGTTTAGATGAAGTATACAGGCTGAGCCCTTATGGTGAGATTTGTACCTGGTGAAAAGAGGAGGAGAGGGAGGATGTGTGTGTAACTGTCTGTTTCTTTTCTTTCCTTTTAAATGTGAAGCCCAGACTGGCCTCGAACTCATGATCCTCCTGCCTCTGCCTCCTTCAGCAACTCCTACCTGTGTGAGCCCCCACAGCAGGCCTGATTGTCTGTTTCTATCTCCAAGCACGCATCAAGGAAAGGATATGTAACCACCCAGCAAGAAAACAAAATTCTCATCCTTCAGCACAGGGACACCCAAGGTGATGCACAGCTTTCTTCTTCGTGAGCCTCAGGCTAGCGCACAGTCTCTGTCTGGGTGACTCCAAGCCAGGAAGATGTTCATGAGATAACCATACCAGGTTGTAGAATGCACTGTGCTATGGTTCAGCTACCCACATTCTTAATCAATTCATATCTATTCTCTTTTGTCCAAGAAATAAAACTGTGTCTCAAGTCTCAACAGAACAAAGAGTTCCATCTCTACCCTCTTCAGGATGCAACATGGGCTTCTCTCAAGAATTTTGAGTGATAACTCAGTAAACGGATTTTGTTGGACACGAGATGCATGGCAAGCAGAGAGAACCCAGGCTTCAGTGTCGCTTCCTCCACCACCACTCCTCAGTCTACACTAAACTCAGGCAGAAGCACAGACCTATGGATAATGGCACCTGTCTTAGTGTTTCTATTGTTACAGTGAAACATTGTGACCCACGCAAGTTGTGGAGGAAAGGGTTCATTTGACTTGCATTTCTGCATCATATAGTACATCACTGAGGGAAGTCAGGACAGGAATTCCAACAGAGAAGGAACCTGGAGGCAGGAACTGATGCAGAGGCCATGGAGAGATGCTACTTAAGGCTTGTTCCTCATGGCTCTCTTCCAGAACCTAGAACCAATGGCCCAGCCGTTGCACTACTCACAATGGGCTGAGTCCTCCATCCTCAATGACTAATTAAGAACATGCCTTAAAGCTAGATCTTACGGAGGCTATAATTTTCTCAATTAAACTACCCTCCTTTCAAATAACTCTAGTTGTGTCTAGTTGACATAAAACTAGCCAGCATACCATCTATCAACATATTAGATTTGCCTAAATTTTCTGTTTGGGTTAATATTCTAAAGGTATGCCCCATGATTTGGCACCTATGGCATGCATGGGCCCCAATGAAAGTCATGCCTATTTCATTCATGTCCTTGATAACATAAAGCACTTACGGACACTTGGGGACTATTATGAAATCTAGTAACTGGGTGGAACAATGTAAAAGAAATTAGGATGAGAGAAGGAAACTGAAACCCTAAGGTGTCAACTGTCAAATTCAACATTGTGTTCTGAAAACACTCTAATAATTTTCCTCTTAAAAGGGAAAATTGTCCTGCTTTGGTCTGCTGCTGTAACTCAGGCATGTCTCTCTTCACTACTATGAGCTAGGTTAACACCCTCAGATCTCTACACACCAGACAGCTCTTTTCTAACCTAATAATGCTGCTGATGGAATCTAAAACCTGTAAATACACCCTCAGCTAGCCTGGTCACTGAACTGAAGGCTTTGAATACACATTGCCTTACAAAGTATGAAGAGACTCCCTACGAAATCCAGAGGGAGTAACAGGGAAGAGCGTATGGAAAGAGATTATAGAATAAGCTAACTGTAAAGTATGCCTTTTAGTGAGACATGGCCAGTTTCAACTCTTCTGAATTTATTGTAAATTCATACAAAACAACTGAATGCTAAGCTTTCTACATACATTTCTCTCTATATATAAAGATGATTAGGATCTGGGGAGATGATGGTTCAGTTGGAAAATATCTGCCACACAAGCATGAGGACCTGAGACTGAACTGCTAGCAGCCGTGTAAGACAGGTGCAGCAGCATGCGTGTATCCACCTGGTGAAAGCAATAAAGGATATTCACATCAGCCTCTAGCTTCCACACACCCATGCACCTTCACCCATATGCAAATATGCATATGCAATCACTAGAGATACACACACAAATAAAAATTTTAAAATAACTAGGAGCCAGGCTGTAGTGGTGCACACCTTTAATTCCAGCACTCAGTAGGCAGAGCAGCCAATGTGCAACTTCAAGGCCAGCCTGGTCTACAGAGCGAGTTCCAGAACAGCCAGGGCTGCATAGAGAAACTCTGTCTTGAAAAACAAAACTAAAAACTGACTAGGAATAGTAGGAGTTACCTGTTTCTGCAGTAACATTCATAGTAAGTCTATAAAAAAAATCAAGATAGCTATTCCAAACAGATACTGTGCAATCAATGCTAACAACCAACCTCTCCTGTTTCCTCATTTCAGCATATGGATTTCCAATTCTATTCTTTTAAGCAGTAACAGAAACAGTAGACAGTGTTAGTTCAAAGTCATCTTCAGCGACACAAAAGGCCCAGGCTGACTTACTTCTTAGAATTGGAATTTAAACAGGAATTTGACAAGAGTACTTCAGACTGTGTCAAGCGAGTCTAACCCAAACACAATAAAAATGCCAATGAACATGCATTTAATGAAACTATAAACAGCCCTGTTCTCGTTCAATTTATGATAAAAAAAAAATATCCTGACAAAAAGCAGCGTGGGGCAGAGAGGGTTCATTTGGCTCACAACTCTAGGTTATGATCCAGCATTTCAGGGAAGTTGAGGCAGGATCGCAAGAAGCCAATCACATCACATCCACAGTCAAGAGGAAAGATAATGAACGTGCCCAAGCCACCTGCCTGCTCACTGCTCCTGCTTCCTTGGCTAGCTTTCTTCATTTGTGTACAAATGAAACAATACTGTCCACATTCCGTGTGGGTCTTCCTTCTCACCTCAGTTAGGCAGACAAGACACAATCCCACAGAGATGCCCATACCAGAAGGCCAGCCTGATCTAGGCAATCCCTCATTCTCCAGACTGGCAAGCTGGCATTTAAAACCTAACCAGTCTAGGCTGGAGAGATGACTCAGTGATTAAGTGCACTGGCTGCTCTTCCCGAGAACCTAGGTTCAATTCGCAGCACCTACATGGTGCCTCACTATTATCTGTAACTCCAGTTCCAGAGAATCTGACACCCTCACACACACCTATGCACATAAAATAAACACAAATGAATTATTAAAAATAAAAACAGCTCAATGAACAGAGCCCCATAATGTGAGCAGGCGATAAGACTCTCCCCCCCACACCTCTCTCACACACACACACCCCTCTTAAAACACTAGCCAAGACCATCTACACTCTCCTCACTATATTGTTCTTTACTTTCATCTTTTGGACTGCCATAAGTTCTATAACCAACGACCATGCTCAAATTTCTGTCAAGCTTAGCAGAGGTGAAACCTAAACTAAGTTCACCGATAAGGCAAAACACAGTCCTGTTAATGGTGCTGTCCCTGGGATCACACACACCAGGGGGCTTCCAGGTTAAAGAATTACAAGAAGACCAAGGAAACATCAGTACTGTGTACAGAGAACAACAGCCATGACCACAAAGCTGTGCCCTCTGAAGTGACCAACACCCCCATACCCCCATACTAAACTCCCAATACTGAAACCCTCAGTCAGAAATCAGGTCTATACGGCTGCCCTTGCCCGAAGACTGCAGTTGGCGGTGGGCAGGGAAGAGTTAAATCTTTAAGTGATGCAAGCAACAGCTGCCAGGTAATTATCAATCTCTCATTCCACAACAAAGAACTTGCATTTTTAGCCTAATTTTCACTTTGGGTATGTGTGTGCTTTGGAACAATGCATTGCTCAAGGCAAAATAAAGCAAGATAAACTGAAAAAAAAAAACCAAGCAGAAAGATTCGATTTTGTTTCTCACCTAGCTTAACCAGATACACACCTTTTTAAATTCTATATAAATATTTTCTGCCCCTGTATGGCCAATGCTTTTGAACCTCATACTGTACAGTGTTGAATATTTTCTATGTGGGTGGTGTGGTCATTCAGAAACCAAGAGAGACAAATCCATCTTCCCCATGGTCGACACTTACCTAGGGGGAAATCATTTGGCTGGACCACCTGGAGGAAGATGTGCACCATTCGGTAGAGAGGGCCAACGGTCCCGGCATTGAATGTATCTGGGGTCTCATACTCTGAGGTAGGCAATTCATAATCCAAAGCCCCAGGAGTGCTTGTGGACACAGGCTGACCTCCTGAAGCAATATTTCCACACAGCCCCAGTAGCAGCAGGACACCGAATACAAGAACCATGGTCATCCTAATTCCCCAAGCATGAGGTAGTTTCTGGACGGTCAGGGGCAATGGGCCTTTCCTGGACCCGTGGAATCTTCTGCCTCCTGGATGGTAGCAAGAGGAGCAGAGGAATGATCTCCAAGGAGGTCATTCACTCAAAGGACCATGCCTGGCAGGGAGAGAAAGAACATTGGTTACTTAGAGACGGCCTTGCCTGCACCAGGAACCCACCCCAGAGGATGTGGCGTGACTTAGAGTTCAACAGTTAGGCCTAATTGGGGTGAGAAGAAGCCAAACACACAGCGGCTCCAGAGCTTCAGGGAGGGACTATCATGAAGCTGGGGAATGGACTCATTCAGAACACGATCCTTTCCAGGGTTGGGAACACCAAGCAGGGTTCGGGAAGCTGTTTGTTCTTGGAAACGGACGCTCACGGAGCTCTTGCTGTGTTCCAGGTGCTATCCGACATGTTCCTAAGGCATAATCCCACCTTCCAGGTGAGGGAACTCATGTGGAAGAAACTTTAGTAACCTGCACCATTCAGTCACAGTAGGACCAGAATCCTTCGGCAAGGCTTTGATGCTCCAGGCTCACCCACCCTCCCAAGCTCCCGCTGGTGCCACAGAGGCCCCCAACTGCGGAACGGTGCTTAGCTTGTCTAAGTTTCTACCACCCTTTGCTCTGAAGATACAGCTTACATAACTCACACTCCATTTATTTGTTACAGATCAGATTCCAGGCATCCATCACTGCCCCTAACCCAAACCCGAAAGGCACGGCCTCAAGGAAGGTCATAGACAAACAGAAACTGAAATCTGCCTTTCTGATAAGCCCACCGGGTCACTGTGGCACAAATTCTAATTGGTCTTAATAATAAAAACTCGGAGTCAGCTATCAGGAGGCGAACGCTGAAAACCAGTCACTAGAGTTCTTACCTCTACAAAAGCTCAGACCAAATGGGCGGTCCTGTCCCTACGAATCCCCAGGCTGCATCTCAGACTGCATCCTCAGACTGCATCCAACTCTATGAATCCTCAGACTGCCCTGTGTTCCTGTCTCCTCCTGCCTTATAGTCTCCTCTCCATCCAGCCGTATCATTCCTGTCTCCACCTCCCTAGAGCTGGAATTAAAGGTATGTGACCCCAAGTGCTGGGCTCATCTTTGTGAGAGCTCTGTTTCTCTTTTAGACAGATTCAGTCTCATGTAGCCCAGGAAGGCTTTGGACTCACAGAGATCCGTCTGCCTCTGTCTCCAGAGAGCTGGAATTAAAGGTGTGTGCCACCACTACCGGCCTCTGTGGCCAACTAGTGTCTTAGCTCTGCACTCTGATCATCAGGCAAGGTTTATTTGCTATAGCATAAAGACAATATCTCCATGGGTCATCCTGTGAGACCTCTATTCTAAGTCACAGTCTCCAGTGACTAGGCACCAAGGAAGTGAGAGGCAGGGCCAAAGGAGGCTCCTGTTCACTTTTGAAGAGATGGTGAGAAACAGGAATTCTAATGATGGCCTCCACCAGATCTGGGAAGGGAAAGGGACAGAGCAGTGATGAGGAGCAACACGGGTTCTCTCTGTTCTGCCAGAAGGCATCTCTACTCTGCAGGCAAATATAAGAAATAAAGAACCCAGGCCAGGTGATAGTGGCGCATGCCTTTGATCCCAGCACTCAGGAGGCAGAGGCAAGCAGATGTCTGTGAGTTCGAGGCCAGCCTGGTCTACAGATCCAGTCCCAGGACAGCCAGCGCTACATAGAGAAACCTTGTCTTGAAAAGCCAATAAAAAAAAGACCCCAAAAACCTGACTTCTGACTTCTTACACCATCTCATGAAGATAAATAAATCTGTAAGCAACCTAGATGTAGGTTGTAGAATGCACAGCTAGCTCATCAGTGCTGTGTGAGACTTCGCTGTAGCCGTAGTTCTGAACACACAGCACACATGCTTTGCAGTGTGCAAGCCCCCATGCCTTGCAACACGAGTGAACATGGCCAGAAATGCCTTAGTGCAGATTCCGCTGCACCTTACAGAGAGCAGTGTTTTTACCAACATACAAGGAGTATTGCGCACATAGAGACGTAATGGTTTAATTACAGAAAACAAGGAACTTTTAATATTTTCCTGCTGTCATTTCTAGGCATGTTTCAAATTAGTATATCTCTGAGTTGTAGTGTGTTAAACAAACAAATACGTTCACCTTATCGGCACGTAAATTTCCTTTAAGTAAATGGTAAAAATTATATAAGGCTAAAATCGTTTTAAAATACAATGATTTATCATCAAATTAAAAATGTTTATTTTGTATGCCTATATTTCCAGATTTGCATTAGGAAGCTCTTGGGTGCTGGGCGGTGAGAGTGCACACCTTTAGTCCCAGCACTTGGGAGACAAAGGCTGGTGGAGCTCTGTTAGTTCTAGGCCAGCCTGGTTACAGAACAAGTTCCAGGACAGTCAAGGCTACATAGAGAAACCCTGTCCTGAGAAACAAAAAACAAAAACAAAAAAAGTTTGCAGGTAAAAAGAGTGGAAGGACCTTGACCTAGAAGGCAGGCTTTTATTTTTGTGCTAAATAGACACTTTCAGGGTTAGCATAAAGTTGCTCTAAAATTCACACTGGGAGGGGGACACGGGGACAGTCAAGAACTGTCTATATTCTAAATCAGATCCTGCTGAGAGGTGCCAGCACAAAACACAGAATAGGATTTACCATCAAAGTTTAGAACAAGTGCACTTTAAAACCCAGACAAGAGGTAGGATTTCTTAAGCAGTTTGAATGAAGATGCAATTTCCTATCTATGAGGAATGCGAATTCCTATATATCCTGTATGTATGCATCTATAATCCCTTCAGATTTCACCTCCTTTTCTAACGCCCATCCTGCTCCAATCACTTCTGTACAGAGCTACAACAGAATGCCTCTGAAGTCTTCCATTGGCAAACTACTGACCGCTTGGGTCTCCAGGTGTCTCCTGGGATCAAGCTCCACCGTAGCCACAATGTGCCCTGTGACCCTGGTGATGGTTCCTAAGGGCTTCTTCTGAACACCCTACACACACACACACACACACACACACACACACACACACACGCATGTCTCAGCTTGTTCTTTGCTAAATGTACTCAGAGCTGGACGGATTAAAGGCTCAGGTGCTGAGAAAGGGCCACTTCCTGGTAATGAGACGAAGCCACAGATAGAATCTGCCCGGATCTATGAATAAACAAGCTTCTGAGCTCCCTCTGTGGAAATGAACAGAGGAAATCCCAAAGGAAAGAAAATACCTCCGCTCACCAAGGCAGAGATGGAGGTGCCCGTGGCTTCAGAGGCTAAATGTACACATTTCTTCATCTCCCCCTGCAAAAAGTGTAGATCCCTCCTCAGTGTTAAAATTTAAGAAAAATCAAAGTCTCAAGAGTTACAAAGCAGGCAGTTGAAAAAATGATAGTTAAAAAAAAAAAGATTTTCTCCTCAATGTCAGTGGACGTGAAAACCCCAGGTTGAGGCAGAACTCTGAGTTTGAGACTAGTTTGGTCTACAGAGTGAGTTTCAGGACATCCAGAGCTACACAGAGAAACCCTGTTTCACAAAACCAAAAAAGAAAGAGAGAAAAGAAGGGAAGGAAGGAAGGAGGGAAGGAGGAAAGAAAGGAGGGAGGGGCAGAGGGAGGAAGGGAAGGACAGAGAGAAAGAGAGAGAGAGAGAGAGAGAGAGAAAGAGAGAGCTTTTAGGACCCATTCAGATGCCAAGAGCCACTGCTGAGACCAGCTTCAAGGGCACAAAATATCCTGTGCCTCTGTAAAGTAGGCTTTGAGGCTGGAGAGATGACTGAGCAGTTAAGAGTACTTTTGATCTGTTGGCCTTGCATAGGACCTGGGTTCCGCTCCCAGCATCCACAAGGTGGTGCACAACTATTCAAAACTCCAGTTCCAGGTGGTCCTGTATCTTCTGGACTCCACAGGAAGCAGGCATGAACCTGATATGCATACTGACATGCAGGCAAAACATTCCCACACGTAAAATAATTTTTATTTTTTTTAAAAAGGGTGTGACTTAAAATACTGATGGCCAAACGCAACTGCTAAGATGGGGCTTTTAAATCTGCATTTAATTTATTTTTATTGTGGGGGCAAGGTGATATACACAGTGGCGCCTAAGTCAGAGGACAGCCTTCAGGAGTTTCTGGGGTTGGTTTTCTCCTCCTGCTAAGGGTTCTGAGGCTGAACTCTGAGCTCTGACAGTTGTTCATTTTGTTTGGTTTTGCCCTACTAAGCCATCTTGCCAGCCGTAATTTGCATTTTAACCAACATCCCTGACGGTAGCAAAAGGTTGAAAGCAACACTATTTTTAGAATACCTGTCTGCCTTCCTCATTCCCGCCTCTTTCCCAGGACAATGCATGCAGGCTTTCTGGATGCAGTTTCAGGACAACAGACCAAGGTATAAACAGCTTGTACCCGTGGTTTTGACCTGATCTGCACCAGATGAAGTACGGCATGCAGGGGATGCGGACTCCACCAGGTAGCCCCAGGGCCTGGTAAGAGGAGATAGATACCCAGTAAAGGATGGCCGAAATAAGATGGGAATGAGGCTGCCACAAGGTCATCATCTTTACTTCTTCTACAGCTGAGCCAGGCACCTACCTGTTGCCAATCTTACACCCTTAGGGAGGACAGATCCTAGCCTACCTCTAGGATTTCTTATGATCACTATGATCGTTTAAGGCTGCTTTAAAATCAGCAGGCCATCTCTTCACTGCCCCACCCCCCCAGGCAGGACCATTGGTCCACCATTTCATTCCGGGTGGGAGCACCTCTCTGGAGAGCCTCACCATTGCAAGCTTTGTAATCTGCTTTCTCTAGGTCTATTCCCTTGAACAGGTCATAGTTGGCAAAGCTGGCCTGACCATTTTCCTAATTAATGGGGTACACTGTTGGTTTCCACTCTAAATGACCTATATCCCAACAGGGAAAAGAGCCCACTACAGCCATTGTTAATCACGTACCTTTCATGATTCTGAATCTGAAGTCTGGAGAGGTACATTTCTGCATGTGCAAACAGGGTGACCACTAGCTTTGCGCCATTTTCTTTTGATGGGAAGTGCTCACTCTATTCTACAAGGATCTCCATGGTGGATGTGTTTGTCTTCAGGGGCACTTCTTTGGGGGTGAGGGGGCTGCTTGACTTCTGAGCCCACCTTTATGAGTTCTCTGGGGAGCAGCCCTACCTCTCATTGTGAGGTCAACTGGGGTGCCCAGATGGGTCCTGGACTGAGCCATCTAGGTCAGTCAGATGTTTTCTCTTGGGCCTGAGCCTGGGACAGACACTGAAGCTGAGTGGATTCTCGCTGAATTCATTCTAGGATTACTGGTGGCAGAACAGCAGTCATATCCAAGAACTGCCGTGCCCATCACAAGTATACACCAACCAGGGGGCCTGTCGCATGTCCTGTGTAGCTAAAACTGACTATCCAAACCTCCTGCCACTTCCTCTAAGCCCCTGTCCTCCAAGAACATCTGTCTGTTACACACATGTTGGACTAGTTTGTATTATTTGTAACAAAGCTTCCTGGTTCTTAAAAAACAGCAGGTGGTTCTTGACAATCGACAGAACCTATTTCCCTCAAATTATAAACAAAATCAACAACATGCAAAGTATTATTATCGTTTTTAAGTTTTATTTCTTTTATATGGGTATTTTGCCTTCGTGCAGATGTATGCGCACCACGTGTACACCTGGTGCCATGCATCTCCTGAAACTGGAGTTACAGACAGTTGTGAGCTGTCATGTAGGTGCTAGGAATTGAACCCCGGGCCCTGTAGAGGAGCAGCCAGTGTTCTCAACCATTGAGTCATTTCTCTTGTTCCTAGTGTTATTTTCAACCCGTCCTTGGTGTGTTTGTTTACTTCACTGAACTAGAACACAGAGAAATACTTCAATATAGAAATCATAAGGAAGTCCATAAAAAATTTTATGAAACATTTAAACGAAAAAAAAGTAAAGGGCCCTGATAAATAGCAAAAAAGAAAAAGAAAGAGAGAAAAAAAAGCCAAGTTTTCAAACTGGGCCGGGTATCTCTGGCCCCACTCGCTAATCCTGCGAGAATGACAGTTGCTTAAATTCTCTGCTGTGAAGCGGGCTTCTGCGTGGGGTGGGCAGATTAACACGCTTCCAGGTAAAGAAATTAGCACAACGTGTGCTGTCCATAAACTTTTAACAGCTAACAACCGTGATTCCTAGGCTCACGCAGGCAGATGTCAGCTCCGTGGTGATTCAAAGAGGTAAATTCACAAATGAATGAGAAAAGTAAGCAGTCACTCAAGCTGAACCGTATGAATCTGCCAATATTCAACTGGCCAATCAAAAGAAAAAAGTTTGTTTTTTTTTTTAATGGTTCAGTGCAACTCATTGTTCAAGTTGTTTGGGTCTCTATTGAGTCGGGGTGGAGGGGCCTGCAGGACTCAATCTCTCAGCCGCTTAACAAAGACCAGCAGCCGCCCACAAGACATCGAGCAAACCTTTCTTCGCTCGGGCATGAGAAAAGTGCACAACTGAACAAGAGAGCAACAGAGCGGGCTCCCGGAGCAAGGAGGAACTGCAGGAAACGGGGACACCTTTCCTCCAAGCTGCCACCAGATCGATGCTCTCCCTCCCTCCCTCATTCCCGGCTTTGCAGGGGCCTCTCCTGGGCTGCTGAACACAAAAGAACCGGCTGCGAGGCGGCGCGCGAAGCTGGGAGCCTCCAGGAATCCGCTGTCGCCCTGGGGGAGGGGGTCGTCCCTGAGACCCGCCGTCCAGAGCGCCACCGCGGCGTTTTCCCTCCGAGTCCCTGCTGGACACGAGCTGAGAATTGGAGCCGAGCTCCTCACAGTCCCTCTCCGACCCGTTCTCGGAAACTCAACCCGAGTCCCGATCTTCCAGCAGCCACGAAGCTCTAGTCTGTCCACACTCCTCTTTGTTGTCCCCGGACCCCGCATTCCGTCAAGGTGTACCCGGAGCGCCCCTGGTCTCCATCCCCAGGAAAGCCGAAAGTGTCGGCTCTGTGCGACCCGGAGGGTCGGTTGAAGCCAGGGCTTCTAGCCCCGTGTGCGTGAGCTCTGCAACGGCCGCGGGGAGGCGGTTTTCTCTTGCACCCCCGTCGCCCTGCGGCTCCGGCCAGTAGTACTGTGCGTTGCACATAGGTAGCACACGGTGGCTGGGAGTCCCGGGTCTCCCGGGCCTTTCCCGGGCACTCCTTACCGCAGAAGAATTCTCAAGACGAGGACGGAGGGCTGAGTCTGAGACTCAAATCCTCCTCTACTCTCGCCGCCCTTTCCGAGAGCCGACCGATGGCCTGGGAGTCTCGCCGCCGCCTGCTCACGTCTCCGGAACCCAGGGACCTCCACCCTTTCCATAGGATGGAGAAGCACCCGAGCAAAGCAATATCGCACGGAGCCGGCCACTACCACGGGAAAAAGTTTGTACGCTCTAGCGGGCCCTTCAGATCTCCGGGTAGCCGGGACCCAAACCACCTAGCAGCCCCTCCAGGTCTTGGAATGCAACCTAGGCTCCCGCCACCTGCTGTGGAGGCGATAGGAGGCGCTGGACAACCTCCTCCACTTCCCATTCCCTGTCCTGGGTGTTCTAGAAGAGGGTGCGCTCAGCCTGGTCCGCACTCGAAACTACTCACCGCTCCGCTCTAGCTCCGGCTCGGGTCTCGGCGCTCTCCAGCCCCACGCCTCCCGGGTAGCTCCCACCGCTTGGTTCATGAATTATTTAAATCCAGTCTCCGGACACAACCCTGGTTGCTGAGTGAGAGCCCGCCCCTCTGCCCCGCCCCGGGTTGCCTAGGGGCGCAGGAAACAGAATTACCGGACCCCAGAACTCTGAGAACCTGTTGCGTCCTTCTGGGTTCCCCGGCGAACATCTAGGGTTGGAACTAAGGGAATACACCGACTCCTTCAGAATGGACTCACCGGTGGCAGAGCTGTAGGCCAGGTGCCGGGGTCTCTCTCCGGCTCAGTAACTTAAAGAGCACTAAGCCTAAGCGCTCTCTGATTGGACCTTCTGAGCAGCTCGGCCACAACGCCCAGGGGCCATCCACCGGACAGCGTGTATTTCCTGCTGAAATCCCTGCTCAGCCCCAGAACACCTTTCTCTATCACCTAATCCTAAATGGGTCCTGGAAAAGAGGCTAGCTTCTCTCTCCTCCACGTTTTTTTTTTCCTGGCCTCTTAGTTACTGGCGTCCAGTGCATTTCATTAAAAACAAACTAAAATATTATGGGACTGAGATGTTACCGCTGTACTATCAGGGATGGAGACTGCCCTTTATCGACTCACATTCCTGGATTCAACCAACGGTGGATGGGGGAATAGGAAAAATAGCACCATTGGGATAGTTCTACCACCAAAAGATGCTTCGGAAATGTGGATGGGGGTTAGGATAACAGACTGATAGAAGAATGAATGTGAATGAGGGTTGGATGAAAGTAGTATAGTTATAGGGATAAATGAACTTTTCTAAAAGATGTATTTTATGTGTGTGAATGTCTTGCCTGCATGTATGTATGTGTGCCACGTGATCATGTAAAGCAAAAGAAGGTGCTGGGTCCCCTGGAACTGTAGTTACAAATGGTCATGAGCCACCATGTGGGTGCAGAGAATGAAACTCAGGTCTTCTACAAAAACAACCAATCTATCTCTCTGGCCCCCACAAATGAACCTTCATTCAGTAATCCTTTCACCTCAAAATCTAGCATAAACTGAGGATGGGAAAGGGGGAGGTGAAAAATTTCTTAAAGTTGAAATTGACTTTGAGTTTGCGTATTTCCAAGTCTAGAATTGGGAGTTCAGAAAGATCCTCACAGCTGTGGTCCGCACAGCTGGGGTACCAGAGGTGTTAACACTGTCAGTTACATCCTTTTCGGTCTCTGGTGCTCTCAGTGCCCCCAGGTTTTCTGCTCAGAAGCAGACATTCCACAAAGGCTGGGGTTAGGGGAAGGCAATTCTCTCTCCTGAGAGCAGCTATTCAGCCCAGAGCTGCCTACCAATTTTAGCAGTATAAGACACTGATGGCCTCGTCCCTCTGAATCTCAGTTCCCATGTCTGCAGAAAGTCACAGGGGTGACATACTCACTTTCAATCCTAGTAATATCCACAAAGCAAGAACAGTGGTATAATGAGGTTCTAGACCAAGTTCTCTGAATGAATTTTATATAATCTCAGCAACAGGAGTGTTCTGATACCCTATTAATGATTAATGATTATGATGTAGGTTTAATAACTTGCCTGGAGTCACATAGTTAGTGAAGCCCCAAATCTGAACCCAGGTCTATCCTCCAGCGCCTAGAAAATAGCTGATAGTGTCTCTGACATTGAAATAAAATGGGTGACCATGGCTGTGTGACTCTCCTGAGGAGATGTCAGCAAACTCCTGTTCACTCCAAACAGGGCATTCATTGATAATAAACCAAAGAAACGTTTCTTCCTAAATCTAGCTTGGGGAACTAAACAGGTTTTTTTGGGGGGAAGGATTATTTATAGGAATGCAAGTGAGGGGTTCCTTAAAGAAAGGAGTATGGAGAACTCAGAGGTAGCTACAGCAACAGAAAAGCCCATCCTAGCATGGGTACAGCTCATGAAAGAACAACATTGCTGGAGCTCATTGCAGAACTTGCAAGCAGCTCCGCTAGAGACTGGAGCAATTGTGTAATGAATGCCGCTGTGGGGCCTTAGGAGCCGTTAACTTTCTGAGCTTTGCTGAGGCTTACCCTCCTCCCTGTAGGAAGGGCTGTGCCAAGTCAGAGGAAATGGCCAAATAACCATCTGCCTTCACACTACCTGGGACACTTAATGCTTCAACAGTTCCTTGCATTTTCATATTCGACCCTAACACCTATTCTGCCTGAACCATTGTATATATTCAGCCTCCACAAATGAATAAGCCCAAAACGCAACAGTAAGATGTATCCTGGAAATCCTTAAGCAGAAAAACAGCTCAGCAGTTACATCCTCCGACCGCTCTGGCAGAGGATACAAATTTAGTTTCCAGCACTGTGTGGATGGCTCACAATTGCCTGCAACCCCAGCTCTGGTTCTTCTGTAATGTCCCTTTCTGGTCTCCTCTGGCAACTGCACTCAGGTGCACATACATACTGATACACATAATATAAACTAAAATAGTTTTTTTTTAATGTAACAAGGGTTGTATGGCTTTAGAAATGAAGCACTGGGTCAGGGGCATTATATCTCAGTAGAAGGGTGTGTGCTTAGCATGTCTGAGGCTCAGGTTCTAGTACCACATGAAGAGAGAAGGAGAAGGTTTGCAGAAATAGTGACTCATACCCATAATCCCAGCACTGCGAAGACTGGGGCATTCAAGGCCAGCATCGGCTACCAAAGCAAGAAAGTACAATTTAGCCATTGCCAGAATACACAAAGATCAATAGTCTGTAGTTCTTTCCTTGAAAAGACACTTTCTTAACCCGGTGGTGGTTTCACACGTCATTAATCTCCAGCACTTAAGAGGCAGAGGCAAGCAGACCTCTGCGTTCGAGGTCAGCATGATCTACAGAGTGAGTTCCAGGATGGTCAGGGTGACATAGAGAAAGAAACCTTGTCTCGAAATAAGCAAACAAACACAAAACAAAAGCCTTCTTGTGGTTTTAGGTTTTGGGTTTGTTTTTTTGTTTTTGTTTTTGTTTTTATTTGCAATCACTAAAGTAAAATATGTTTGTGAATAATTACTCTAATTAACCTGCCCGTTTCTACCATGAATGAGGGTGTTCTGAAAGGCACGTCACTTTTCACATTCCCTGGGCAGTACCGCTTTAGGGGTCTTAGAAGACAGTGGTCTCCACAGTGAAGCTGAGCAAAGGGGTCTAAGCAGAGGCTGGAGTAGCTCAGCCCCGGGCCCTTTGCTCCCTGCACCCTGGAGCTTACTTTTTTCATTTACTTGGGGTTTAAGAGGGCTGTTGATGCTGAAGTGCCTGGATCAACTATTTTGAGACTGCCCCGGGGATACTACCTGGTCATCCAGCTTTGGAAGCAGTCCTGGGAGAGGACGGTAGAAGGCATGTCCCTCAGATGAAATGAAGTCAGAGGGCATAGAACCTAGGCAGAGTGGAACAGCTAGGGACATTTGTGATTGATTATAGCAATGAACAGTTTCAGTAATTAAAATAATGTTTCTCTCTGACTCAAACACATGGCATCATATGTTTAGATAATAGAATCTTGCATCTTAACACTGCTCTTAAGATTAGAATTTATGTAACATGTAACCAAGGAGTGAAAAAGAAGGAAGTGAGGAGAGAAGAAAAAAGACGGAAAGAAAAGCAGGGGTGTGGGGGGGGGGATAGCTTCAAGCAAGCCAGCATTTCCCTGTAGATATTTTCCTGCCCTTCTCTACCTGCTGGGCTGGGCTGCCAAGAATAATATTACTGGCATTTGATAATGAAAAGGTAATAAAAAAATTTCTCTTTTTTATCAGGTGTGATCTGTGCATGATCGGCCAGGCCCAGTCCACAGTCTAACTTGAGGGGAGAGAGAGAGAGAAAGAGAGAGAGAGAGAGAGAGAGAGAGAGAGAGAGAGAGAGAGAGAGAGAGAATGAAGTACAGTGAAAATAAAGCAGATAGAGAGATGGAGGAGCCGGACGGAGCAAGGGAAAGACAGCAGGGTCCCAACTTAACACGGAGAGGGGGGAGATGGGGGAAAGGTCAGTCAGTGGTTGAATAGGAGTGAGTGTGAGGTGTTGTGTTTTGGGCTTGACCGTCTCCCTTCCAGTCTGTAACTGTTCCAGATTCCTGGTCCTTAGAGATGGTTCTCATCTCAGATGGTAGCAATACGCGCTCTTTCAAATGAGGCATTTATCTCTAACAACCAATTAATTTATCTTTAATAACCCATGGAGACAAGGAGAGCGTCAGAAAGAGTTACCAGGTGTGAGGGCATCCCACTACCAAACTTGATGCGAGGAAGCAGTTCCACCTGAGAGAGAAACGGGTACATGAAGTAGGAGCGAGTCCATCGCTATCAATTCTAAAGCAGGCAGTTGTCATAATCCACTCAAGGTTCAGCCAGGAACTCAACAACCCAAAGCAAAATTCTCATCTGTGCTAAGCTACCTGTCTCCCTCTTCCTTTAAAGACTTTCTAATTAGTGCTCCCCCTTGACAGCCGAAAGTTGACAAGCTTTTCATCTGTTAAAAAAAATATTCACTTCATTCCCAGTTGCCCATAGAAATGTCATTCCTCAAATCACCCTTTAAACTAGTACAGCCTCCTGGTGGCTGCCTCATTAATCCATGAGCTCAACAAATGCTTTCACGTGCACGGTATTTGCACGGGAGTCGTGTTTCTTAATTCCTTGAAAATTATAACGTAGGAGCCCTAATGGAACTTGTTATCTCCAGGGAGACAAAGAGCAAAGTTTAAAAGAGTATACAACTGAATTTTAAAGTTAGACTATGCTCGGAGAAATGGAACCCCATGGTTACTGCGGGTTACTGCTAAACAACCCTTCAAGAGATTCTAACATGGGCCGGGGATGATAGAAGCCGTTTCTTTGCTGGGGCGGAACTCTCTCATGTACCCACCAGAGGTCCAGGTCCTGCTTCCGTCAAAGTCTCTCCCACAGCAGCCGCATTCAGTACAATCTCTCACTCAGTGTTTGAAGCAGCTGCTGGAGGCAAAGGGACGTAGCGGAAGGGCTAGACTCCAGGGAGCTCCCTTTGGCTATGGAGAACACAGAATGATTTTTTTTTCTTTTTAACTAGCAGGCATGATGACTGTTTCCAGTTCTCTTTTGCTTTGTCTGCGGAACCACAGACGGAAGCCAGGACCTCGGCATGTTAAGCCGCCCAGCTAGAGCATGAGGGGCGTGGCAGCTGGGTTTTTGTCGACTTGACACAAGCAGGGGTCACCGAAGAAGAGGGGACTTCAGTTGAGAAAAAATGCATCGGTCAGATTGGCCCGTAGGCAAGTCTGTGTTGCATTTACCTGATTGATAACTGCCGTGGAAGGACCCAGAACACTGTGGGTGGTGTCATGCTTGGTGATCTGAGGCATATAAGAAAGCACACTGAGCAGGTAAGGGTGAGCAAGCCTATAGGCAGCATTCCTCCAGGCTTCTTCAATTCCTGCCTCAAGGTTTCTGCCTTCAGTCCTTGTTTTGACTTCACTCAGTGATGAACTGTTCCCTGGGAGTGTGAAATAAATAAACCCTTTCCTCCCCAAGTTGCTTTTTGCTGTGTTTATCATAGCAACCAAAAGCAACTACATTCTTAAAGCTTTCTTTCTGTGCTTGTGACAACATAGATTCTTTATAGATTCTTTGGGAATTTTACATCATCTACTTTACTCACAGTTACTTCCCAGTCCTTCCATGTCTGCTCTTTCCACCCTTATGACCCCTCCCGCTAACAAAAGGAAAAAAAAAAACAAGTCCAGTTTGAGTTATTTATCTATTCACTGGAGTGTGGACAAAATTGCAGTGGTCTGCCCCTTGAGTAGAGCTGAGTCCTTCCCCTCCCATACCCGCACCGGAAGACATCTCTGTGGAGAGCTACACTTCAGGATCCTATCGCAGATTTTCAGAGGTCTCTTCGATGGCTTCCTACTTAGGCTGTTACTTTATAGAGGGGATGGGAGGTGGAGGTTGTCACAGATGTTTCCATGTCCCTGTTTCTCAACTGTGCGTCTACAGTTATTGCTATCACTGCCAACGTGGCTTCCTTGCTCTACAGTCAGCAGAAGCATGGATCATGGGCTTCCACATGGTTTCTGGCTACAGAATAGACCACGAAAATGGTCCCTGTCTACACTAGGGGCACGGATCCAGACAAGGCCCTCAGAGGCAGCAGGGACCACCGACATCAACGTGACTTCAGCCTGCAGCACAGACCACGGGCATCGGCCTTGCCCTTGGTGGCAACGCACGTTACTTACAACAATACGGTCCCCAGAGACAGCACAGCCTACAGAAACCAACTTCTTGTGGCGGGGCAGGCCACAGACAGCTGCTTGGCCTTCTGTGGTAACACGGGCCACAGACATCAACACAGACCCCAGCTGCAGCAGGACTCTGGTACCAGACATGGCCCTTGGCAGCAGCTCAGACATCACCATAGCTCCAGGTGACAATACAGACAACTCACATCAACATGGTACCCAGATGCAACACTGCCCAGGGACACTAACATGGCTCTAGGCAGCAGCACAGGCCACAGGCATCCCGATGACTCTCGGTGGCAACACAGACATCTACACAAACCCCAGCTCCAGTAGGACCATGAACCCCAACATGGTCCTCGGCAGCATACTGGTTCTTAAAGACCAGTATCCAGTATTTGAATAGACTGCCCTTACCCATGAAGACCAAAGGGTATCAAAGCCAGTTTGTTAGAGGGAAATATTGGTAGGAGTCATACTTGGAGACAGTAACAATGGTTAGATGATCCGCTGACCTAGTATACACAGTGGTGTATACACACCCGGTATACACAGAGACCCTCCCTATAAACAAGAGGAAGGACAGAACCAACACCCGGTTGTCTTCAAACCTCCACACCTGTCTGTGCCTTTCCTCAAGCCATACGCACACTATTTTTTAAAGATTTATTCATCTATTTAATGTATATGAGCGTTCTATCTGCATGTATGCCTGCCTGGCAGAAGAAAGCATTGGATCCAACTACAGATGGCTGTGAGCCATCACGTGGCTGCTGGGAATTGAACTCAGGCCCTCAGGAAGAGCGGCCGGTGATCTTAACATCTGTATCCTCTCACCAGCCCCCTATGGTAACTTTCTAAAGAGTTTTGAATAAGGAACCCTTAGAAAAAAGGATCCGAATTCTTACTGGAATTTCCAGAGGACAAAATGAGTTGTTGCTTCGCACATGATAGGTCTTCCATAAATCCCAGAACAAAACCAAGGGGAACAGTGCAATGTTAAGCTTTGAAGAAGACATACAACTGTGGCAACAGCAAAAGCATCCTAGAAGGTCATGGAGTATTCCGCAGGGCAGCCAAAGGCATCTGGAACTGTCACTTACTAACCTACTGGCATTTCCCAGTCATTCTCTTAATTAAGTCCTAACAGCTGGAGGAGGGATGTTTTACTCATTTTGCAGAGAAGAAAACTGAGATTTATAGACTCAGGACCTACTTAATAAAATCAACAGTCATCTTTAGTGGAGGCAACTATTATTTCAAGCACTGTACATACACGGTGTTTGAGATAATTTCAGGAAATATTATCCAACAAAACTAAACAGAAATATGTTGAATAGCCATTTGATTCCACTAGTTGTAGAAGGGGTGACTTAAATATGCTGTCTTACAGCCTAGAGGCCCAAATCAAGCATCCTCAGGGATCCTTCTGGAAGCTGTGAGAGAGAATCTGTTCCAGGCCTCTTTTCCCTTCGGCCCAGATGTTCTTTGATTGGCAGGTAAGATGCCCCATGGGTCTTTACACCACTTTCCCTCTGTGTATGTCTGCCTTTGGATCTAAACTTTCTCCTTTGTGAAAGGATTACACTGATCATATGATCTCTCCTAACCTGACCATCCTGAAAAAAAAACCCTACATTTAAATAAGATTCTGTAGCAGCCTAAGGACATTGACATCATTGAAGAGCACACAACTCAACCAGAGCCACGTCATTTCGTAGCAGCCGCATCTAAATGCCCTGGGACGTCACCATGCCTGAGGATGACTGACTGACTAGCAAGTAGTTAAAGCAGGATTCTGAGTCTGGCTGATTCTATGGGTCACGCCTTTAAGCAAGGTGTGCAACCAATTTTCAAGGAGAAAAAGTCTTGAGGAAAATACTTCAGAAATTATCACCTAGTGATCATGAGAACACATTTATTCAACCAACCAACATCCATTGATATACAATATGCGGCCAGCCTGCTGCAAGTCCTTGAGACCAGTTCAAAACAAAACCAGGATTTCTGCTTGCTTGCAGCCATTGTTCCAGGCAAGAAAACAGGCAACAAACGTTCAAACTGGTAGAAATTGGTAAAAGCTCAAAAAATCGAGCTGGAAGGATAAAGCACACTGTCCTGAGCACGGTGACTGAGATGGGTCTCAATGAGCAGGAGGCGGGGTGTGAACCAGGTGGTCAGGAAGGGAACCCCAGGGCAGAAGGCATGAGAATGAGCAGGCTGGCCCGGCCCGGAAGCTCCCCAGACCCAGTGCTAGCCAGAGAAGGGCAGGCATGCCCAAGTCAATGCCAAGTAGCAGCGAATTCACCTCCAAATCCCTCTTCCTACTTCCAAGTTGGAGGCTTTTAGTACAAAAACAGAGACAGAGGAGCCGAAATCATGGGCTGGAAGAGAGCTTTAGCTTTTAAGAAGTACTCAGACTGTGCCCGGCAGGCCTTGCCTTGGGCGCTCTGAGACACAGAAGTGACGTCAGCCCATGTCGATGAGAAACTCATTGCTTAGGCCTGGAGACTCATGCACTATAGTTGATCAGTTAAATTCTATTAAACGGCAGATTAAAAACAAGCTAATAACTTAAGAGGAAAATGTGGACTCAGGACACAGTTCAGCGACACGGCGCTTGCCTAGAAGGAGCAAGCCCCGGGTGTGTTCCCCAGTGCCACGTAAAAACAAATGAATACATTTTTCCCTTTAGTCCCTAGATCTGTCTGAAGGCAACAAAGTGATGACGAGCCAAGGCTGGAGAACCAAGGCCTAGGCAAACTGACCGAGGTTAGAGGAGTCTGGAGATGGACAGACACACAAAGGCAGAAGTCACGAATCTGCATAAGAGACATCAGGGGGCATTCATTCATTCTGCGTCAGATTTCAGGAACTGATTTTATTCTCAATGTGCAAAGCGTTAAAACCTCATCCCTTGCTTAACTCAAAGAAGTAGGAACCACGGAGAAAGGAAAACTGATGCCGGCTTCTGCCCAGAAGTCCCCTGCTAAGGAGAGGGAGCTCTGTGGGAATGTTGAGGCACACTGTGAACACAGCTGTCAGACTCAGGTCAGAGAAATCACTGACCCCGAGTAATGGGTGCTGGGGGTGCTTGGTACAGTTTTGAAATGTCCCATTATTGAAAAACAAAGGAAAATATGGAAAGTGGGTGACTTGGACCCCGAGGAATGACAATGTTTGCTTGGGGGATACAACAGCAGCTGGAAAGAGACAAGAGCCGGGGGTCATTTATAGTCAAAGAGCAAAGGCAGCAACAAGGAGAGGGCTGTCCTGAAGCTGCTTTCTATGGCTTGTCGGTCCTCTTCTAACCCCTGGCCCTGTCCCCCTCCTCTTCTCTCTTCCCCTTCTTTTAAGACAAGGCCTCACTACATAGTTCTGGCTGGCATACTGCTTGCAAGGATGGCCTCAAACTCTCTACAGAGCTCTGTCTGCCACTGCTTCCCAAACAACAGGATTAAAAGTGTGCACCACCATGGCCAGAGCATAAAGTACTTCTTGTGAAGGAAAATGTCAAGTGCACTCTGAGCTTAGTAAATACGCCACGTCTCTGTGAGGCGGAGGGTAGTAACATGTCTTTAAACGGCCCAACCTGGGGCTCACTGTCACTGTGATACACCTAATTTTCTGTGTCCCACTGGACTCCCAAGGCAACAGCAGTAACATGTCAGAGAAGTCTAATAGGAGTAGACCCTCTGAGCACGGCTGACGGGCCCAAGTCTGCCCCTGCTCCTGGGGTGCATCTTGAGGACAGTTTTCGATCAGCTAGCTAAAACATTCTGTTTGTTCCTGGGCTCCCTCTGCCCCACCTGGTGATTAGCTGTAGGGCAATGTTCACTCCATCTTTAGTGTGGTAATTTCCCAACTGCCTGGGGGGAAATCCTTGTTCAGCAGCTAGGTATATAAGGATTTCCCCAAAGTTGATTAAACAGCATTTGGCTGATCTTCTCCTTTCGAATGACCCAGATCTCTTGTGTGTTTTTTCAATCTCCAGGCCCTTGCCCGACTCGCGTACGGTACCGTGGCGTGCGAACTGTACCGAGAGGGTAACACAGAATCGGGTGTTACACACTGCAACCTGGGTGACACAAAATGACTTTTCCTCAGGTACTGGCCACTCCCTCCTCCCATCCTAGAAGCGTGTGACTGATGGAAGAAGCCAGACAAAATGATACCAGAAAGATGATACAGCTCTATGGGGTCAACAGAGCTCTGGCCTTAGACCAAGGAGGCATCCTTCCTGTGGTACCAGGCTTGGCCATGTGAGAAGGACCTCCTGCCCTCCGCAGCCATGCTCACCAGAGGAAACAGGCCCGTGTGCTTCCTAGCCTTCACAAGGGCTGATGGGACCAAACACATTCCTAAAAACAAAAGCACTTGAGAGCAATTGGCCTTCCATACCCATGGGCTCCAAATCGAAATAGTCAAGATGGAATATTACAAATATTACAGATGGAAAATATTCATCAAAAAACCCACACTGCTGCTGAAGTGTGCGGTACAGTCTCCCTGAGTGGCCAAGTCTGTTCTGAACTCTCTTCCTTGCCTTTGTTCTCTGAACAACACAGAATGATGGCTGTTTACATGACATTTCCATTGCATTTGGTATTGTAATTGGCTAGAGATGATCGGATCCAGGAGGGAGCGTGAATATTATGCTCAACCACTACCTCATTCTCCGTGAGGGGCTGGGGGGGCTGAAGGGCTGGTGTCTAAGAGGGCTTCTGCTACCATTCCTCCACAGATCCCAAGGGGGAACTGCATTTTCCTTCTGTGAATTTCCATGTTCCAAAAGCAAAACCAAAATTTCTGTTGAGAATTTGTTCTAGAATGTCTTCCCACAGTTTTTTCACTCGAGGTGTCTATCTTTTTTTAATTAATGACCTCAACCAGATGCCAAACAGAAGAGTTCCATCTTTTCTACATTCTTTATCATTTTCAGTATCCCCCTAACTTGACCTTTTCCCCACCTGGAAAATAGAGCAATAGCTCTATCCAGTCCAGACTGGATAGTCACAGAGTCAACTCATGGGTTTCCTATTCTCATCCTTTTGGTATCTTGCCAAAGGCCACTTCCACACAGTACTTTGCCCCTGGATGTGTGACCTAACCTGACCAATAGCCATGGTGATCTGGGTGTGGGTGGAACCACATGACAGTGCTGTGTCCCTGAGCAGGCTCTACCCATGCTTTTTTCTGATTCTACCCTCCAGTCTCCAGCCTAGACCTGGAGCAATCCAGTACCTTCCTGACATAGTCTAAATTAAGCCAAGGAATCACTTTTATTGCACTCTGATTGACAACCACACACCTCTGCCAGCTCTTTCATTTCATTTTCTAACCCTTCCTTTGCTTGCTAGTCTCCGTGTGGCGGCGTTAATTCGGCTGCTCAGCACATGCAATGTCTGGGCTCTCCCTCTGTGCTCAGTGCCAGGGCCTAGAGCCAGCAAAGGTGCTAAAACGCAGGTTCGAAGCCAGGTCTTGCTTTATCTAACACTCTGAAACAGAGTTTGGGTATAAACAGTTTTTTAAAAACATTTAAAACTTCATTAAATGCCATTGACTTTAATTAATGACCAGCTTGGGCATCTCATTTTCCCCTTACACAACCATGTGCAACAGTGGCCCAACGAAGCACTCAACCACGTGTACACACTCATCCACTCGTCAGATTCCTTAGCATTGTGCTCTGTGCTCAACTCTGCTTTGCTATGAAGACACAGAGCTGGTTCGCAATGCAAAGGTTGTCTGAGTGAAAATGTAGTCACTTATAACACCCCTGGCAAAATGGAGCCACGAAAGACCACAGAGCGTGGATCTTCAGAAACCAACCACAGAGCATGGATCTTCAGATACCAACCACAGAGCGTGGATCTTCAGATACCAACCACAGAGCGTGGATCTTCAGAAACCAACCACAGAGTGTGGATCTTCAGAAACCAACCACAGAACATGGGTCTTCAGAAACCAACCACAGAGCGTGAATCTTCAGATACCAACCACAGTCTGATAGCAGAAACTTCCTCAAAACAAAGGCAAAACTAGGACTTTGCACAAAAGCTACAAAAACCTTGTATACAGTTACCTCTGTGCAGAAGTCCACCCATCAATTGCCTGTTCAACCTCAGGGTGATGACATCTGATCCCGGAAGTAAAGGTGATTATTCCAAAACAACTCAACAATCCTCATCTTCAAACACCTTTGTCTCCCTTGAACACACCCATAATTCACCATGGCACTTGCGATCTATTGCAATTCCCTGACTTTCTAATGGTACAGGTTATCACTAGGGAGGCTTTCAGTTGTTGTCTAGGTCTATACATCCTTTCTAGCCCAGGAGCATGTCTCTGTGTAGTAGGGAAAACAGGTACATGCCAGTGTGACTTTTAGAGGCACCAACCATGGATGAGTGCATGGTAACAGGCAGGAGACCAGAGTAGCAGGTTCAGCCTCCAGTGGATCAGAAGCCATTTCCCGGGGGCTGTACTTGCTGGTTCAAGCCTGCCATCTCAGCTGCTAACAAGGCTGAAGCAGAGACTTACAAGTTCAAGGCCTGAATGGGGTACAGAATGAGGTCAAGGCCAGCTTGAGAAACTTAGTAAAACCCTGTCTCAAAATAAGAAAGCAAAAAAGAAGGCCGAGGTAGGCAGATTCTAGACCTGTATACAAGGTCTTAGGTTCAGTCCCTGATGGTGAGGGAGGGAGGGAGTTTTGTGTCTATTTGATTGGAGACAGAGGATAACTGAATTGCAACGTGCTGGAACACAACGCAGCAAACGAAAATAAGGAGTGAAAGGAATCCAGAACTCCAGGCTGGAGCACCCCACTTCTAAAGAGGCTTATCTGTCAAACCGAAGGACCAGGACCACCCGAGGTGACAAGGAACCTGTGGAAGGTTTTAGAGAGTGGCAGTGCTGATTTGACTTCAGTTTTACAATGTTCTTTCCAGAAGGAGGCCAAGGAGGGTAAAAGTAGTGTGAGGAATGAGGGACCAGGCAGGAAACACACCTGAGTTTTTGGGGCTGGTACACAAGAGCTGAGGTGTCCTAAGAGGAGCCTGCAACAATTCCAACTAACCCTCTTCTGTACCTCTCCCCTCTGAACTGCTGGCAAAGAAAAGTACAATTGTCACACGTTGTCAATATCTCTACCCTTAAAAGCCTCATTCTTTAAGGTTCAAATGTACTGGACATTGTGAATGTAATTCTTACTTGGTAACTGTTCTTATTGTATATGGCTTTACTGTTAGAATTAAAAACCTTTCCTTACATTTAGACAAAAAGTGGGAAATGTTGTGGGATATTTGTGCACTGTGTGAAGGTATAGTACTCTGATTGATATAATAAAAAGCTGAATGGCCAGTAGGTAGGCAGGGGAATTAAGTGGGATTTCCAGGCAGAGAGAAGGAAGGAAAGATGCCAGGAGGTGCAGAGCAAGCAGAATGTGCAGGAGATAAGGCAATAGCCAGCACGTTAAGTTAATATAAATGGTTTAATTTAAGTTATAAGAGCTAGTTAGGAACAAACCTAAGCCATAGGCTGGGTTTCATAACTAATAAGTCTCCATGTCATTATTTGAGAGCTGACATAACAGAGAAAGACTCATTACAACAAGCTAGTGCTGTTAAGCCTTAGATGTGGCCTACTGCTCGTATGATGCATTAATCTTGATTGTCTCCTTGATGGGACTTAGAATCATCATGAAAACAAACCTCTGGGGATGTCTGTGAAGAAGTTCCTAGATTAAGTTAGGTGAAGTAGGAAAAGTCACCCTAGCTATGGATGGCCCCACTCCATGGGCTAAGGCCCTGGACTGAATAAAGAGAAGGAAGCTAACTGAACACCAGAATTTAGAGCTCTCTCCTTCCTGGCTGCAGTGAACTCAATACGACCGGCTGCCTCACTCTCCTGCTGCTATGTTTTCTCTGACATGACTGTACCCTCACACTGTGTGCTAAGCAAACCCCTCCCTCCTCCTACTTCCCTTTTCTCTCACTGGATATTTTATTACCGCAATGAGGAAGGTAACTCACATGCCCTCAAAGTCTCCTGTGTTGGAGACTTAATCAGCTGGAGACTAGAAAACTCAGTAGGTGGAGTTTAGTTGAGGAAGTAGGTACTCAGCCTTTCCTGTACGCTGCTTTCTATCCTCTGTGAGCTGAGGAAGATCCTACACCATGTTTCCCCGAAGTGCACGGGGTCCAGCAACCATTGCCGGAAACTTTGATACTGTTGGCAAGACAGTACAAGAAACGGCTTTGACTTGTTTCTGTCAGGTATTTGGTCACAACAATTCAAAAGAGACCAATACAAGAAAATGTAATTTAACTCAGTGTTTCAGCTGGACAGAGTCCAGGGCTTTGCCCCATCTCCATGTAGGCAGGAGAGTGGCCTTCTTCTTAGGTACTTGTTAGGTATGTCGGGAAGTCTAGACCATGGAATTCACTCCCAGTCCACCCCTGTTTCACATACCACTCAGAATTCTTTGTGTTCTCAAGATCTGTCCACCTCCTAACCACCTAATGAACGTATCCTCTGAACCAACTGCCAGGGCCCAGCCTGATTCCCTCAGAGCCCTGCCAACAGCCATCACAGATTCATCCAGAGTCCCGGGCTCCAGGGGCCCCATGAATATGGGGAGAAGAGACTCACCCACAGATCTGACCTATAATTCAGAAGTCAAGACCCCAATACATTGTTCAGAGCATTCCTAAGAAGTTTGAGAATAGTTTTGTTGCTCTTGTGATCTTATTCTCTGAGCAGAAGGTCTCAAACACCAGAGCTTCATGTGGATATGGGCAAGAGACAAGCCTTGGGCCTCTCTGCTGTTCTCAGTCCTCTCTCTGCCTTTCCTCTCTCGTACCTCAGCCCAGGAGCTCGTGTTCTACCTTAGTGTTCAACATGTTTGCTTCTCTTCACTGAAGGGCTTGAGTTCACTGTGGAACTAGATGCCCTGTTGGGAATTACTTAATTAAGCTCATGGTCCATTTCTTCTTTAGACAACTGCTCAGCATTCAGTCGCTCACCCCACCAAGATGCTAAGAGCTGAAGTTCTTCATGGCTGAAAGCTATCTGAAGCCCCACTCTGCAAAACATCGTCTGTCTGAGCATACAAGGCTCAGCCAAGAACATTCTCAGAGGGGCTGATTTCTTCCTCACATTTCAATGTAAAGCCATGATGCTTGCCTCTGTTGCACAATGCTGGAATGTTAAACCATCATTTTTCTTGCCTCACAAGGACAAGGCTCTTCATTCACCTGGTTTTGTTCAATAGGATACTCCATATGCCTAGAACTGACTCCACCTGACATAGAACTGGAGCCCAGTAAATTCATGCTGGATGAAGGAATGCTTACCTTTGGCAAGCAGGAGGTGTGTAGACAGAATATAGTTGACGTAAGCACCCATACCAGCCTCTCCTCTCTGCGTGGCTGAGTCACGTTAGTCCCCATCGCTTTTCCCTTCTGCGCGTGTTTCCACGCTGGAAATGAAGCACACGGCTGGACTGAAGAAACAAAGGAAGCGGTGAATCGACAGAATGACTGCAATCATGAGGACGGACACAACACACAGCAGATGCTAGCCAGTGTTTCTTCTCCCTTTTTTTCTTCTTTCCTTCCTTCCTTCCTTCCATCCTCCCTCCCTCCCTCCATACTTCCTTCCCTGTGTCCCTCCCTCCTTCCCTCCCTTCCTTCTAAAAACTCATTTATGGAGCACGCTTGTCAGACATCCCCCCCCCACACACACACACAGTGTTCAGAATGTGCAGCATTCCGACAGAAGAGAGGAAAGCTTGCAGACGGTGCTAGCAACCACAGAGGGAAGGGAAGGGAATAAATTAATAATAAATCACCTGACAAGTTGCATGTTCTTGAGCCTCTGTCTTGCCTGGACTCTCCACTCTCCCCCAGCTCTCCCATCTTTGCCTCCTTGATCCAACATGAGGATCAATGTGCGGCACGGGAGGGGTCTGCTTTTGTCTGGGCTCTGGACTAATGCTAGATGCTGAACGAGGCAGAAACTGGAAGTTTTGGGCCTGACTCTGTCTCCTGAGTGCTGGGATTAAAGGCGTGTGCCACCACCGCCTGTAGGCCTGTTGAGATGCACGGTCTTGAGCCTCTGTCTTCCCTGGACTCTCCACCCTCCTCCAGCTGTCTCATCTCCGCCTTCTCCTCAATTTCCTTGATCCAACATGAGCCCTGGAGAACTTCTGAGAATAAAGACATCAGTCGCACCTTGGTCTTAATTCCAGCGTTCAAATGAAGGCTTTCCAGGAATGTCCAAAATGTGTTCTCCAGGATCCATATGCTTCAGGGTAACTATGAACATCTCCCAACACAAAACCATAAACTTATTTGAAACATGAGATGGGAGAGACATGTTTTTGTTGTTTTGTAGCTCAGTTGTACAGCTGAGTTTGTATTTTGTGGATAACATTGCATCAAAATGTCAAACGGCTAGGCAAAACAAGATTATTTAACCTCTTTGCATTTCAGTCCCTGAGTTAGAACTAGTTCCTGACATGTCAAAAGATGGTAAGTATTAAAAAAGTCTATGCACACTAAAAACACTGTGCACCTCACCTGACACATATGGTAATCAATAAATCTTTATTGTGTATCCGCCTTGTGAAGGCAACTTCCCTCCTAATGACACTGCTGTGATTTGGATACTGCTATACCCAAAGGATATACTCACCAAAGGAACACTTTTGGGAAGTGATGACATCTTTAAGAGGTGGGTCTACAGGGAAGTTCTTGGGTGATACACCCTTAGAAAGGATTAAGGTAACTCCATTCTTCTCCTTAGTAGTTCTTACAGAGGCTAGTTGTAAACAGAGCAAATCTGGCCCCCCACTTTCTCTGTCTGCTTCCTGTTTTGAATGTACTCTTGCTGTGATGTAGAACCATCAACCACCTTCACCAGAGGGCCAAACAATACATCTGCCTGATCTGAGCCACCTGTGGATAAAGACTCATGAGTTGTTTGCCATGGATCTGACTCTAATTCCTGGGCTGCCCCTTAAATTGCTCAATGCAAGGTGAGGTAAAACTGAAGAGATTCAGAGAATGTTCCACTAATGGCTCCCCAGCAGCCTGCATAGAGAATCGGGTAGAAGGATTTCTCCCAAGGACATACAGCAAACCCGGGCCACCTCCTCTTTAGAGCCCACCACCCTATTACTATAGCACTTAGAACACATTATCCACTTGCCCCTCCCTCCACAGTGCGGTGATGCCTCCCAGTGTGCTGATGCCAGGTGTCTGGGGAGACTGAGTACCGACTGACAGTGCGCCGCAGGCACACCCCTACTGTTCAGACCTCCCAATCACTTCTTTCCACAGTTTCCTTGCACTTGGTCCTTGATTCAAGTGGCAGCAACAGCATTGGCCATAGACTATGAGTAGATTATTGAAAGATGGGCACCCCGAGTTCCTCAGACCTGGGGTCGGTCATTCAGCTTCACAGTCGGAGAAATTAGAACTTAAGCAAAGACCCCTTTGGCCAAATGAGAGTCAGGAGGGAGAGGAAAGCTGCAGGTATGTTGGTGAATGGAACCATGATGTTAGTCAAATCGATCATTCGTCCTGGGTTCATGAGTTCTGTGCTTTGAAATGAAACATACCATAAGAACATGCATCAGCAAAAGTCAGTCTTCATGCAAAGCCTGTCACGCCATCTGTCCACAGAAAGTGTGTAACTACATATGTGTGTGTGTATTTATTTCTATATATATTCACACACACACACACACACACACACTCACACACACACACACACACACACACACACTCACACACAAAACCTATAGCTCTTGTCTTAGTTTCCCTCTCCTGTGAAAATTCTAATCTCCTTCCATCCTTCTGCCTGGGCTCTGTTGAGAAAGGATTTCTCTGGGTTCCATTGCCCAATTGGTCATTGGGCTCCCATTTCTAAAGGACTGCTCCCTTGCACCCTAGAGGGAAAAGTGTCAAGGAGAGGCCAGGAACACTTGTGAAGGCAGGCTGAGCCTTCACACTTGCTCTACAATTAGTATGTGTTACCCACTCGGTCCAGTCAGTCACACTTCCTCATACTTGCCCAAGTTTTGATTATGCTTATGTAACAAAGGTTCCATAGAAATCGAAGGGACAGGGGTGGCACAGCGTAGAATATGCTACCTCATGGAGGTCCTCAAAGGGTGGCAGGCAAGGAGGGCTTGAAACGCCAAGCATCTTCTCAGACCTCACTCTGGACGTCTCTCACCTCTTTTCATCCACTATAATAAGTAGCAAATTTCCTTTTCTGTCCACTATTCCAGCAAGGTAGTAGAATCTAAAGCGGTGAGGGATTGCCAATGTATAGGCCATCATCAGAAGTACAGACTAAGCAAGCTGGGACTCATGTAGGATCTAGACATAGTCTCGAAACAGGGGCCTCAGTCTGTGAGATCTGATGTCATTGTCATCATGAAGAATGGCAAAGCAGAACCGGACTAGAAGAACTCAGCTGGAGTCTGCTGCAGAGCTGTTTGACTGCCAATGGGAAAAGCCCCAGCCCTCCCCAAAGCCCATGACTTGCGTGGTCACGAGAGTGGTGAGCCAGAGTGGTGAGCACCATGGGCACCGAGCTGGGGAAGATGGCTTTTTTGCCCTGTCGCCATAGTGAAGGGCTCACTGAGAGGGTGACTTGCCAACAACCCCACACCGAGCCCTAGAGAGTAACTGCGAAGCCGTCCTCAGACTTTCAGTTCCATTTCAAAATAGTCAGATGCAGCTGTGTCAGACAAAGACGGTAAACTCCTAACACAATTTTTTCCCCAAAAAGGAAAGTGTTCTGTCATGTCCCTCCAGCTCAGCAATGAAAAATGACTAGCATCAATAAAGCGCTGGGTTTGGCTAGCAGTCAAGCACCGAAATATATTAAGGAGGTAACTAAGATGAGTCGCCCAACATCCATTCTCCCTGCTTTCCTTTTTCATAGAGACTTTGAACAAAGCAGACTTCATAGAGCAAAGATTATATTTTCCAACTTTCTCTGCTGCTAAGTGTGCCCGTAACTAAATTCGGGCCAAAAGGAATTATTCTCAAAGGAAAAGAGTTCACTTCACCCCTTTCAATTCTTCCTCCTGTCTGCTGATCCAAATCTTGATTGATGGCTACACCTCTAAAGTCATTGCGACCCATCAGTTGATACTGAAAACAATAAATTCACACACACCAGCCTATGAAAACGGTAGGTGCCTGACGCAACAGTCTCTCTAGCCCTGCACTGGCTTTTGCTTTTTAACAGTTGGGAACACAAATGACCAACTTCCTAGGGATCTAGCCACAGTCATGGAGAGTTTTCTATTGCTAGCGACCAAAGTTCCTCATGAGTAATGAAATTCTAGCATATCTCACTCAGTGGAAGCAGGAGAGTTCTGTGGTGAGCCTTTGTCTTTGTTGTTCCCATGTTACACACGTTCATGTAATGTAGTCTAGATTTCTTTGTCACCCAAACCGCAGATTCTTCACTTGGATCAGGTCCAGTCACAACTGCTCCACAGTTGATGGAAATAAGAGTTTCTGGAGGGACAGAGGATGGGATCCCAAACAGGGCAGAGCAAGCCCATCCCCTCCTTCCATGCATCTGTCTGTCCTGCTAAGGCAGCAGTGAGTGACCCTCTGCCAGGCACTGTTTAGTGTCTGACGTAACCCTCATTGACTACACAATGATGGGGACAGCACTTTTGCTTCCAGATGAGAAAACTGAGGGTCAGGAGGTAAGGAAATGAAAGACTAAAGATGAGTCTGTCTTTGCCGGGCCAGTATTCTATATTTAGAATTATATTTTTAATTATCCATTTGATGTACTGCATCAAACTACTCCAACAAGGTAGAAGATCCACTGGTCTGAAAAATGCCCCATTCCCATGACGGGGTGAGAAAAGGTTAAAGAATATTCAGATGCTTGTGAAATTTTAGAGGGAAGTTGGAGAGTCCCTCAAAGATTAGATCTTGGGTGGTCATGTGAGATTTTAAATTAATAACCCTTATTTTCTGGTCTGTTGGAATTGAAGAATCAACTGGGATTAACAAGAGACCAGTACCACCGAAGTAACACCTTTGTGTTACCGGGACAATCTCCACTGGTTAGTTGTGGCTGAAATTCTGCTATGATTAATAAGAGCCAAGAATTGTTAAGGTGAAATATTCTGGGGTGTATTGCTCAGGCTCAGGACACAGAACCATGGTCTGGAGGATCAAGGCTGCATTTCAACCTGGAAGCTAAATTTCTTAATGTGTAAGAGTCTCCCAGATGGTACTGATTTTAGTCACATGAGAGCAACGGGATTGAAGGGGGGCAAGGAGAGCAGCTGAGGTTTCACACTGTGTGGCAGGATCAGAGTCCCTGTAGAGAGGCTGGGGAGGTCACTGAGAAAGGTGTACCCTCTGTGGAAGCAGAAATGAAAGGCTATTGAGGACACTAGAACCATGGGATGTTCACTAAGAACAGTGGCGGGTGTGGAATCGAGCCAGCCTGATCCTAGGCAGACAAACTATATGTTGGAATTGGAAGGGCCAGAGAAGTAAACTGTTCAAGTCTTTGGGACCCCCAAAAACAGTAAATCCCAGGTACTAACCACTTTGGGACTTTGATTTTGCTTTGATATGAAATATACCTTGTTCTTTTCTCTTGGAATACAGAGTATTTAACTTACTTTGAGTGTTACAGGAGCTCAAGGTTAAGACACTGGGCTTTAGAGGGATTAAAGTTTTAAAGTTGGAACTTTTAAAGTTGGACTGTGTTTCCTATTGTTATACTGGCACTAAGTGTTGAGGATAAACAAGAAAGGAAAAGTTATGCTTTAGTAGTAATATAAACTTGTGTGTCAGGTTTATAAGGCGAGACTCGTGAGGGTTAGTCTTTGTAACGTGCCACAAGCTAAAGTCACCTGGAAAGAGGGAACCTGAATTGAGGGATTGCCTTAATCAAACTGGCCCGTGGACATGCCTCTGAGTCCTTGTTTTGGTTGTTAATTGATGTGGGAAGGCCCAGCCAACTGCAGAAGTTGCCTCCTCTGGGCAGGCGGTCCTGGGTTGTATAGGAAATCAAGCTAAGCAAGCCGTGGAGTGCTAGCCAGCGAGCAGTAATCTTCTATGGCTGTGCTTCGGTTCCTTCCCCGGCTTGCCTGGATGGTGGAGTGTAACCACTGAGATAATATAAACCCCTTTCCTCTCTAAATTACCTTTGGTCAAAGCAATAGGAAGCAAACAAGGACATCCTTAAAATAATTCACAAAATAAATAGCAGGCTCCAGTTGCTTGTTTCCTTTTATAAAAGAGGAAAGACATTTGAAAAGAACTACTGCATGGAAATGGTCACCATCATCTCTTTGTGCTCCTCCTTTTGTTTTTTTGTTTGTTTGTTTATTTTGTTTTGTTTTCTTTTTCTTTCTCGAGAGCATCCTTTTCAAACAAGTCCATAGAAACAGGTGTCCAAGCTTGTGTGTGTGTGAGCTGACAGCATGGCCACTCCATGGTAAGGTCAAGGGGGATGTTTTTATTGTAGACATGAGAGAGAGAACAGACAGAAGCATCTGGAAGAGTCCAGAGAAAGAAGACTGAACACGGCCCGCAGATTGTGGCCAGGGCTCTCGTGAGAGAGGGGAGAACAGCACATGCTGGCGGATAGAGAAAACAGTGAGAGAAGCAAGGCACCGCATCAGGAGGGCAGGAGAGGCCTGGTGACAGTAGCAGGGCTATAAGGAGCGTGAGTGGCTGGGGGGAGGGAGGCCAGGGCAGAATGCCAGCAAGGAAGTGCGGCAGGCGCTTCTGATACTGAGGGAGCCTAAAGGCCAGCAGGCACTTCGGTATTCTAATAGGCACCACAGCTAGTCACTTGTTCCTTCTGCCAGGGACTGGGTTGGTAGAAGTGAACTGGCTTCATAAGTTCCAGAGGAATGCTGGCTTTTATCTAACTTTCAGAAATCCTTCTATAATTCAGACTGAGCCCAATTCTGGTTATTTTGACTGTCTTTTGGAGTTTGGGGAATTGGAGTCTCCTTTGGACCAGAAATCACCCAAGGTCAATGATTAACTGAACAAATAGCCAGATCTCCAGTCTGATCAGGAGTTATGGTCCTATAGGTTGGAGTGGGGTCAGAAAAAAAATATTTTTGTTTGTTTGTTTTGATTATGTTTTTGAAATGGGGGTCTCAAGTAGCCCCGGCTAGCCTTAAACTCACTAAGTAGCCAAGAGTGATATCAAACTGCTAATCCTTCTGTCTCTACCCCGAGTACTGGGATTACAGGTTTGTATCACCACACTCAGGTTTTGCAGTTTGGAGGATTTGGAATTCAGGGCTTTGTGTATATTAACCAGCACTCTACCTGAGCCAACCCCCCCCCCCCCAGGCCAGAAGTAAGTTTTCTTTGGAAATGTCTTAGGCTGTGGGGACCGTTCAGGAACACTTACAGAGCATGCACCTCGGGAACTTTTAATTTATGTTTGGGGAAACTTGAGTTCAAGAAAAACTGTGTATCTCATTTACCAACTATGGAAATCTAGGGCTAAGCCATGGCTTGCTGGGACACAAAGGAGTCAGAATGAAGCTGTGTTTGGTGCCTCACACCTGCAGGATTACGTGGGAGGTTGTAAAGCATGTTTACTCAGAGTTCAAGGTTAGCAGGTTTCATGGATTGGAGGCTACGTGGTAAGTTTTAGGCTAGGCTGCACCAGAGAAAAAGACCCTAACTACAAAAGGGGAAGGTAGGATGGACAGAGAGACAAATAGAAAGTTAGAATCAGCTGTTTTAGCCCTGATTTTTCCTGTGACATTGGGCAAGTGTTTACCACCAAATGTTCAAAGACTCAGGACAGTAAATTCATAAGCCTGGGCACTTGGCCTAAGTGCTTCCCGGAACAAAGGGACTTCAACTGGCTCTTAGCAGTTGGGGCACGGAAGGGGAAGCCAACAGATGGAAGGGACGCTTACATGTAAGATGTAGACCAAAATGGAAGTGAGGGATTGCAGGGACACCGAGTTCCCCTGGTCCACCATTCTACAAGCTGCAGGCTGCTCTCCTGAGACAAGATGGCTGAGAAGGCAGAGGCTCACGAGCTTTCAGTCAGGTGATGAGGCAGAGGAGAGTGTTTTGGACATTGGAACAAGTGTGCAAGGCCATGGAGGTATCAGAAACATCGACCTCCAGAGAGTCAGGAGAAGGATTGTCTATGACAGGTTATATGCGGGGAATGCGGAATGGTATATGCAGGCTCTCACAGGTCCCCAGGCTCTGTCCTAACTGTAAAGGGGGCAGGGGTCTGAAGAGCAGGTCAGCTCTGGCGATGTCTGAGATACACACTTGTGAGTTTTCATCTGCAAATGTGGGCTTTCAGACATTCCCTGCTTTCTCTTTGTCCAGTTGTGGTCTGAGTGGTGGTGCACAGAGGCAGGCGAATCTCTGTGAGTTCGAGGCCAGCCTGGTCTACAGAGCGAGTTCTAGGATAGGCTCTAAAGCAACACAGAGAAACCCTGTCTTGAAAAACCATTAAAAAAAAAAAAAAGACCTAATCCAGACTGCCATCGTGACACTATTAAAACGGAAGGCTAATCCTGTCACCTTTTGCTCTACAGCCATCGATGTTTCCTCTCTTACAGGGCATAAAGTCCAAAGTGTACCGTGCCTACTGTCCCCAGCTCCCACGCCTTCTGCCTTCAGCACACACCAGCCACCCTCCCTCCCCACTACCCCTAAAGGCTCAGTATCGTCCTTTCTGTGTCTGTATGGAGAGTCTCCATACCCACATAGCAGCCCATTTCTGACCTTTGCTTATTAGTTTTTCACTCTCTGTCCCTCTGGGCCACTGTGTTCTCCTTTTACACAGTAACCTTATGCACACAGCCTTCCGCCTCTTTCTCAGGAGCCCCTGTTAGAAGCAAGCTCCAGAGCTGGGGGGGGGGGGGCATACCTTTCAGTCTCTGCTATTGCCCCAGTGTCTGGTATGGAACCTCAGACAGTGGCTTGTTGCATCTGTGGTTGTGTATCTTGTTGTAACATACGCTGACAAGCTGAAAGACTAGAATTGCTGCAATATATATAGCATTAGCCATGGCAAAGCACTAACTGGTCCATTTCTGCCCCGTGGTCCTTGCGGACTCCCAGTTCAAAGTTCGTCCCAGGGAAGAGCTCTCTAGTGCTCCCACTCAACCCCTAAAAGAGGCTGTCTTGTCTGCACCCAGCACTTCTGCTAATTTAGCCAATGACAGTGCCAATTGTTGGCTGTTTCCCCAGCTGGGGGCAGATGTTCCACCTTGTAGTGGAGATGGTTTGGAGGTTGGCCCCTCTTGGGGCTTGTCACTGTCCCTGTGTCTCTGAACACTCTGAACTGTGTGGTCAGATCCTCCAGATGTGATGAGCACACCAGGGGACATGAGAAGTGTGTCAGGCCCGTTGTGAGTCGGAATCAATTTGTAGGGAGAGAAAGGGTTGATGCTCTCTGGATGCTTGACTGCTAGGCTTTGCCCTGCTGACCCCAACAAGCTCAATGTCCCTTGGTTTGTGGGCTCAGTTCCCTTCTCATCAAAAGTCATGCCCCACTCCATTTATAGTGGAGAGGCACTAGTCGGGCTTCCTAAAGTTCTTTCCACTCCTCTCCCATCCCCTCTTTTGAACTCACAGAGACTTGATAAGTGGGGAGGTACAAACTTCTATAGGAGGAGGGGCTTACAACCCGCCAAAGGGCCTTTTAAAATATCCTGGCTGACGTTGCTCAGTTGGTAGACGGCTTGTCCAGTACAAAGCCATGTTTGATCTCCAGTAATGTATAAACCGTGGGTAGAGACACACATCTGTAATGCCAGCACTCAGGAGGTTGAGGCAGCAAGATCTGAAAGGACTTGCAAATTTCAAGGCCATGTAAATTTCAGGTACAGGAGAATGTGTTTCTAAAAACCAGTGTTTTAACCAGATCATTTCCCTCCTTCCTTCCTTCCTTCCTTTCTTCCTTCCTTCCTTCCTTCTTTCCTTCCTTCCTTTCTCTCTCTGTCTATTTTTTTTTCAAGATAGGGTTTCTCTGTGTAGCCCTAACTGTCCTGGAACTCACTCTATAGACCAGGCTGTACTCAAACTCAGAGATCCACCTGCCTCTGCCTCCCGAATGTTGATACTAAAGGCATGAGCCACCACTGCCCCACAATCAGGAGGAGCTGACCCATAGATCATTCTTCTTCTCCTTCTTCTGGATTTATTATTTTATGTGTATTGGGTGTGGGGGGGGGGGCTGGAGGTGTCGGATCTCCTGGAACTGGAGTTACAGACAGTTGTGAGCTGCCATGTGGGAACTCAACCCAAGAGCAACTAGTGTTCTTACCCACTGATCCAGCTCTCCTGGATCATATCTCAATAGGCTTGGACATGGCCTTGAACGTGTGCAAAGTCTGAGTCTACGTGTATCCGTGTGGAGATGACAAAGGTGGCTACTATCAGTTTCTCAGCTGCATCCATGTAAGCTTCTGGCCCAGAGATGACGAAGGGGAAGGACTCACCTGCGGTCAGAGCACCAGGAGCAGGTCAGCTTCCGTGTCTTGCTGGCTTGTGTCTCCATCAGCAAGGTCATTGCTGTTGCTTAGAATAAAGTAACCAACAACTGCAAATGCAAAAATTATGAAAACTAAGTTTATGGGAAAAGCAGGCAAACGAGAAAAAAAAATTCAACCACACACCAAACACCCTTCCTTCTGCTCAGTGGGACAAAATTCTTTTTCATTTTTGTTTTTCTGTATTTTCCTAATTTGCTATGAAAAAGCCTTTCTCTCAGAAAAACGAATCACAATTAAATAAAGTCTCTCTTTTCAGTCCTTATTTTTATGGGTTTTTTTGTACATTCTTTTAAAATGCTGCAGTGACTTGAAATGATAGGTGAGACACTTTAGAGACATTTTCTTCTTCGGGAGAAAAACTGAAAGTTCAAAACCTCATTCATTTTTTTTGTGTAAGTGTCGCTGTGGAAGAATGAAGGGAAGGAATTCCTTTAAGGAATGGGCTCTGCTCCATTCCAGGGCAGTCCACATCCTTCAGGAGGGTGTTTTTCTTGCATAGCATTGATCTTTACAACACTTAAAACTATTGTGGGCCTTCCCCCCGCCCTTTTGGAGGACAAGCCAAATTCAGTGAGCTAAACTTACCCTTAAGCTCCCTTCCATCTTTTTCTATTCTTAAATACCCTCTGTATTTCTATTCTTAACGTCAGTGAGGCCCTGGTTTTAAAGATAATATTTTAAACTGTTGCTTCAGCAGCTGGGGAGCCCAATATGACAGTGATTACATGTAACATTGTAAGATTTCCCAGAATAAACTTAACAGGCACAGGAATCATAGTAATGAGTTCTCTCTCTCTCTCTCTCTCTCTCTCTCTCTCTCTCCCTCTCTCTTGTTCCTTAAAGCTCTGAGTGCCTCTTGCCAGTCCTATACCTGAGAAAAATGTCCCTTAGGCATCAGTATTGAGTCGCATGGAGTTATATACACTATAATTCAGTTCTTCCTGGACTGTGTCTGTGTAGCTCAGAGACTCCTCACTCAAAAAGAGGACTATATAAGATTATTCTTAATCTTGTGGCAAATGACACACTGTGCAGGATGGGAACTAAAACACAGTGACTTAAGGTTGGGCACATTAAAGTCTGCCTTACCAACTCATGCCTATTTATTTGTAGCTATTTTCTTTTTTAAAATTCTTTGATGTATAGGGAGCAAATGAATTTAAAGGAATATAGGCCAATTTGTTGTTAAATACGTGCCTGTCTTCAAACCTTGATCCATGCTGTGTGACCCTGGGAAGTTCACCTAACTTCTCTGAACCAGAGGAGGTAGCATGTCTGAAAAGACTGTATGGAGGATCACTGGAACCAAAGCACATACGGCATCATCAGCTCTCTGTGGCATGAGACGCACATATAAATTCATTTCCATTTTCCCACTCGAGTCTCAGAGACCGTCAGTGAGTTTTGTTCAGCTGAGCAAATATTGACTATGTGTTATGTGCAAAGTCCTGGAGACATAAATGTTCTCTCATGCCCTTAAGATTCCATCTTCCGGGTGCAAATGGACCCTTGCTTTGTCCTTCAAGGCAGATGAAATACATCTTCATCTGAGTAGGGACGAAGTGTGCTGGGATCCCAATGCTAAGTCCCCTTAATATGCCTTTACAAAAAAAGTTAATGAGCCTGGAAGGACCAGAAAGTTCTGGGTTTAATGAAGAATGAGCTTTTCAGAAAGCCACAGTGAGGAGAGGACACCGGCAGAGGCGCCTCGAGGGCGGAGACAAGGGAAAGTGATCGTACTGTCACGAATAAAATACAGTGGGTTCCTGTATCATAAGAGCCGCATCTCAGGACACAACAAAGTGTGAGCTGAAGCTATCTGACAGAGAAGTTGTGGCTGCAGGGCAGGAGAGGTGGCGCCACGGTCAAGATCTTCTGCTGTTCTTTCAGAAGATGCACTCAGTTCCCAGCACCCACGTCAGGCGGCTCACAACTGCTGTAACTCCAGCTCCTGGGAATCTCACACACTCTCCGGCCTCCATGGCACTGGCATGCACTCGGCACACATTTCTCACCGACATGTACACAAAAGGAAAAATAAATCTTTTAAAGAGATGGCTACAGACTTTACTTTCTGGTCACCAGTTCCCAAAGAACTACATAATATTTACTCCATAGTATACAATAGGGAGTGATGGTTTAAATCACACAAGAGGAGACTGCCACACAGATTTTATTTTTTATTTATAATTATAATTATTTATTTATTTATTCTTAAGCATTCATGGATTTCGACATCCATGGTGGTCCTAGAACCAGTCGCCTTGGATACCAA
Organism: Myodes glareolus; assembly: GCF_982192425.1. Classification (NCBI taxonomy): domain Eukaryota; kingdom Metazoa; phylum Chordata; class Mammalia; order Rodentia; family Cricetidae; genus Myodes; species Myodes glareolus. The sequence goes on along the minus strand of NC_142033.1, from coordinate 62,130,814 downwards.
GGGAAGAGGAATGAAAGTACCTAGGAGGGACTGAATCTCCTCAGGGAGATGTCTAAGAGATACTGAAGCGAAATGAAAGACAGAGACAAGAGACAGACAGTGGCGAGACATGGAGAGCTAGTCTCTAAATGCGGAGGTGGGACAGAGTGGCTATTCAACCGCTCCTCTGTCTGACCCTCCACAAACAGTGTCTTCCAACTCTAGAAGAAGAGAAATCGACAAATTTGCCTTCAATCATTTATCCATGGCTGTTTCTCAGCTACCTCCTGTGTGCCAGGCTCTTAAGCGTCAACGGTGAATGGGGCACTGTTTCGTCCCTCATGGAGCTGACGCTCAAGGGGAACAAAAGAGAGCGAGAGCCGAAACAAATGACCATAATGCAAATGGAACTTGAGGGCATGCCTCCACGGCAAGGGTTTAAACTGCATGCCCCACCCCAGAACTTACATGTTGATGGCCTCAGTCACAGGACTTCAGAATGTAACCTAGTTTAGGGACAAAATCTTTAAGGAGGTAATTGCCAAACTAAATGTCAAGTGGGTGACTCCTAACTCTACAAGACCGCCTGTCCCCACTTCCATATAAGCAAGGACATCCAGACACATGGACAGGTGTGTCCAGAAGAAAGGTGATCTCAAGAGACAGAGAGAAGATGGTGGCCTAAGAGGCAGGGACACATCTCTCCCTCACAGCCCTCGGAAGGAGCCCACCCACTCCCACCTTTTGACACTGTCAGCCTCCAGAGCTAAAAGGCACTAAGTTTCTGTCGCATAGTCCAGGCAGTAGATGGCAATTTCCTATCAGGTCTAACAACTCCACACCCCATGAGGGCAGAAACTGAAGGTTGGAAAGGTGCTATGTCACCCAACATGGCTCTTCTATGCGGGACACTCCAAGCTTTGGTGGCTCTGGGGTGTGACCTTCTCTCAATGTGGGGCATCAGAGCCCGGTAGGAGCCCCAACCCCGGAACAAGCTACAGTGTAATCAGAGAAGGTTCTGTAATTACCGCAATTCATCACCAGTGTCACCTATGGTAACACTGCCAATTATCTCCCATGGTGCCCACAGGACAGAACACCTGCTCCTCAAGGGGCCAGAGATCTGGTTGCCTGCAGCTACTTCCTTATTTATGTTACAAAGCCCTGTGTGTGACCTGGCCTCTGTAAGCCCAGGGAGTCGTTAGACAGAAGGAAATGTTTGGAGTTTAAAGACACTGATATGCAAATACAGTATCAGAGGGGCTACCTGCAGCCCAGCATGTTTCTGCCCAGGCCACACCTTAAAGGGCAGAGATAAGCTTCCTGTTCCCCATATCACAGCCAGGGAAAACTAAGTTCAAAGACACAAAGAAACTTGGTGTTGAAAGAAACAACTCTCATCCTAAAGGAATGAAAATAAAGTTTTATTTTGGAACCAAATATGAGTGATTGTGGTCTGGGAACACAGACTTACGTCTAGCCAAATACCATATTCCAATGAAGACGCTGTCTCATGAACTCATTATAGTAATAGAGCAAAGAGGACCATAAGATCACACACTTTTCCAATACATTGCTGGGTATAACAGGTGGTTGGGTTACAGCAAAGGAGGGAAAACTGCTATAGGACTTCGAAGCTAACCGACTGCATTCTTTTTTTCTTTCCTTTTCTTTTCTTTCTTTTTTTTTTTTGCAAACATGAAACATTTTTTTACTTAATTTAGCAAAATGAAAAAAATTGACTAACTAAAAGCTTATAACTTAAAATATTTAATAATCTACCAAAATGTCTTATTGTTTAATTCCATACTTAAAAACAGAACTTTTGGGTACCTATCCAATGGATGCTCAATCATACAAGGACATGTGCTCAACTATGTTCATAGCAGCATAGTTTGTCATAACCGACTGCATTCTTCACATTTGATGCTGGAAACCAGGAGTCTGTTCATGCATTCCAAAGGATTTACTTAATGGTCACAAACAGAGGAGGACAATGTATAGGTATTAAGAGGATGGAAAATGTCCCAAGATAATTTGACCATTGTAGACAAAGTTTCTTTGCAGGAATTCTCATTCAGGCTGCTCCAGCGAGGGGAGCAGTGGCCATGAGGGACAAACAAGCCATTTGCAGTTTCTGTTTGAAATCTATGTGGATGGGTTGGACGATCACTCAGTGAGTAGCTGCCTATCACAGAAGCATCAGGACCTAATGCTGAGCCTTCAAGCCCATAAAAAATAGAGAGGGGGCAGATCTTCAGGAAGATCCTTGAGGCTCACTCGCTTGTCAGCCTAACTTATTCAGAGAGCCCCAGATGGCAGTGACAGAACAAAAGCAAGGTGGGAGGCGCCTGAGGGACAACACACAAGGTTGGGCTCTGAGCTTCACATGCATGCACACACACATGCACCTACATACAAACAACATGCATACACATCCACCTGGAAATGTTCCTTAGAACTCTCCTGATGGGGAATGGAAGCAGGCAGCCTTCTCATCCTGTCTGGATTTCCCCAGCACAATCTCTTTAGCCCACTGGTTTCCCAAAAGCTCAGTCGCCGGCTCAGTAGCTAATGGGGCCTGTGGCAAAGCCTGACAACCCGAGTTTGACCATTCCCTCTAACACCCAGGACCTACAGGAAGGAGAGGACCAACTCTCTCTGATTGTCTTCTCGCTTCCGCATGCACACCGTGGTACATGCACGTGTGCACACATGCAATGTAATATTTTTATAAGAGGGCAGTGTAGTTAGGTTGTGGAGAGTCCTACTCCAGAACGCCCAGGGGAAGATGGCACCTAGGTCCACAAGGTGTAAGAGATCACCACTCTACACATCCAGCTTTAGTGAAGCAGACTTTTCCCGAAGGACAACAGAACACAGAGAGAGAGTTCCAGGTTATTAGACTGTCTGGTGTGTCAAGTCATTCCACCCACTTTGGTGTCATTGTTCCCATGAGCTCAGCTCTCCGGATTCATTCTGGGCTGTAGGGCTGTAGCAGACACACAGGATAGAGGGGCTTACACGGAGAGGTTTTCCCTTTAATGTCCTGTCCCATGTGAGGAAGAGGCAGCAACCTGTTTAGATGCTGTCACAAGCATCACCAGTTTCCTCTACCCTGGTACATCTAGGGGACTATTACCAGGCTGGAAACTGGGCTCTGGGTTTTGGAGCTTCCAATAAAATGGGGCACCAGGGTGATTGGACAAGCATGCTTGCCATGACAGACGCTCTGATGATATACACCACTCCTTCGGAGCTGAAGAGACACACAGAATGGTGGCTGTCTCTGAGGGTCTGGTGACACTTTGGAACAAGTTCCCCCCAAAGCTCCCTCAAAGAAGACAGGGAGATCTTCTGAACGGACCAGGTTATGGAGCAAGGCTCAGCTGTGGGTACTGCACCTGATGTGGGAGTTCCCTCTATGTGCTGTGATTACCATTAATAAATAAAGAAACTGCCTTGGCCTGTTGATAGGGCAGAACTCAGGTAGGCAGGGAGGCGGAACTGATTGCTGGGAGAAGGAAGGCAGAGTCAGGAAGACACCATGGATTTGATGCCAGAGGTAGAAGTGCTTTGCTGGTAAGCCACTGCCACGTGGCGATACACAGATTAATAGAAATGGGTTAAATAAAGATGAAAGAGTTAGCCAATAAGAAGTTAGAGCTAATGGGTGAAGCAGTGTTTTAATGAATACAGTTTCTGTGTGGTTATTTCAAGTCTGAGTTAGCCAGATGGCCGGGACAAACAAGCGACCTCTCCCTGCAACACTGCACCCTCAGCATGGTTCTGTGTGTTTTAACTGAAGTTAAATTCCTATCACAAAAATAGCCACTTAAGGGATGGGGATGTGTACCCAGAGAACTTGGTACCATGTAGGCCCTGGGCTTGATCTTCAGCACTAGAAAGGAGTAAACTTAAAAAAGTATATGATTAAAAGTGACTTATTCAGTAACAATCAGCATACTGTAAAAGCTGGTTGGCTATCTAGCTCAACATCTTTTCATCACCCTTGAGAAAGCAGTAGAGGCACAGAGCCCCTTCCCCAGCACTCCCAGCCTCTGACAATGGCCAATCTGCTTTCTGTGTCAACATTTCCCTGTCCTGGTCATTCAGACAGACAGTTACACGACACCCCCTTCTAACTGCCTGCAGAGCGTCAGGTTGAGAAGAACTGAACTGCGATTTTCCTGTAGTTTTAAATTTTTTCTCCTTTTTTGATTTTTTTGAGACAGGGTTTCTCTGTACCTTTGGGGCCTGTCCTGGAACTAGCTCTTGTAGACCACACTGACCTCGAACTCACAGAGATCCACCTGCCTCTGCCTCCCGAGTGATGGTGCTCCACCACTGTCCTGCTTTCCTTTGTGTGTGTGTGTGTGTGTGTGTGTGTGAAATTATTTATTTATTTTTTTGGTTGCTGTTCTGTTTTGTTTTTTTGTATTTTAACCTTCATTAACATCATTTTGTCTATGTTACTAAAAGTTACATATTTCATGATTAAAAACAAAAACCAAGAACTAAAGGGAAAGTTAGGAATGACTACAGTGTCACTCTCTGTATGGCGGCACTACCACTTCAGAGACAAGTCTACCATGGCCCCTAGGGGAACACAGTGGGGAACTATGCTGCTAGCTATCCTGGGCTGGGTTCTCAGCCTCTCTGTCTTGTGTTCTCCTTTATAGAAATGGAGATGATAACAGTACCCTTTGTTTATTTGGTGTACAACTTGGTACAAATGGTGTTATCTACTGACTATGCCGGCTCAACACAATACACAACACTATGATTATGTTTCTTACTCCCAACTCAATGAAGTCAGAACTACTGTCCCTGCAGACAAAACCAAGGGTCAGGAAGACTAAGCATGTGCCAAAAGGCGCAGGGGATGAACAATCCATGAATCCTTCCATGTCTAGGTCAGTCCCATCACTCCATTCTACAGTGAGGGAACATGAGGCCTTGAGAGATCAAGAATGCCCAGGATTCCATGCCTTCTGACTAACTAGACAGTAGTCAAATGAGCCTCGCCCTGGGAAGCAGGCCCTTCATTTGGAATTTGGCACCCATGGGCAAGACCCCTCCTCACCTTTGTGTGGTTCCAGAGTCTGGCTCTGCTACTTGGTTGTCCCAGGCTGCTGTTAGCTCTGATGCCTCCTGGCTGTGACTGGAGAAGCTTTGCTGTGGAAACAGGCTCCTTGGTCCCTGGGTTCGGCCCAAGTCACTCAGGCACTGTTGTGATACCATGCAGGGCCCCCGGGCAATGCCATAAGACACTCCTTGGGCTATTGGCAGTCCTGTCATGAAAGTCCTGGGAGCAGGGCTAAGGTCTCTGAAATCAGAGACAGCAGCTTCAGAGTCAGGATAACCAATGAAGACACCTTCTTGGGCTGCCTCAGAGATGAGGCCTGTTCTCGGGGAGGGTGGGTGGTTAATGTTGTTGCCAAAACAATTCAACAGACCCACTGGGCTTTCTTTCAGACCCACCAGAGAGCTGTAAGACTGCAGTCTTTTCCCAGGATGCTAATTAAAATCATGACTCGCCCAAGCCAACATCAAAAATAATTCAACTTGGTGGAGTAAGGGGACCCAGTGACTCCGATGCTCAAACCCCTGCAGGGCACAGAGGTTTTGCAGTTGTCTTTCTAGAGAGCTCTCCCAGTGCAAATACCTCCCAAGAGACAGCTGCTTCTCAACCTCCAGGAGCCCTGGGACCAGAGGCCCACATAGCTGCCAGGTTGTCCCGTGGCTGGTCCCATAGGACTTGAGTCTGCAAACAGGACCTCCTCCTCTGGTCTTGGGGGTGGGAAGACTTGGCCTGGCCTCAGAGAGACAGTCTGCTTTCTGAGTTACCAGGGAAACTTATGACATTAGGTCCTGTTGTCAGTACCTGTTCTTGACGGGCTCCTAAGAGCCGGCCTGGCATTGCTGGCGGACTGCAAGTCTTATCATCGCTCTCCCATAGAGCCCAATGTGTTACCATGGTCCCACTGAGGGATCACGGGTCTTGAGAGGTAGTGGGGAGAGATGCTGGAAGACATCTTAGTTCTGATCTGACTTTCTTTTCCATTACCGTCCTCCCTGCTACCCAGGTCAGCACCGAGTCCCTCCGTCAATGCCTCTACTATCCTGAGCTTTTCATACACAACCCAGCTCCTTTTTCTTCTCCATGTTTACAAGTTATGTGCTCCCAGGAACCCCATTTCATAGGGACCCCCCAATGGTTCACACATGGTGAAGGTTAACTGTGACCTATAGAGGCTAACAAAGCGGGCACGAGGCTTTCCAGGTCTTTGCCTTGATGGTGACTGAAAGACAGAGCAACACAATAACATCCATGTCCAGGCTGCAGTCTGTGCTTGTGGAGGGGAGTCAGCAGGTGGTCCCTTGGTGACAAGGTTGTGATCAGGCCGGGGTGGGGGGGCTCACTCTGACGTACGCTCCAGGAAGCAGGTTAGTCAGTGACAACAGACGACAAGATGAGTGGTGTTTGCCCAGAGCCCATGTTTCTCCACCCTCAACATCCTCACTCCCATGACGCTCACGCATGGCCTGCAGTGAAGCCTCTGTTCCTGAGATGAAAGAAGAGGCCCGTGGAAGGTTTCTGGGAAAGGATTTCCACCCTGCGAGAAAGGAGATGTGAGGAGAAGTTGTCCTTCCTATCCACAGCCATGATTCCCTGAAGCTAAACTATTGCGAGTTTAGACCATCAACTATTTGCATGGACCAAACCTGAGGACAGAGTCAATAAAGTTACGGCTGCCTGACCTTGGATAACAGTGAAAACCACAGCAGGAACTAAACTACCTGCTCAAAGATTCCTTTGTTCCTTGGGTCGATCTTGAAATGCTAGGGCGCACAGCAGCAGCATGGGATTCAGTGGGAAAAGTGAGCCCAAGGTTTGGCATTTTGAACCATCTCTGGAATGATGTACGTGTTGATGCTGATACTGGTGCTGGCCCTAGCTTATGCTGTCCTTCTAAGAGCCAAGACTGAAACCAATATTAGACGCATGCTCTAGCAATTGTGATTGAGAGCAGCCTATTCAGGAAGTGCTTTTTAGAGTATGGAACCAGCAAGGCAATTATTTTTCTTTATATTTACAAGCTGGTGTGAATGTTAGTTCAATAGATGAGGCTAGGAGCTGGCTTATTTTGCAGAAATGAAAGTTGAGGCTTAGAGAATTGTATCTTTAATTTACCTTTGAAGGAGACAAAAACTTAGCTGCAAGGGGTTAAAACACAAAACGGAAGTTAGGCCTAAATTCATATGGAAAGAACAGGGGTTTGCTTCAGGTACAGCTCAATCCAGCAACTCATGCTACATTGTCTGGGGTTCCCTAGCACTGAGCAACTTTCTTCGTGTAGTTGAGAAGCTTATGACTAACAACCCGAGGCTCTCATTCCACAACATCAAATTAGAGTTCAAAGAAGAGTGTCTCACTGCCTTACAAGTCTGTGTATAAAACCCACTGACGCACCTGCTGAGGGTGAGGACGGAGATAGATACCAGTATTAGGAAAACTGCACTGTCTGTGCCTTAGACAACAATACAGTAATGCAGCTTACTACAGGGTGGAGGAGAGGGGAGAGGAACTGGGAACATTTCAATCAGAATGCCTTTGTATATAAATATATCTATAAATTGATAAATCTTTAAATCAGAATTCCTCTCTCTCTCTCTCTCTCTTTGGTTTTCAATACAGGGTTTCTTTGTGTTGCCCTTATTGTCCTGGAACTCACTCTGACTGGGCTGGCCTTGAAATCAGAGATCTGCCTGCCTCTGTGTCCTCCCGAGTGCTGGGATTAAAGGCATGTGCCACCACCACCTGGCTTCATATTTTATGAAAATCTGTACATTGGTTTTGTAAAGACACTAACGTTAGACTCCCACAATCTACCCAAAAGTCCAGAACCTCTTTTCAATTAAAGAAATTTTAAATGAGTAGTTGCTGACATGGTTGAAAACAACAGTGGCAGATAGATTCATTCAAAACAGAGTTAGTTATATTTCTTTAGAGATGCATTTTTGATTCCTTTCTTTAGGTCTAAGAGTGAAGAACTCAGATCTAGAAGGAAGTATTAGAAAAGGGTCCCCATGGTGTTCTGGAGATAAGGCTGCTAACAGGAAAGTGTGGGGCTAGGAGAACCCAGTAGAGGGGGCTCCCTTGTGGTGAGATGGTCTCAGGATCTAGGGCCACAATAATCATCTCCATTTCTGATTGTCTCCCAAGGATATTGTTTTCAGGAGTACCCTTCATTAACTCTTCCAGCTGTGGTTGGGGATGAGGTGGAGAGGAGGACCTCTCTGGTGTGGGAGAATTGTCTGTATTCTGTCAGTCATGTTTTAAATAAACGCTGATTGGCCAGGCAGGAGGTGTAGGTGGGAAGACCAGACAGGAAGTGGAAATGATGCCAGGAGAGCAGGAGAATTCTGGGGAGGAGGAAGTTGATTCCTCCCATTCCTGCCCAGATCACTGACGCAGCACGATGTGAGCTTGCCAACTGAAAAAGGTACTGAGTCACATGGCTAACATAGATCAGAAAAATGGGTTAATCAAGATGTGAGAATCAGTCAGTAAGAAGCCTGACCTAACGGGCCAATCAGCATTATAACTTAAAGAAATCTCTGTGTGGTTGATTTTCTCTGGGGCTTGCCAGCTGTGGGGTACTGGGCGGGGACAGAAAACACAAACAAGCAGGCCCTACATGCTACACCTCTCTATGCTTTGGAAAGGAGTATTGTCTTAATTCTTTCAGCTGTGGTTGGGGATGAGGGAGGGAGGACCTCTCTATACTTGGAAAAGGTGTCAATGTCATAGCTACTTTTCTGATGCTGTGATGAGACACCATGGCCAAAGCACCTTACAGAAAACAAGGGTTTCTTTGTGATTTACAGTTTTTGAGGGTGAGTCCATGACCATCATGACGGGAACTTGGCAGCCCTCATACTCAAGTTATGATTTTTACAGTGAAGTGACATAGATGAGAACTGGCATTGATGAGGGTTAGAAAAGTGGCTTAGTGGTTAAGAGCACTGGCTGCTCTTGCAGAGGATCCGGGTTCAAGTCTCAGCACCTACACGGAGGCTTCCAACCATCTATAACTCTAGTTCCAGGGGATCTGACAGGGTTTGACTTGCGTTTCCAGATGGCCTGTCCCAGGAGAACCACGTGGACAGGTACTGCTTCTTCCAACCACAATAAGTAGCGACACCAATGGGATATTGTCAAACGAGGCTGCTCACCAGGGCCAGGATGGCCAGAGGTTTTACTGTATCCCAGTCATATGGCTGCAGCAGACTGTCTGGATGCCAATTTCAGTTACCATGCAGTGTCTCCTGGGACTGAGCTGAGACTGCCTGGCCCCAGGCCCCCATGGTAGCATTAAAACAGGCTGTCAGCCAATGTTTAAGAGCCTGGGACAATCAGATAATCAGACAGACTATCCCAAGGGCTGAAGGGTCACCTTCCAGATGTACTGAAGCAGAGGACAGACATTTCTCTGAGCAATGGTAATCCTTATCAAAATCCCTTATCCGGTGTTCCCAGACTTTCTTCCATGCAGCGTGAGATAGATTTATTTGTTTGTTTGTTTGTTTGTTTGTTTGTTTATTTTGATTTTTAAGTGTGTGTGCCCACGCATGTGCACAGGTGCAGGCAAGTGAGCTGAGTGCACATGTCTTTGGAGCCTAGAGGGAAGCACCAGATACCCTGTAGCTAGGGTTATTAGACGTCCTAAGCCACTGGCTATGAGTGCTGGGGACTGACTGAACTCAGACTCTCTACTAGAGCAATGCATGCTCCTAACCACTGGGCCGTCTCTCTAACTCCACTGAGCCCCCTTTAAAGAAATACTCCTGAAGCATATGGCTGCCTGTGTCCTCCTGCAGCTTCCTGAGGCCAACGGAACAGACACCTTGGTCTCTCTTTTCCGACGGAGTCAGCTGAGATGCAGAGAGGTCTAGAAACATCCCCTCAAGGGCACACAGGCTGTTCTCACGCTGGCATGTCCTGTCCTGGCATCTACCAGCATGTCCTCTTTGGCTCCACTCAGCTGCCATGGGCATCATTGCTCCACTGAGCCAGAAGCTGACCAGGAACAATGAGTGGGTAGGAAGGTCAGGAAACTGAGGTCAGCCAAACCTAATCTCAAATATTTGGAGATCTGAATGTTTGGAAACCCACAGAAAAGCTTGCTAGAACCAAGGAGTTGGCTCTGCATCAGCACTCCCAGGAGATAGCAAGGGCAGTTTCTGTAAATAAATAGGGCTTACTGTACATTTTTACAGCTGTCCCTGAATAACACGCACTCTTTATATTGGAAAAACAAGTCGGTCTTACTAGGAGATATGATAACACCAGGGGCAGCCCGACTCTGCAGCGGAAATGAGCCTTTAGTGCAGACAGGTGTTGTTCCTAGGCAGATGTCCTCCTCTGTGACATAGAAGGGCAAGTCTTTGGGTGTACAGAAGACTATTACCCTGGCCAGGGGACAACTCATCCAAAGTCCTACTGCCAGCTGGTCCCATCTGTTGCCTCAAGCTCTTGGAGAGAAATGATTGCTAAGGTAACCACGAGGCCCCAGGGGTGGACAGACATGGACACACAGCAGCTGCTGCTACTGGGCATGCAGCCGGGGCCCTGCTCTGAAGGGGTCCCCGGGGCCCTCTGCCAGCTAAGTCTCAGACTGGGGCATGTTGAACTGCTTCGATAGAATTTTCTGGTCTTTGCAATGTTTCTGAGGGACCATGGAAACATCTCTCTCAGCTAGGGAACTATAGGTGGCATATCACTTAATAGTGAGTGCATCAAAAACCCACATTGGCCTGCTAAAATGAACTCAAAGTTGGCCTTCCAACAGCATTCAAAAACATGTCTAGATCTCCAAGTATTTGATATGAAGTTTTCTTAAGGCCAACTGTAGTGCTCCCTCTCTCCAATGATGTAGTAGCTCTTGATGTAGTCAGCTCTCCAGAACCTCACAGGAAGGTGCTGGATGCTGCACGGGAAACAGCACAGAGGTATCTTATTTGTTCAGGAAGCATTCACCAAAAGTCAATTGTCTCCATTTATTGTGGGATTCTGTAACGAATTACCACAAACTTGGTGATTTAAAAACAACAAAAACTTGTTCTGCCATCCCTCTGGAGCCCAGCACTACATGGAATCTACACTCAGTATGTGGACAGGGCTGCCTTCTCTCTGAAGGACCTAACAGTGATGCCTTCCTACTTCTTCCCCCTCTGCTGGTTCCAAACAGTCTCTGCATCACTCCAGAGTCTTCCTCATCTTCAGAGGAGCGTCTTACTGAAATATCCTCCCATCCTTCACCTGACAGGATGTCCATCAGTGGACTCAGGACCTGACTTAACCCAGAATGATCTTAATTCACAATCCTTAACTTGAGTTAGTGTTGTAGCTCAGCACCAGAGTCCCTTGTCTATCATGTGCAAGGACATGAATTTGGACCTCAGAGCTTCCAGAAACCCACAGTTTGCAATGTTCCTTCTCAAAATAAACGCTATCCACAGTTTCTGATTGACATATTGGAGCAAAAGTGGGAACACCATCAAATCCATTCCACATTCCATGGACCAAGCTCTGTTTTAAACCTTGGATACATCGGGAAACAGCATGTAGAGGACTCGGCACTCATGAAGTTTCTGCTCCAGTAGAAGGGAGGCAAGCAGACACACTATAAACTTGACATGCTTTCAGACAGTGAAAACTGCTGTGTTATGAATGGCAGGGGAGACTGTCCGGGTAAGGATGGCCTCCTCTTTGGATAAGTGATCAGTAAAGCTCTCTTATGATTGCAGATTATGATTCTTATAAGGAACCAGTTGGCTCATGTCACTTGCAGAAATGCCTATCTATCCAAGTTCAGGGGATTGGAGACCACAACACTGTATGCTTAATAGAGGAAAACTTGGTAACATGTCTTTCATGGGATATGTATTAGGAGAGGGGACCAGTCCCCACCCACCCATGGCTGCACATGCCTGCTGGGGGAACTGTAAAAGGAGTCCGTAGCCAGCCTGCAAGCCAAGGAACTCTGGCTCCCAATGGCTCACTCACTCCATGCATGCTGTGAATGCAGCATTTTATGTCTCAACCAAGTTGAGGAGGGAGATTTGTCATGGGGCTGTGTGGTAGAACAATCTTTTTATACAGTGTGAATACGCATTACTCTCATTGGCTAGTAAAGAACTGACTGGCTGGTGGCTAGGCAGGATTTCTGGGGCAGAGAGAATGTTGCAAGAAGGAGCTGCTTGTTCTTCCTGGCCGCCCGGCTAGCTTACACCCGAAATAACCACACAGAAACTGTATTAATTAAGACAATGCTTGGCCCATTAGCTGTAACTTCTTATTGGCTAACTCTTACATCTCAGTTTAACCCATTTCTGTTAGTCTGAGTATCGCCACGTGGCAGGGGCCTACTGGGAAAGATTCAGCACGCCTGACTCTGGAGGCTCCATGGTGTCTCTTTCCTACTCTGCCTTCCTTCCTCCTAGCATTCAGTTCTGTCTTCCCTGCCTACCTAAGTTCTGTCCTATCAACTAGGGCAAGGCAGTTTCTTTATTCATTAACCAATGAAAGCAACGCAAAGACAGAAGGAACTCCTGCACCAAGAGAGCACTGGGAAGAAGAAGGGTTGAGTCTCAGGTGGCACAAAGAGACACAAATGAAGCAGAAGTTGAACATAATGTACTGAGATAAGCCACATGGTAGAACATAGATAAAATATGGGTTAATTTAAGATAGGAAAGCTAGTTAGTGAGCCGGGCAGTGGCGGCACATGCCTTTAATCCCAGCACTCAGGAAACAGAGGCAGGTGGATCTCTGTGAGTTCTAGACCAGCCTGGTCTACAAGAGCTAGTTCCAGGACAGTCTCCAAAGCTACAGAGAAACCCTGTCTGGAAAAAACCAAAAGAAAAAAAAAGCCAGTTAGTAACAAGTCTAAGCTATCAACTGAGCATTTATAATTAATGATAACACCCTGTGTGGTTATTTGGGAGCTGGTGGAAGAACAGAACTGACTGATGGTCCCAACAACAAATTCTACCTACAGGCTTGTGATTTTCTGAGTCTCCCAACTAAGGATAATGGTTCTCTCACCCATTTCAAAAGAAGGTGTTAAATATATCTTCCATAAACGTCCAAGTTGTGATCTTGACTCACTGCTGTCTTTAAATACCCCAAAGAGGAGACATTTGGAAGACTGATGGAGAAAACTGTCTCATCTTCCGAAGGGAAAAGAGATCTCTATCCTAAATGAAGGGGAGGAGCAAGAGGAGAAAGTATAGAAAAGGCGAGGGGTAGATGCCTACAGGCCAGGTTGATGTCTGAGTAGGCACCAACTGTCTCCTGAAATGCTCGGGTGCAGACATGCAGAGGACAGTGACCTTGCTGCAAGAGAGCTAGGCTGCTCCAAGGTATACAGTGAGGAGAAGTGGGGCCAGCAAGCTGACAGGCAACCCGCATGCCCAGAGGCTGGCAGGTCAAGGAAACACCAAGAAAGAAACCAGATGAGAGCTACCTGGGTTAAAAAGCCTTGGTAAGAGGGCTACTGCAGGTGGGGAGACTTCAGGGTGAGCTCCTAGGGCAAAAATGAAGAGATGAGATGAGTCCACAATGGACCAGCAGTGACAGGTAGGAGCAAGAGTAGAAATGGGGCAAAGAAACACTGATGAAAGATGGGAAAGACAACAGAAAGATCTGGTATGGACTGAATGGGGTCCCTGAAGAGGTGTATCAGATTCCTAACCCCTCGGCTCCCATGTATGGCTATGACCTGACTGTGAATTGAGGTTGTGGTTGATGCAGTTAGTTAAGTGAGCAGGAGGAGCCTTTGCCCTGTAGGTGTCCTCATAAGAAGGGGATTTGGACACAGCCACAAGGAATGGTGCTGTGTGGACACAGAGGCAGACTAAAGTCTTGCAGCCACAGTCTAAGGAAGTTTTGTCTCCCAGAACTGCCCGAGGTGAGGAAAATTCTGGAAGCTTCAGAGGACGTGATCACTGCCCACACTTTGACTTTGGATCATGAGCTTCCAAAACTACTAGAGAATTAGACTTACATTGTGACCACCTGCACAGTTGGTGGGACTTTGTCTGGCCTAGATACTAGCATGAGAGCCAACTGTCAGGCCTCTGCCATACTAGAGGACCCCAGGAGCTACAACAGACATCAGCCATGACTCCTCATTGTCACAGCTTCCCTCCTGGCTCCCTTTGCTCCCAAGGCTAGAGGAGCCAGACGCAACACGTGTGAATGTTGTTTTGTCAATGCCAACTTGACACGATTTATTATCGCCCAGAACTAGGTCCCTTGAGAGAGTCTTTGAGAGAGTATCTTAGTTATGTTAACTGCTTGAGAAGACTTACCCACTAAAGGTGGTAGTATGACCTAGCAAGGGGATGCCGGAGTGCGTGGAGGAAGTGAGTCGAGCCGAAACCGTTCTCTCTGCTTCTTGGCTGTGGATGGAATACGGCCAGTTGTCGCACATCCCTGATGCCGTGACTTCTCTGCAGTAATGGACTGTAACCTGGAGCGCTGAGCTAAAGCAAACACTTTGTTCCTGAAACTGTTCTGTTGTTGCTCTGCTTTTTTGAGACACGGTTTTTCTGTGTATCCCTGGCTGTCCTGGATCTCAGTCTGTATAGACCAGGCTGACCTCAGACTCAGAGATCCTCCTGGCTCTGCCTCTCACGTGCTGGGATTAAAGTTGTGCATGACCACCGCCTGGCTCCCCGATATTGCTTTTTATCCTGGGTATTTGATCATAGCAACAGAAAGGAAACTAAGACAGCAAGGCCTTGAGTTGTCAAATGGTGGGAGGATATAAGTGGCCCTATCTCTGCAGTTGCCCTGCCTGGGATGAGGGAAGAGAAACTTCTTTGAAATGAACAAGAGGGCAGAGGGTGTAGTTCAGTTAGTGGAATGCTTACCTAGCATGCATAAGGTCTCAGTTCAACCCTCAGTACCACAAAAATTAGGCACGGTAGTGCACACCTACCATCCTAGCTCTTGGGAGGGGAAGGCAACGGATTATAAGTGTGAAGGCCCCTGAGTTCCTTTCACCCTCCTGACAATGACCCAAACACGTTTTTTTCCACACCTAGAGTGAGGACATTGTCTCAAAGATTCAAGAACAGAAAAGAATCCAGCAAGAAACATTGAACTAAAAACACCGGATGGGCCCTGACCCAGTTTCCCCTAAAGCCCCACACAACCAGATCTTGTCTTAGCAAAAGGCAGAAGGTTTGCTCGGATTTCCACCATCTTTAGGGCTTTTTCCTCAGTAGAAAGGAGGCTCTGTTGGCTTCACTACGACGGTGACTCCAGCTCTCCAGGGACAGATGCTTCAGCTGAAGCCCAGGTCAATGGGGGGAAGTGATCCAGACCTCAGGACATTTCAAAGCACCGGGTGGCTGGGGCAACAGCTTCCCCTGGAGGCCGGCTGGCAAAGGTACATCATGATAGATCACCAGTCCACAGCTGAGGGAAGACTTCCAAGGAGGCACTCCTTTGGGAATGGCCCACGCGCTACATATGCTGGTGTCCCCAGAGCAGGAGTCCTTCCTGGTGGGGGGGGGTGTTTGAGAGCAGCAGAGTGCTATGAACTTTGCCCTCACCAGTGGGGCACTCCAGGTGAGTTACTCTGTCCCCAGAGTTGAGGGCAGAAGCAGATTCCTCTTCCCGGTCTGAATTACTAGACAAGAAGAGACTAAATAAAGAGACCTGGGTGCCTACCAAAACCCCTGGGAAACTGCTGAAGAAGAGCCTTAGATGGGATCCTTCAGGATAATTAGTAGCTGCCTGGATCTTGTATTTGATCAGGCACAGTGAGCCCAGAGGTAAATGACAAGAAGGCAGGACTTTGTGTACCCACAGTCCGCTAGAAGAAGGTCATCCTGTATGCAACATCATGCTGCTAGGGGGAAGCCCTGGAGTTGTCAGGAGGCAGAGGGAGTGAGAGGAATGCGTTTGCAACAGTTGCTATAAGGTTCCCATGGGAAGGCACAGATAGAGTAGGGTAAGTAGGCATTGGACCAGTTGGTTTGGATGACTTCAGTGGACTCTGGAATATTGGGGAAACTCAGAGTGGTCTAGTGGGTAGCCTTGGGGAGATTAAGAAGGAACAGTGCCAGATTAGGAGGGAGGGTGGTTCCAGGACGGCTCTGATCTCCTAACGAAAAGCATGCCGGCTAACAAATCTGGGAAAATTATTTTAATTATGTGCATGCATGTGTGTGCCTGGTATGTGTATGTGTGCATACCTATGCACATAGTGCATGGATGGTTTAGAGGACAGTTTCCACTGTGAGTCCTCTCCTTCTGTCTTGTTGGAGATAGGCTGTCTTGTTCACTGTTGTGTATGCTTGGCAAGCAGGACTATGAGCTTCTGGGTGTTCTCCGTCTCATTCTCTTATTTTGATGGAGGATCTCTGGGGTTACAGACACACTACTGGGCCCGACCTTGTGTGGCTTCTGGGGACCTAAACTCAGTCCTCACATCGGCCTGGAAAGCGCTTTGCCTGCTGAGCTCCAGACATGCAATTCCCCACCCCTCGCAATCAGAAGAGGCAGAACCTTCATCAAAGTGCCAAGACATCAAAGCATCAAAAACACAAACTAAAAGGACCAGATTAAGCTCGTTAGTGACTTCTGGCTGGCATGGAACCAGCTCATTGTGTGAAGATGAGAACCAACCTATCAGGAAGTGGGGGAAACTGGAGTTCGCAGGGAGGCTCTGGGGGGTTGGAGTCAGTGAATGGCTTGCTGAGGGAGTTACTAATGCTGACTCCTCAATGAACAGCGACTGCTGCAATGCCCAGTGTGTTTTGAAGCCAGTCACATGAGTTGCATAGACAAATAGCATAGTGTTATGATCGTATTTAAAAAGCAAAGACCTTGTCATATGATTGTCCCTTAGACTTCCAGAGTCTGGTACATCACTGTAGTTCTGCCCGGGAGCAGACCTCTAACCACACACACACTCCAGGTTTAACTCTCAATGCTAGTTAAACAGGTCAGCTGCGAAGCCTGAAAGCAGTCACTCTGAAGCACCTCCCCTCCGACAGGCTTGGGTCTTGCTGGAAGTGGTGCCCTAGGCCCCAGTGCCATTTCCAGCTTCTTCTGGAAACATCTCCCATCTCTCTCATCCGTGTAGCACTTTCTGCCTCCCACCAGCCTAGAAGAAAAGAGCAGAAAGACCCAAACCAGGGGCTATCCTCGAACCTAGCCAGGGAGCCCCTACCTTTGCACGTATTGATCAGGAAGAAATACGCTGGAGCAGAGAGCAGAGGACTTGCCTTCTTCCGGGTCCCCTGCCTAGCCCCACTGGGCTCCACCCTTGGCAATGCTGTAAGATTGATCTTCATCTCAGTCTCATGGAGAATACCAAGGGTTAGGAGGTTAGTTGTAGGAGAGTCTACAGCAAGGTTCATGCAAGGTGTGCCTGACTCTGAAGGACAGAAGCATGAGGACATAGTTCAGTCTTTACAAAGAAAATTGCTCATGTTGGGGCTGCTACTGCCACGCCCGGGTGTCCCGATGGGTCAGGAAATATTTTGACCAGTAAAAGTCAAACACCACAAGGCCACCATGTCCTTCTGCAGAACCCTAGCCCACTTCTCTAACTAGAACTGTTTTTTTTTCCTTAAGCACTTTTGGTCGGGAAAATCCCATCAGTGGAGATATTTTTCTTACTTACAGTCTACCTTGATAACATACGCTCCACAATTACTAAAGGGTTACATCACACCCCATAAAACAATGGACACAAATCACCAAGCCCATCATGATGGTTACCGTAAAAACATGGACAAGGACTGGCATAAGCAGGATGTGGACACCTGCTGGCATCACACCCAGGAGTGCAGATCACTTCTGCTCTAAAGAAGAGTTTAGCTGAAGAAGGGGTGAGAGAACACAGAAATTCCACTCCCATGGATATGCCCAAGAGAAATTAAATATGTCCAGTAAGATTCTGTCTATGAATGCCCATCACAGGGTTATTTTTTTATTTAAAAATGTACTGATTCTTTGTGGATTTCACATAATGCATCCCGATCCTACTCATCTCCCCGTACCCTCTCTTCTGCACTTTTTCCTTGCAACCCCCCCCCAACAAAACAAAGCAAAATGTAAAAGTAAAGCCAAGCTGGGCGGTGGTGGTGCACACCTTTAACCCCAGCACACAGGAGGCAGAGGCAGGTGGATCTCTGTGAGTTTGAGGCCAGCCTGATCTACAAGAGATAGTTCCAGGACAGCTAGAGTTGTTACACAGAAAAAATCATGTCTCAAGAAACCAAAAAAAAAAAAAAAAAAAAACCCTTTCAACATGGAAGCTGTAGTGTGGCCCATTGAGTCACATGAATGCCCTTTAGCCCGTATATCTTGTAAGTGTTCATTACGATGAGTCATTGGTCTGGTTTGAGGCATCTGGCTTTTGCTATCCTATCAAAACCTGGCGCTCACTGGGACTCCTCTTGACTATCCTGTTGTCCTGTGTCATAGAGATCCTGTGGCTTTGGATCTGTAGGTCTGCCCCCTCCACACATTCTAGCAGTTCATAGATGAGGTGGATGTTGGGGCGCGCTACCCCATAGTACTGGTTCTGAACCTGAATGGTAGCTGGGTTGGTCAGCTTGCCACTTTTCCCTTGTCATCACCGTGCAGGTGAGCTCTCCAGCACTGCCCCAGCTAGCTCACCCCATGAAGCAGGCAGAAAGGAGCAGGGCCAGTCCTCTTGTTCTTATGTCTGCGGGTTCAGCTCCTTTACATCCACACCACCAGGAACAGCTCTACTGTTTTGACCAGGTAAGGTGCAGGGCTGGCTCTCCCAATTGCTGTAGTTGGTGAGGGGCAGGGATAGCTCTTCTGTTTTTGTGACTCTAAGGCCAGCTCTCCTGCTTGCTACAGGTGGCAAGGAGTAGGAAGGAATATTTTCCTTACCCACGCCTCCACATGGCATAAGAGGGAGGGACAGGGGCTGATTTCCTGCTCTCGTGTCCATAGGACCAGCTCACCTGCCTCTTTGCCAACAGCGTCAGCTCTAGTGTGCCCCCCAGGCAAGTTGCAGGGTTTGTTCTCCACAGGGTTATTCTTAGCAACCCCACATGGAAGCAGTGCAGATGGTCATAAATGGTATGGTGTATATTACTCAACCAAAAGGGATATGAAACACTGATACAGGCTATGGTGTGGGTCAACCTTGAGAATATTGTGCTAAGAGAACAGAGCAGATACAAAAGACCATGTCCTGTATGATTCCATGCATAGGAAATATTGTAAAAAACAGATTATACTAGTAAGCAGGTTAGTGGTTACCAAAGGCTAGGCTCATCGTGCTGGCGAGTGCCTAATAATGATTAGCATGTTTCTTTTGATACAATAAAAATGTTGTGAAGTGGATTCTGGCAATCATTGCATAACTTTGTGACTATCCTAGAAGATCTTGAATACTCTCTACATGGATGTTTTGTATGGTATGAGAAGTTATTATAAAATGAAGCTATTTTTTATTGATTTTTATTGAGCTCTACGTTTTTCTCTGCTCCCCTCCCTGCCTCTCCTCTCCCCCTCATCCCTCTCCCAAGGTCCCCATGCTCTCCCAATTTACTCAGGAGATTTTGTCCTTTTCTACTTCCCATGTAGATTAGATCTATGTAAGTCTCTCTTAGTGTCCTCATTGTTTTCTAAGTTCTCTTGGATTGTGGTTTGTAGGCTGGTTTCTTTGCTTTATGTTTAAAAACCACCTATGAGTGAGTACATGTGATACTTGTCTTTCTGTGTCTGGGTTACATCACTCAAAATAATGTTTTCTAGCTCCATCCATTTGCCTGCAAAATTCAAACTGTCATTTTTTTCTGCTGTATAGTACTCCATTGTGTAAATGCAACACATTTTCCTTATCCATTCGTTGGTCGAGGGGCATTTAGGTTGTTTCCAGGTTCTGGTTATGACAAACAATGCTGCTATAAACATAGTTGAGCACATGTCCTTGTGGTATGATTGAGCATCCTTGGATATTTACCCAAAAGTGGCATTACTGGGTTTTGAGGAAGGTTGTTTCCTAATTTTCTGAGAAATCACCACACTGACATTTAAAAAGATTGTACCAGATTGCATGTACCAGCTTCCCACCAGCAATGCAGAAGTGTTCCCTTTTCCACAAGACCTCTCCAGCATAAGTTGTCATCAATGTTTTTGATTTTGGCCATTCTTACAGGTGTAAGATGGAATCTCAGAGTTGTTTTGATTTGCATTTCTCTGATGACTAAGGATGTTGAACATGTCCTTAAGTGTCTTTCAGCCATAAAATGAAGCTATTACAAAGTCATAAAATATATCTGCATAGAATTGTCAAACAGAGTCTGGCAAAGCATTATTCTTAATCATCATATTTTTGAAATGCATAAAAATCCTTTAGTAGATTTCTGGATGTGCTATAGTGTCTGCGGTGTATTAAAGCCACTTAATTCTAACAAGTCATGAAAAGACATAGAAGAACCTCAAATACATGTCTCTAAGAGAAGGAGAAGAGTTTGTAGAGGTTTTGTTGTGTATGACCCTTGTTGATATTCTGAAACAGTCCAGATGATCTCTGATCTCTTCTATGATGATCCATGGAAGAAAAAACCATGGAGATAGTAAAAATAGGTATTCTCAGTCATTAAGTAAGAGGCAAGAATGGACAGATGAAATATACCAGATTTTTAGAGTAGTGAAGGCATTCTATACAATGATATCAAGTGGACATAAGGTTGTGTGTGTGTGTGTGTGTGTGTGTGTGTAACCCTAACCCTAACACCTAACCCTAACCCCTAACCCTAGCCCCTAAACCCCAACCCTAACTCTAACTTTTAACCCTAAGTCTAACCCTTAACCCCCTAACCCTAACATATATGCATACATATGCATACAAATATGTATATATATATGTGTGTGTATGTATGCGTGTGTGTGTGTGTGTGTGTGTATGTGTGTATGTGTGTGTGTATCCCTTAAAACCTGAAGAATGCACAGCACCAAGGGTGGGCCCTAACGAACACTGGACTTTGGGCAAAGGAGCGTGCTGAGTAAGTCCGGCTTGCTGGTGTGATGAATGCAGCAGTTTGGTGGGTGGGGAATGGCGGTGGTGATGGAGGCTGTGTTTACATAAAGCAGAAGACAAGTGGGATCCTGTAGTAACTCACGCTCAGTTTTGATGTGAAGCTAAAACGAAACAGCCTTTTTAAAAAGCTATTTTTAAGAGATCACATAGATGGGGGAAATCACTTTACATCCGGACTCTGCACACATGCAAGACCACTCAGCAGTGTGACTTGTGGGGGTCTCTGCAAACACCAGGCTCAGCCAAGTAAGGATCTCTATGAGGCAAGAAGGAAATCCAGCTCAACATGACTCAGTTGGTTCATGCATCTGGATTCTGATACTAGGCAGTTTATTATAGGCATATTTAAGTACAAATTGGAAAAAAAGTTTTCTGGTGTAAAATAATCCTGTGTGTCCAACACGGCATAACTACTAAAAACTCTTCTCAAAGCACACGTCACTTCTCCCAGGAAGATGGGTTCTAGAGACAGACTGCATGTGTTATCTGAAGAGCCTAGGGCAGGATCTGGTGAGGTCTCAGTCATCCATATAGTGTAGAGGTCAGCAGTCTCTGGTCCTAGTTGTGGGAGTTTGGGGGAGGGGGAGGCAAGTATGGCCTGGCCCTACTGATAGCAGAGGGGTCTCCTAGGCTATTAGTCACCTCCATTCCCAGCTTTCTGGGCAGAAAACAGGTTATACACCTTTTCCTTTGGAAAGACAACCCTGCGTGTTTAACATTCCTGGTTCCTTTAGTGCTGTCTGTGAGCACAAGGACCTTTGTACTCCCAACAGTGACTAATATTCTTCGTGTTTTTGTAAGATTGCCTTTTTTGTATAGTTTTCAGAGCTGTCCCTTCTTCCCTTAGCAACACACTTAACCATTTTTCTATGCTAATAAAGATTTCCTTATGTTTAAAAATAGCAGCATGGGACTCTACTCTACGGAGGATCTAGAATTTGTTTAAAGATCCCACATTTTAAGACACTAGGGCTTGTGCTATTATAAAGGTCATTAAGAAAAATGGCTCTTGTTCTTAGGATTGCTTCTTAGTCACAATGAAGAGACAACTTATACTGGGTGATTAATAAGGCTCTGTGACTGAACCAAGTGCCTGGCAAATGTAGCCTCAGTTGGTGCCCAGCTGGTTCTCTGTTGTTATCACTCATCCCATTATACAGATGAAGTCACTGAGATTGGTAAATAATTTGCTTAATGGTACTTGTAAAAAGTGGAAACTTTAGACAAACTTAAGATGATTTGATTTTAAAACTTAAGCTGTTAGTTTTCATTAAAAAAAAATCTTCAAATAGTTCTTTGGGAAAGTCACACTAATTTACTGTCACTAACAAAAATATAAGCATTATACTTTCTTCTTATCTGCCCCCTCTGCTACCTTCTCTTCCCCTTTTCCCTCATCTTGTTGTCTCTTGTCCCTTTCTTTAACCCCAATGGTCCCTTCCTTCTGCTTTTGTGATACACAGAATCCAATACCCTCTCTTTTGCTCCTCCCTGCTCCATCCAAAGGCCTTAATGTAAGACCTGGAGCTGCTGTCTGCAGGGGGTAGAACACTTGAAGATGCACACAGAAGAAGGTCTTTCTGAAAAGAACTCTGATTAGCCAGAGTAAAACCAAGGCTTGACAAGTGGGATTTCATGACATTAAAAAGCACAGCAAAACAAGCAGTCAACACAATGAAATGGCAGCCTACAGGATGGAGGGTCTTGGCCAGCTAGTCATCTGACAGGTCAATCTCCAGAATGTATAAAGTAGTCAAAAAATTAAATAACCAAACTAAACCATTCATTCAATAAGTGGGCCAATGAATTGAGTAGACAGTTCTCGAAGAAGAAAACATAAATGAGCAATATATTTGAAAAGGCATTCAGCATCCTTAACAATTACAGAAATTAAAGTTAAAATTACCTTTAGGTTTCACTTTGCCCGAGTTAGTGTGGCTATCGTCAAGAAAAAAATGGTAACGAAAGCTAACGAGGAGGTGAGGAAAGAGGAAAGCTTAGGTTCTGTTGGCAGAAGTGTAAACTAGTGTAACTGCAATGAAAGACTCCTCCGGAGGGGAGATATGGAGATTAAAAAAAAAAAAAAGATGTGTAGATTCCTCAGAAAGTAAGGAAGAAAGAAGAAAGGAAGGAAGGAAGGAAGGAAGGAAGGAAGGAAGGAAGGAAGGAAGGAAGGAAGGAAGAAAGGAAGCCCATGATGTAGCCCATTCATGGTGTCTCCCATATTTTGACCTTTAGGGGCCTGCAGGTGGAAGACAGGGGTTAAAGGAGTACCCTAGGCTGTCTGGCCAGCCTGTGGTATTCTCTTGGCCTACAGTCCCAGGAGGGCTCACTCCTAAACAGAGATAGAAAAAGGGTTCTAGAGATAGCCTCGTTCATACCCAGGCCCACAAAGAGCAGGGACTGCTGCTTTCCCTACGGACCTCTAGGTATGCTGCTCTCCCCAGAGGCCCCAGGCAGCTGCTTTCTTGAGGGTTTAGGTAGTTTCTCTACCAAAGCGTCAGCGGAGATGCCATTTGCTGTCCGTATTTCCCAAAGTTGGGAGGTGGCGGTGAGTGGGGAAAGGGTGACCTGGAGGACGAAGCCTGGGTCTCATCTTCATCCGCCTCCTCTCACATGCAGTCCTTTATCACAGGCTTAAACTAGAACCTCCACCCCTTTTACTGTCATTCCCGTCTATGTGTCAGCTTGTGTCCTTCGCTGCCGTGTTTAGACTGTAGGAGTCTCCCTTCATCTCACGCTGGAGAGGACAGGCTAGATGGCATAGTGGTTACCCAGCAGGAGCACAGGTCTCGGTTCTTGAGAACAATCAAGGCTCAGCACTTCTAAAGGAAGTTCCATCAGTATTGGTGCTTGGGTCTTGGTCCTTGAGACAGTCCAGGGTACTGGAGTTTTCCCGAGGAGACTTTGATTCTGTCTGGGCTTGGTCTGTGCTTCCCATTCACATCCACTGGCTCTTTTTTAGTCACTTCTTAGTGTTGGTCCCAGGTACACCTTGTGAGTGGTGCCTCTGACCCTGCATGGAACACTGTTGCCACCCTGCAATCTGTCACTCACTGATGTCAGTCAAATTGAGTATAAGAATTATCTCTACAACTTTGCAAGACCTTTGAGGATGCCTTGTCATTTTTGGACCCCAGACTTCTCAGTTAGGAACCTGAGATAAGTCTGACCTTGATTTGAGGATTAGTACATTATGTGGCTAATAGCCCTATCCCTGCATAACGGAACACCCATGGGAATGGGTTTCTTTTCTTCACATTTTAGTCCCCAAAAGGCCAGGCAGTGCTTATGCAGCTCCGTAGGGGTGGAGAATTCTACACCTTCCTTGGGTCTGATGGTCTTGTCAGGTCTATGGACTGAGCCTGGGGCTAAATGGTCAACCTAGTCCTCAGTAGCACAGATAGACTGTAGACGGAGTTCATAGGATAGCGATGCTGTGGATCCCAAAGTCAAAGCACCTGAGCTTTATTTTTCCGGTGCCACTGACCATGTCACTATGCACTTTCAGCTTTTCTCAAACTCTTATGCCGTCTATAAAAGCGAAGTGATGGGCTGGAAAGATGGCTCAGAGGTTAAGAGCACTGCCTACTCTTCCAGAGGTCCTGAGTTCAATTCCCAGCAACCACATGGTGGCTTACAAGCATCTATAATGAGATCTGGTGCCCTCTTCTGGTCTGGTGGCATACAAGTAGACTGTATACATAATAAATAAATAAGTGGTTCTGACAATACTTTTCTAAGAAAGGATATGTGTAGAAGGAACAATCTCACAGACCCAGTACTATAGCAGAGTGATGTGGTTCTAATAGGTTGACAAACATGTGAAAAGAAATTAATGAACAGCTTAGGTCCAGGTGTGATGGTACAAGCCTTCAACCCCAGCACTCAGGAGACAGGCAAGCAGAGCTCTGAGTTCAAAGCCAGCCTGGTCTTAAGGAGCAAGCTTCAGGACAGCCAAGCTTAGGTAGTGAAGGAAACCATTGAAAACAGAATGCTGGCGAAGATATAATTAAACAAAGGGGTCATGTTCCAGCCCCAGCATGCAGCAGAATTTGGCAACTTTAGCTACATGGTTTTGGCTTTAGAGTCAAGGTTAGAAGAAAGGAGTTATGAAATCTCCTTCCTCGACTAAGGAACGCAGCTGAGGGCAGGGGTGTGTGGAGGCCTAGAGGGGCCACCGTGTGAAGCTGTGAAGGAGAAGCCTGAATTGCCTTGGAGACCCCAAGATGTTAGAGATGGCCAGAGCCCTGGTATGCCTGCCAAAGAAAGATGCTAACAGGAAGTGCAGCCAGCCCAACAGAAGGAAGTGTGTTGCAGGCAACAAAGGTGAAAGGAGTTGGAGATCTGAAGAGCATTTTGGCACCAGACATGGAGATGCAGAGTTTGTTCAGCTGGTTTTCAGATTTGCTTTGGTCCAGTATGTCCTCACTATGCTCCTTTTATTCGATTTTGAAATGGTAATGTATATCCAATGCCATTATATGTTGGAAGTATGTGACATGTTTACTGGTTTTGATTTCATAGAGGATTACAGTTAAGAGATTGCATGAATCTCAGAAGAGACTTTTCACTTTTGACTTTGAAACTGTGATAGCCTATGCATTTTGCAAGCCTATGCGGGGAGGGGGGTCAGAGAGTGGAATGTGGTAGTTTAAATAAATATGGCCCTCACTGACTCATGTGTTTGAATGCTTGGCCCACAAGGACTGGCACTATGAGGAGGTATGGCCATGTTGGAATATGCGTGGCCTTGTTGGAGGTGTGCATTTGTTAGAGGAAATATGTCACTGAAGAGACAGGCTTCGAGATCTCATATGTTCAAGCTACACCCAGTGAATCACATGGTCTCCTTCAGCTGCCTGTGGATCAAAATGTAGAACTCTCAGCTCCTTCTCCAGCACCATGCCTGCCTTCATGCTGCTATGCTTCCCACTGGGATGATCATGGACTAAACCTCTGAGCTGTAAGCCAGCCCCAGTTAAATGTTTTCCTTATAGGAGTTGCTGTGGTCATGGTGTCTCTTCACAACAACATAAAGCCTAACTAAGACAAAAGTGGAGATACAATATCATCACTCTACAAACACAAAGCAATCGTGTCGGCTGGGACCTCAGCTGCCGTCCTGGTCATGCAATGAGATCACAGGATTGGGTTCTTAGTCAGCTAAAAGTGGCTGCTGTCCTCATATAATAACAACAGAGAGGAAATGTGACATGCTCTAAGCTGAGATCTGTGGATTGGAAGGCTGCATGTAAGAGCCAAGACTGATATTCTAGTCCCTAGTTAGGAACCACTTCTGCAAGAGATGCTGACTCCGCTTCCCAACAGGGATCATGGGCTTTTTGATGATAATCATGGAGGGGTGATTATCTTGTAGCCTAATTAGTAGGAAGTTACATGGCCTCTGCGAAGTGGAGGCAAAGACTACTTCAGGATCACTTCTCTATGTTAAATTGACAGAACTAATTACTTGCATTTTAATTAGGAAGTCTCAGGGAAGTAATTGACAGTGTCAGCAGGGTGCTCTCCTCCGGGCAGTGAGGTGAGACTAACCCAGGGCTGTAGGTCAGGGGCCGGGGTGAACCTTCTTGTCACTCTGTGAGATGTGTCCTGGGATGGGCCATCTAACTTTTCCAGGCTTTATCTGACCTCAAAAGTGAGAATCATTAAACCTATAACACCAACTTAATAACATAATCAATTAAAAGCTGAGTAGGAAAGTATTGGGTCATATATAGAAGTCAGGGTTGACCGTCATTGTTGTTCTCCGGAGGCCCCACCTTCCAAAGAGTGGAGATTTTCTTTTCCTATTGGTTTATTCTTCACTTCTCACTGTTTTCTACACATCTCTGAGCTAATGCAGAGAAACAAGCATACTGCGGTGCCATTTCCATAAAGACCAAAATGAGTTGCAGAATTTTTTTTTTTCTGAGACAAAGTCTCACTGTGCTTCCTGAACCCCTAGCCTCAAGCCATCCTCCAGCTTTGGCCTTGCAGACAGCAGGGGGTATAGGTGCATGCCACTGCACTCAACTCAATTAGAATGGCTTCTTTTTTCCTAAGGTTTATTTATTTTATGTACATAAGTGTCTTGTCTGCATGTAACTCACGTGCCTACGGAGAAGAGTAAAGGTCGTTAGAACTCTGTTGCAGGATGTTTGATCCCATGGTGAAACTCCAAGATTGTGTTAATAGAATTAAGCTTGGGGATGAAGCCATTGAGTAGTTGATAAGAATTAGCCACAGAGTACAGAGGATCCAGCAATGCAGAAAGAGAGACACAGGAAGGGTTAGGGAGGGACTATGAGATTCGGACTGTTCTTTGGTTTGGGACAGTGTGGGCTGCCCATGCAAGCTTCAACATTGCCAGGGTGTACATTTCATTTCATTTCATTGAGTGCAGTGTGGAGAGGTTCGCCCTCTCACTGAGTCTCTGGTTGAAAAGGAAGGTCAGCTGGCTGCTTCTCAGCTTCCCTGATCTAGCAGCTTTTCACCCCTATAGCTGCCTCCTGAATCTTTATGATAACTTAGATAAAAAAACATTTGGTGATCATGGCAGTGGCCTAGCTGGTGATGGCGGGATGGAAATCCTGCCAGGCCACAGTCTGGGTGGTGGGGTGCTGACTGTGGGCCATGGGGCGCAGATGATAGTTAAAGTATCAGTAGCTTCAGGTATGGCTGCTAAGCAGACATAGAAACAACAGATCCCCTAGAAGTAGCAACAGGTGGTTCTGAGATGCCATGTGGGTGTTGGGGCCTCTGCAAGAGCAAGTGCTCTCAGCCACCAACCCATCTCCTGGCCCCCAGACAACTGATCCTACACACAGTGTTTTGGATTCTCCTTCTTCCTGTTGGAATGAATGAATGAATATTAAATTGGAATTCCTTTCAAGTAGGATTCCTTCACTCCTTGACAGAGAGAACATTGGTAGCAATCATGGTGACCTGTGAGACAAGCCTCGAGGTGGGCACAATCCAGTCACAAGGGCATCATGAGACAGAACTTGCACCTTTATGACAGGGAATGCTGAGAGCCTGTCAGGAGTAATGGCAGAAGCAGGCTCCAGGACTTCCACTGGAACCGTCGTGAGGCTGGGATACACACGCCAGGTGGGGATACACACGCCAAGTGGGGTCTGGGCACAGGAGACTGACGGAACAAAGTCCCTCTTGGGTGGAGGAGGAACGACCGTTTCTCTAACTGTTGTGTCTTAAGCCTAGTGGGGCAGGAGCTATGGAGGGGAATGGGAGGGGTGGGCACGACACGGGCAGAGAGGCTGTGTTCCAGTCACTAAAGGCTCTGAGAACCTTGGCTCCTACTTTGGGAGCATCATCAAAAGCGATACAGTTTCCATCCGGCACAGCTGCTCTGAGCAATGTGGGGAACAGGCAGGTGACGATGTTGAACAGAGCCTTTGGGAGCCGCTGTGGCGACTGTGGTTAGCCAGACACCAGGGCCACTCATCCTACCAAGAAAAAGCAGAAAATGTGCTGCGGTGGAATATGCCTGAAGGAACCAGCCCGTGAGTCCTGGTGAAGGACCCTGCCCGTGAGTCCTGGTGAAGGACCCTGGAGTGGGCCACCTTATAACCTGTGGTTAGAAGGCTGAATCCCAGGAGGGAAGGCCTCTAGGGAGGTAAAAACACCATGTCTCAGGTCAGCTCTCCCTGATGGGCCTCTGTGGTCTGCTCTTGTTTTCTGAAGGTGTGTGTTGGCATATGTGTTCCCGTGTGTGCATGTGCAAATGCATGTCCATGGGCACAAAGGTCAGGGACCAATGTTGGATGGCTTTCTTAATATCTCCCCACCTTACTTTTTCTGTCTTTTGTTTTTGGAGATAGGGTTTCTCTATGTAACACTATCTGGCTATCTTGGAACTTGCTCTATAGACCAGAGATCCACCTCCCTCTGCCTCCCTGGGTGCTGGGATTAGAGGTGCCCAGCGCCACCTTACTTTTGAACTAGGTTCTTTCACAGAATCTGAATCCCACCAGTCTATCTAGACTGGCTGGCCAGCAGGTCCTGGGAACCTCCTGCCTCTACCTCCTAAGTGCTGAGATTACACGAGAATTCCCCTGTGCCCAGCTTTCCTGCGGCGGCTGCTGATGGGAATGGAACTCAGGTTCCCACGCTTGCATCACAAGTCCTTCAGAACCAAGTGCTCACCATAGCCCCTGGGTTTGTGTTTGAGACAGGACCTCATGTAACTCCAGCTGCCCTTGAATTTACTCTGTAACCCAACACAGCCTTGAACTCTTCCTCCTCCTGCCTCTACTTCCCAGGTGCTAGGATTGCAGGAGGATTGACAGGGCTTTTCTGCAGCATCCAGGGGAGGTGGGGGGGCGGGGCCTAACTGGCTTTCCAGTGCTGTTTTCAGACATTCCGGAGTGCAGCTGGCTTGGCACTAGACATGCGGCTGCCCTGTCTTCATTCATAGCACTTTCACATGTGTACATACTGCCTTCATATGTACGTATGCTGCCTTCACATGTATATATACAGTCTTCACATGTGCACACACTACATTCACATGTACACATGTTACCTTCACATGTGCACATACTGCCTTCACATGTATACATGCTGCCTTCACATGTATACATACGGCCTTCAAATATACACATACTGCCTTCACATGTATACATATTGTCTTCTTTTGTTGTGCATTGTCTCTTTCTGATACTTGCCTTCCTTCAAGTCTTTGCTAATGGTCCCTGGTGACATTTGGGACTGACATGTTCCAGGTGGTTGATTATGCTCGGGATAAGTGAATGTTTTCGGAACTATGAGACAAGCTCCATCCATCACCAGAGTATGAAATCAGTTTAGCATGTTAAGACCAGCATTGAAAAGCTTACGACAGATAATATTCAAATAAATCAGAGTAAGGCAAATATTCTATCTAGGTTTACCATTTATCTAGGTTATATCTAGGTTTTCTAGATATAACCATGCATGTGTACTCGGGGTTTCCATGAAAATTTTATTTCTTATTATGAACTGCAGTACAAATTCTTTAAAAAAAATGCTGTTTCAGTCCAATGATGGGGCTTGGGTCCAATTTTCCAGCCTCGCTTATTAAGCGTAGCCATAGAATCTCTAGTTAGTGTGAGCAATGTTTCCAGCTGCAGAGAAAGTGTCTGGGGAGCTGCTGCCTTCCTGATCAGAGGACAGGCATGGAAGAAGCATGCCATTGGCTTTTTCCTTGTTTCCTGTCTTTAGCACAAGTGCGATGCTTTGAAATGCAGCAGCCACCTTGAGACTAACAGGGAAACATGGACCGGATCCTGTCGGCTCTGTAGCCAGCATGGCCAGACAGGCATGTGAGACACACTGCCCCAGTTGGCCCCTTGCTAAAAATAGCTGGAATTTGCTCACCTACCACTGCGGTTGTGCAAGAATCCAGTTTTTAATGCCTCCCTCGCCCTCAGCAGGGTTTAGCTCAGTGTGCTCCTGCCCCAGACACACCCTCACACTCAACTGTCTGCGTCTGAAGGTTCTTCCCGTGGTGACTCTGTATCTACAGTTATAGTGATATATTTGCTTCATTTTTTTTTTTTTTTTTGGCTCCTCATCACTTCCCGAGGCAGTGAGAGCAGGTAAATACTTGCTGGGTGAGTTTGACAAAACATGAGGCCGCTGGTATCTTAGACTGGAGGATGAGAGAGCAAAGAAGTGTTACTCATAACCCTCCTGGGTCTCACTATGTCACCTAAACAGGCATCCATCCATGCTGGAGGTGGTCGCTCCTCCTGCTGCACTAATAGGGGAGGGAGCCTCAGGCGTGTGAGACGCTGGGCCCACGTCCCTCACTGGGGGTAGATGTGATGCTGCTGCCTGTCACGCTTCTGATTGCAAAGTCCTGCTTGATCCACTGCCTCCAGCAAGCAGCTGGGCCTGGAGATAGAGACTGCACTTGTGCCTTTGAGAGAAGAAGAGCAAGAATGTGCTTTTACCCCCTGAGCTGCTCCCTGATAGGACTCCAGGGTTCCAGAAAGCCTCCAGGAGGATGTCAATTAGGGGATAATTCCCCCTCGGGTCCCCATCTTTGGGATGAAGGATGGTGGCTTCCAGGACTCCAGGAGTTGGAAGGCAGCCAGGAAGTCAGCTCACTTTTTCCCTTCAGTCGTTCCCATCTCTTCTGGAGTAGCTGCCACGGAGGGGTGATGTCTGGTCCTGGAGCCCTGGTACTTGCCTTGCTCCTCTGAAAACACAGAGATCAGTGGGTGTCTCTGCACTCTGAGGCAGGTTATAAAATGGAAAGTGGGGAGGGGCATAGAATAGCAAGGTGGGAGAAGCCTCAGGTTAGCTAACTGGTTAAGGTGTGGGAGCATCTGTGCTCACTGCAGAAACAGAGATGGCAGGGAGCCCTCCAGTACTTTCCGTTTTTGCTCCCCCAGAATTCCTTTTCCCCCATCTTAGTCCAGAGCTCTTGCATGTGATTTGCTTTTTTTCCGCTCAGAGTAGTCTGTCCTCACAGACCTGTCACATGAGAGACGCTTCATAAATCCACTCTTAAACTCTCTCCCAAAGCCCTTGCATTTAACACGTTAACATTTTTTCCTCCTTTTTTTGTAAGTAACTTATTTCAAGAGTACACATTGATTTCTGAGTCCCACTGAGGGCCTAGGCTATGTCGGGTGGGACAAGGAATTTCTACCTCCGTGAATTCATTTCACTGCCCTAAAAGTTGGGTTGAACCTTCATTTTTTTTAAGATTTATTTATTATGTATAAAATGTTCTATCTGCATGAATGCCTGCAGGTCAGGAGAGGGTGCCAGATCTTACTACAGATGGTTGTGAGCCACCATGTAGTTGCTGGGAATTGAACTCAGGACTTTTGGATGAACAAACAGTGCTCTCAACCACTGAGTTATCTCTCCAGCCCCCCTTCATTTTTTTTTTTAATGATCAAGAAGAATGTTAAAACTAAGAAGAAAAGTTTACAATATGAAGGGAGGGGGGCTAGAGAGATGGCTCTTTAGCTAAGAGCATTTGCTGTTCTTTACACACATTAGGCTTACACATCCAGGTCCAGATCTGACACCTCTTTGCCTCAGCAGACACCTGTGTACATGTACTCATACACGCACCCACTCATACACACAAATAAAAATAATAAAAATAATTTTTAAAAGGTTTAATGACACTATTAAATGATGTAAAAGAAATTTAAAATATCTACTATACATATATTAAAATATGTAAGTGCATTGTTCAAGCCAGGTCTTCTGTTCCTAAGGCTCCTGAGAATGTGGGCTCCAGGCAGGCTTAGACCCTTGTTGCTTGTGTGAGGGTAGTTAGGCAGCACATGTCAGAACTTCCTGGTAGAAGGAATTCCAGTTCCAGGAAAGGATTCCAAGGAAATAATCAGACAAAGGCCCAGAGTAAAGGAACTCTTCAAACAAATTATGATCTGGCCACAGTGGAATTCCACATAGCTGCCGAAAATATTTCAAATTATTGACCTTCACACATAAAATAAGGGAAACAAGCTATAAGCCAGCATGTATGACCGACTCTGATTGAGATGTATTTACATGTGGATACCTGGATCTGTTTGTGGAAGTCAGAAGGCAGTTCACCCCCAAACTCTCATGAGGAGTAGCTCTATTAGGAGGTGTGGCTTTGTTGGAGTGGGTATGACCTTGTGTGTCATTGTGGGGGTGGGCTCTGAGGTTTCTTATGCTCAAGATACCGTACAGTGTCTCAGTTGACTTCCTGTTACCTGCAAGATGCTAGGTCTGCCTGCATGCCACCATGCTCCCTGCCGTGATGATTATGGACTGAACCTCTGAATTGTAAGCCACCCCAATTAGATGTTTTTCTTTATAGGAGTTGCCATAGTCAGGGTGTCTCTTCACAGCAATAGGAACCCTAAGACACTGTTCATGTATTATTAGTCCAGTTTGAAGGAAGAGATGCCAAGCTAGATGATGAAGCTGCAGGTATTCCTCTCACCATCTCTACATTTCTTTTTATTTATTTAAGTATGTGTGTGTGTGTGTGTGTGTGTGTGTGTGTGTGTGTATGAGAGCACACATGTATGTGTATGTGTGCACACATGCACACAGGGGATGCAGGTGCCTGTGGAGGCCAGAAGAGGGCATCACATCACCCAGAACTGGGGTTATAGTTGGCTGTGAGACACCTGATATGGGTGCTCAGAACCTGAACTTGGGTCCTTAGTTCCTCTGGTAGACCAATAGGTACTTTTAACCACAGAGCTATCTCTCTATTCACCCTAATTTTTAAAATGGTCTTAGGTGTTTTTTTTTAAAATAGTAAATCAGTATTACTTAAGGATCTAAACACCTTTAAAATGTTTGATATTTCCTTGAGCTAGAAAGGGGCTTGTTCACTGCACACCTTCTCAGCATGGACCGCAGTGCTGAGCATATTTTGCCCATGACCTGGATGCCCTTTATGGTAAGTAGTACCGGACTCTTTGGGGCTCCTCCTCCCCGACCTGGCATGGAACCTATTGGAAAACCATGGCCTCGGTTGATATGAGGACATGAGCAGCAGCCCTACTGTGCACATCCTGCAGTGTCAAATGAGAAGTCAAGGAGAGCCCACTTGAAAAATACTAGACATTACATAAACCCATGCTGCTCTGCCTTTTACTTCAACTGTATAAGTGGGGTAACCAGAGTGAACCATTCCCAATCCAGTTCTAAAAATAGTACCCTGCATAGACCATCTATGGAGAATTTTAATCACATGAGAATCCAGAAAATGTAAACCGACAGGAGAGGATAGGGACCGGAAAACCACTTCTCTGGGCATGCTTTGGTTGGACAATGATTTGTGTGTGCTGGGGGCAGTTCTCATACAGACTTGTGCAGGGCTGTCCTAAGGTGGACTGTAGCCCACTGTATGAGCAGTTGGACCCTGTGAAATCCTGGCCCCTACCTCCGTGGCTTAGTTGAGAAAGGAGCTTCTGGGTCTTAGCTTAAATATCTGCAAAATGCAGACCCTAATGCGGTCCCAGGTCTGTGTGAGCCCATTGCATTCCACACAGATAGCTTTGCAGGGACACAGTGCAGATCAGATGAGGGAGTGGATTAATATAACCTTGCATGGTGGTTTGTGGTAGAAGCTTAGTATACATTGGTTTAAACATCATTGTTAATAGTGCAAGACAAAGCTCAATGACAAGGCAAGCACTTGGGGAAGAGGTTGCATGCCTTGGTAGGGCTGCTTTAATGTTCAACTTCTCCCAGCTCAGAACTTACATCATCCCCAAGTGTATGCTTGAAGGAGAAACAAATCATGTTGCTATAGCCATTATAGTTGCAAAGGGAGGAAGGCTGTGTTCTTTTGTATCCTTCAATTCTAGATGGTGGGATACTCTGACTCTTAAACATCCCTCAAAGGCCTGTGTGTCAAAGCCTTGGTCCCCAGGTGGCGCAGTTGAGCGGATCTGCAGAATGTACTTGTGGCAGGAGCTGCGTGTTTTGGAGACAGGTCCTGGGAAGGGATTGTGAGACTCACATACCTTCCTCTCTTGGTTTTTGTTCTCTGGCTGGGCTGTTAGGTAAGGAGCAGGGACAACTGGCCATAGGCTGCAACACGGAAAGCTGAAGCCAAACTAAACCTTTGCATATATGACTGGTGTATATAATGGCGGTCAGAAACCCGTGCTGCGTGGAGTCTGAACTGACTTGGCTTTGTTTCATGTTACCGAGGCTCTAACAACCAAGCTCTCTGTGCTGCCCCACATGAGAGCGCTCAGCTCATGGTGGTGCTCAGTATGAGGGCCACAGACCACTGTCCCTTCCTCGTTCTCATAGAAATGTTTGTCTTCCACCTAGGGCCCATGGGTAACACCAGCTTGACTCTAGGAGTCACTCCTGCAGAGTGACAGATTTGAAGAAGGTTGGTCACGTGTTCGCCAAAGGATATTAGAAGGTGCCTTCAGGATAGTCTGGAGTCGTGGCACTGCCCTAATGCGGTTCCAGGTCTGTGTGAGCCCATTGCATTCCACACAGACATCTCTCTAGTCCCCTGATCGCGTGACAGCTGCACTGGGTCCCTGGACCAGTGGTATCTTAACCTCTCTGGTGTGGACAGCCCCAGTAGCCTCCTTACAGGACCTCCTTTCCCTAATCCTTCTCTTGCAGAAAACAGCTGGCAGAGCAGGTCAGGGCTGCAGGAAAGGGCCTTAATGT
The DNA here is from genome assembly GCF_982192425.1 of Myodes glareolus. Classification (NCBI taxonomy): domain Eukaryota; kingdom Metazoa; phylum Chordata; class Mammalia; order Rodentia; family Cricetidae; genus Myodes; species Myodes glareolus. The sequence continues at coordinate 62,095,535 of NC_142033.1, read as the reverse complement.
TCTGCTGTGCTGCCTGTGTGGTGGGCATCTTACTCGTCCTTTCTTGTTTCTAGGGTAGGATGAGACAACAGCATGCACGCCACAGGGGGATGAAAATAAACGAAATGACGTGGAAGATGAGGAGAGCACTGTGCCTTCACACAAAAGCTCTTAGGTACCAGTCCTTCAGGAGGCCACCAGTCCACCTTTCTTAACACACGAGTCTGATCACCGTACTTTATAGTTACAGAGTGGCCTTTTCACTTACCCTATGTATAACAATCAAACTTAAAATCCCACACGAGCTCCGCTCTCCCCATCCTTCAGCCCGGATCAGGTGCAGGATCCTCAGCAAGGCATTAAGCGCTTGCAAGTCCTGTCTGCATCTAGAGCTCTCCGACTGGAGCGCGCCGGTCTTTGTGGTCTCGGCAGAGACTGCCTCTCGATTGGCACGGTGCGTGTGTGGAGGGGCTGAGGCTGTGCTGCAGACATCCTGCATGCTCCTCCACCTTCAGTGACAACTGCCTCGCCAGCCCCTCCCTCGCCCTAAGTCCTATCTTTTCAAGCACACATCTGGCTCCCGAGTTCTCACAATAAATACTCGCTGCCTGTGTCAGGAGCCGAGTGTGCGAGTGTGCGAGGGCTGCAGCGCTGAATGGGGCGGGGCCTGTCTGAAGAAGCTGGTCTCCTGTGACCCGTGCCAGTGAGACAGTAACACTTGTTATTGTGTACATCTAGCTGGTACCTCCCACGCCCACTGCACAAGATCTGCTCGCCAGCATACAGCACAACCTTTTCATTTGCACGCCTCAAAGGAACCTGTTTTCATTTCCCTGCCCCGGTTAACTCTAACACAGCAGGCATCTCTGATCTTCCCAGTATTTACACTCCTGTGTAGACATGGTTAAAACAGGAATAGACTTATTCAGAATAATTATGCTACAAATTAGCTACCCGCTTTGCACGTTGGTCACCTTGCAAATTTGTGTTGCTTTCCTAATCTAATCTCTTACAAGAGATGCCAGGTAGTTGGCTGGCCCAGTGAGAGACCCCACCTCAATGAATAAGTGGGCATCGACTTCAGCCTTGCACACAGATGCACTTGTGTTTGCATACCAGTACATGGGCACCCACCCACAGAACACACAAACATGGAAACAGACACAGAAAGCCGGGCAAACCCTCACAAACTGCTTGGTTTCCTTACTACTAGGTGAGGGCGTGTGTTCAAAGCAAAACTCTACAGACTGATGCCTGCTCAGCTTTCTCGTTACTTCTACATCTTGTGTGGCCTCACCAGACTGCAGAAGCCTCATCTCTCTCACTTTCACTACCTTGTTCATATTTCCATTGCTTGCTTTCTCCTCCTCCTCCTCCTCCTCTTCTTCTTCTCCTCCTCCTCCTCTTCTCTCCTCCTCCTTCTTCTTCTCCTCCTCCTCCTTCTTCTCCTCCTCTTCCTCCTCCTCCTCCTTCTTCTTCTCCTCCTCTTCCTCCTCCTCCTTCTCCCCCCAACCGAGAGAACCCACCCCCCGAGACAGGGTTCTCTCTGTAGCTTTGGAGCATGTCCTGGAATTAGCTCTTGTAGACCAGGCTGGTCTCGAGCTCACAGAAATCTACCTGCCTTTGCCTCCCGAGTGCTGGGATTAAAGGCATGCGCCACTACCACCTGGCTATATTTCCATTTCTTGTTGAAGTTTAGACCAGTCATGCCTCGCTTGTTCGGCACCGCTAGTTCCCTATCTGTGAAGAACATGTTTGAGGATCACTAAAACCTCCTCATCACACAAGCCAATTTCTTCTGAGTAATTGATGGTCCTTTCTTAGGGTCCTCTTTGTCATTTAAGTTCTCTGGGATTGTGATTTGTGGCCTGGTGTTCTTTATGTTTAAAAACCACTTATGAATGAGTACGTGTGATACTTGTCTTTCTGTGTCTGTGTTACCTCACTCAAAATGTTTTCTAGCTCCATCCATTTGCCTGCAAAATTCAAGCTGTTGTTATTTTTTTTCTGCTGTGTAGTACTCCATTGTGTAAATGTAACACATTTTCCTTATCCATTCTTTGGTCGAGGGACATTTAGGTTGTTTCCAGGTTCTGGCTATGACAAACAAAGCTGCTATGAACATAGTTGAGCACATGTCCTTGTGGCACGATTGAGAATCCTTTGGATACATACCCAAAAGTGGTATTACTGGGTCTTGAGGAAGGTTGTTTCCTAATTTTCTGAGAAATCGCCACACTGATATCTAAAAAGACTGTACCAGCTTGCATTCCCACCAGCAATGCAGAAGTGTTCCTTTTTCCCCACAACATCTCCAGCCTAAGTTGTCATCAGTGCTTTTGATCTTGGCCATTCTTACAGGTGTAAGATGGAATCTTAGAGTTGTTTTGATTTGTACGGTCAACAAGACAAGACGACAACCTACAGAATGGGAAAAGATCTTCACTAACCCCGCATCAGACAGAGGTCTGATCTCCAAAATATACAAAGAACTCAAGAAATTGGTCAACAAAAGAACAAATAATCCAATTTAAAAAATGGAGTACAGACCTAAACAGAGAACTCTCAACAGAGGACTCTAAAACGGCTGAAAGACACTTAGGAAATGTTCAACATCCTTAGTCATCAGAGAAATGCAAATCAAAACAACTCTGAGCTTGTTTATCTTTTAAGAGTTTTCTAAGCTGAACGGCAATTTTGCTTTTCAGAGGCATCCTGAGCCTCAGGTTCTTCATCATGACCCTGCCACTCTGGGGTGTGGTGCAATATACCTGTGGTGGGGAGCAAGCCACCAGCTGCTGGGTCCCAGCAAGCAGGAAGGGGACAGATGTGCAGGTGACTCACAGTACTATGGGTGTTGACTTGAAAATGGCATACCCCCTTCTCCTGCAGCTGCCTTGGCTCATACAATGAGGTGCCATGAAGTTTGGCTGCAGTCCTCTACACAGCATGCAGCAAGGTCAGGTTCTGGCAGGTCAACTAACAGTATGTGGTAAAAAATCCTTTTCCTTTTTTATTTTTTTTTTCAAAGCTCTGGGAAAGTTAAGCAGACAGAACAGGGAAAGATCAGCCTGATGCCACAATATAAACTGTGCTCTCCTTGGCCTGCCGTAAGCCTGAGAGGGCACTTGGCCACTGGGCAGCTGTGGCCAGCGGGCACGCTCTTGTCAGTTGTGCCCAGCAGACAGAAACCTTGATGTTTCTTGCTATCCCTTGCCCAGAAAAGTTTCTGACATAGGAGATAACTAGCAAATCACTGTGGGAAAAAAAAAAAAAACCTAGAGCTGAGACATATGAAAATACAGTAATTTAAAAACAATCGTGAACTTATCTATGTTGAGCTAACAGATGTGGTAGGGCATACACTACAGATGTGGTAGGGCAGATGCTGCAGATGTGGCAGGGCAGATGCTAACAGATGTGGCAGGGCAGACACTACAGATGTGGTAGGGCAGATGCTACAGATGTGGCAGGGCAGACGCTTCAGATGTGGCAGGGCAGACACTGCAGATGTGGCAGGGCAGATGCTGCAGATGTGGTAGGACGGACGCTGCAGCTGTGGTAGGGCACATGCTAACATATGTAGCAGGGCAGATGCTAACAGATGTGGTAGGGCAGACGCTGCAGACGTGGCAGGGCAGATGCTAACAGATGTGGTAGGGCAGACGCTGCAGACGTGGCAGGGCAGATGCTAACAGATGTGGTAGGGCAGACGCTGCAGACGTGGCAGGGCAGATGCTAACAGATGTGGCAGGGCAGATGCTACAGATGTAGTAGGGCACATGCTACAGATGTGGTAGGGCAGATGCTGAGGAGCCAATTCTAGCATGCTTCTTTCAAACACTGGCACAAGTCCACAGGGAGCCAGGGTAAATTCATCAATAGCATTTAGTACTTTGATCTACAGGAAAAGCTAAAATGGGTCTGAAATATGTTGCACCTTAACTAGACTATTTAAACCAAAGTATCATCTTGAATGTGATTCCCATATAACACAAGTACATGCTGACACTGTAACATTAGGATCCCTGTCAAATGTAAACATCTTCATGTAAGAAGAGATACTAATGGTCTATGACCAACATGCAGCCCATCCTTTCAAAAGTTCAAAAACACAACTTTTTTTTTTATCATTTAGGACAAGAGTAACTAAACATAATCAATACAGCTCTAGTATTTATAAACTAGAAATAAGTTCTACACAATGAGACACCCATTCTATCAAATACAATAGTAATAGTTACTAAAAGAAATTCAGCGACCTTTTTAAAAAAGATTACAAAATTGAATTTATTGAGTTTCACACAAGATGCACTTATAAAATTAGTACTGAATGCCATTATGACAGAAGTGAGTATCATCCACACTCCGAACAGCATCTGCAAAGGAAATGCATTCTTCAGAAAAAAACACAGAAACACAAAATCCAAGCGGAAATGAAAGATACATGAAGGCCATGTTCTTGTTCTGATCAGGGCTGCGTTTGGCAAAGCTTTCTCCACACTGCTGCTAGTTGCAATGGACACTTTCTTGATAGTAAAAAGAATATTTTAAAAGTGGGGCCCCACTGAAACACACACAAAAGAACGACAAAACATTTTAAACTTAAAACTGCTTCCTGGCTTTACAAGGCATGTATAACATCTCCAACAGCTATCTTTAGATTCTGTTAGTGCAAATCATTAGAAACCCTCCTGTATTTTAAATGCATAAGCCAAAGCATCAAAACTAGTTTTATATTTATCCAAGATACAGGCAAACCATCTAAAACTTGCCATCTGTGCCTGAAATGTTTGTATGAGAGCAGTTTCACAAGTGAGACAGCAAAGGAAATGCAGTTAAGAGTACCATCTTCTAGACAGTTCAGAAAGCAGAAGTGGTCAATTTTCTTTTTAAGAGAAGTGCAGTAAAGGTTCTCAAGATAAAAATGGGGTGGTGGAAACTTGCCCTTGGATGACACCAACAAATAATGAAGGAGGAACAGCATCTTCATTTCAAACAAAAACCCCAAAGCACCTTTTGGTTGCTATTCTCAGTGTCCACAGTGTAGTACCCTCTTCTATCCCAGTACCCTTTATAGTCTTGTGAGGCACTGTCCCAGCAAAGGCACCCACCACCCCCTTCCCTGATAGAACACAGAGCCATGGAAGGACACATGCATTCTACGAGCCTGGCAAGGTGATGCTGCTCCACCCATTGTGAATACTTTAAAAATGTCACTCAACCAGGCAGTGGTGGCGCACACCTTTAATCCCAGTACTGAGGAGGCAGAGGCAGGGGAATCTCTGTGAGTTCAAGGCCAGCCTGGTCTACAAGAGCTAGTTCCAGGACAGGTTCCAAAGCTACACAGAGAAACCTTGTCTCGAAAAAACCAAATAAAAATGTTACTCAAAACAAAAACCAACAAACTGGCCCGTTGATAGGAACCACTTTGATTTTGTGTATCAACAGCTTTTCAGCCAATTCACCACCAAATCTTTTAGCTTGCAATAACTGATGCAGCTTTAAAATGAAAGAGGGTAACTGCACCTCACAGGTGACACTGCTCTGTGCGTGCATTACAGACTGCCTTTTACTGTGTCACTGTCATTAGTTACCATACAGCTCACACTGTTACACATGACACATGACCTTCATGAAGTAAACGAATGGGACAGCTCTGTTTCCTATAAGATGCTGTTATTCACCATGTATTTATGTAGCCTTTTATTTTGCTTATTAGTTCAGATGTATTGCCAAGGATGACTCTGGTGGTAAGAACATTTATCTGGACTTATATTTAATAATTTTAGTGCTTTGGCAGGTGAAGTCAAGTTTGGAGAGTTTGTGAAGCTGTATGAGGCCAGAAAGATAACCACGGTAAAAGCTTCACAGTTTCCCAGGTATGTCCTTATACTGAAGAGGCCTTGAGGAAAATCCACCATTCAGGAAGCCCAGGCTGACGAGACAAAGGGGCTCCTGCAGTGCTCTCTGGCTCGGTGCCAGCAGTGCCGCTGCTGTTGGCCAAGCAGGAGGAAGTATTCATCTTCCACCAGCATTCCAGTCGAGGCCAGGAGCCGGCGCTGTTCCGTGATCTGCCCTTTTGTCAGGCCACATTACTGGAAGAAAGATACTAAGATTTGCTTGCCATTAATAATTTAAGTTTTTAAATAAATATTTAAGTGCCATTTTTAGCAAGTGTGTCCTGGCGGACCAGCATTTGTGGTCCCAGGGCCCGGCATCTTCACCTCATCAGTTACAACCTCAGTCAATCCGATTCCCACAGATTGTGAACCTGTCTATTTCTAGCAAATCTTTCTTTGAGGATCTGTGTTTTAATTCAGAGTTCTCCTGTGTTATGTCCTTCTCATCGCCATCTGGGGTTGTCAGAAATTGATCAGAATTGCTGGTCACAAGTAAGGGTATGATGTTTTCTTTCTGATGGACAGGCTGGCTGGTGGTGGAAGTGGGCAGGTTCTCTTCTGTGGAAAGGCCTGTGAGAAAGCAGATCCATGGATTAGATGACTCAGCCACAGAAAACGCTTATCAAACACCATGTTTTCAGAGGTGATGGAAAGTATCTGTTTTCTTTCCTCTTAGATAAACAAATGAAAACTAAAAGCATACTGTGTAAGCTGTAATTCATAATAAAGTTCAGAGGCTAGTCATAGTCCATACATCAAAAATTTTACATACACCCATAGGTAATACTACCACCTGATTCTGAAAAGATCCACCTGTCTTTACAGTTCCCTCTTACATGGCCACAAATCAACAGAACTATTGCTTGAGTGGAAAACAGCACTTGCTCCTCACTCCAGACTAAGGGCTAAGTAGACCCTACGGTGCTCCATCTCTTATCTGTACACTGGCTCATCTCAGACCAGTATCATCACCTGCAGAAAGCCCACATCGGAAGGAAGACCCCCGCCTCCTCGTCCTACCCCGGGAATTTAGAAGCCTGGTCTAGGAGGCAGCTGAGCGAGACTGGGACCCACTGACCTCTGATTTATAAATTTACCCTCTTCCCCTTTCCTTCTCCCAGGTGCTGCGGACTGGATTCAGGGCTTCATGCTTGCTAGGTTAAGTGTTCAACCACTGAGCTAACATCCTCAACCCCATTCAATGCCCCTCCCTAGCCCAATTTGATCCTTTTAAGGAAGCTTTAAATTAGAGTGAGCTGTAGATAAACTGCCACTATCTAAGATGCAACCTGGTAAGTTCTGCCATGTATGCAGTCCTGCTGAGACCTTGTCATCTCCTGTGACTCTGAGAAGATGAAGAGCTAAGCCTGTCTTCAGGGTTGACTTCCACCCCTCTTCAGAGCCTGAGTTCAACAACCCCTGAACCATCTCTAGCTTGTAGTCTGTTGACCTCTAGGGCACACTTCACAGACACTCCTCTTCTGTATACTTCATGTGACATGACATGACCCCTCGTCTGATGGCCATCCTCCATTAGACTGGCCCTCTCGAAAGTAAGGACATTACTAACTTCTCGATGTAAGTAAGAGAACCCAGGCTGATGCACCTGCATCTTCGCATCACTGACAGAGCTCAGTGTCTTACAGCGACGTACAATCTAAAACTTGAGCTTCCACTTTAGCTTGAGAAAACACACAGGAACATGACCTTGCTTCAGACCCTGCACCAGCTGGTCTCCTTTACTTTCTCTGGATCAAGCTTTATACTCTCCAGCACGGCTGGGTGCTGTCTGGATGCACTGGCCTCCTCTCCCTTTCAAGTCTAAGTCAAGGGCCTTGCGAGAGTGACAGGGCCCTGTGGTATGGGGAGGTAGGGTCCTCCTAGGCCTCAGACCAAGTCAGCCCTGACCAGCACAGCAGCCACAGGGCTTGTGCTATCCTCTGAACACCGAAGTCTTTCACTGGCTGTGTCTGCAGTGCTTCCCATTCCTGACTGCAATCACTGTGCCTGACACAGGCTCTACCTACTGTTGTTCTTCCCTCCTCCCACTAGTCAGATCCAGTTCACCAGAGCAGGCACAGGGCATTTCCCGTGTGTTGACATGTAATAGGTGCTGAATAACCACCACCAGAACAGTGGGTTAGCCAATGAGAAACAGCGCTGGGCCAGGGATATCTGTCCTAGACTAGAACTTTTACAGGACCCAACAGTGACGCGGAATGAAGCGTGTCTCTAAAACCACTTAGCCTCGGCTGAGCAGTGATTCACTCAGGAGAATTCTGATGACCTCTGACACCAACGTACCTTGAGAGGACTTGCCCTTGTTCTGGGATTTACTGGAGGGTTTGCTGGGAGTGCTGGCTGGGGGAGGATTAAACAGCTTCTCTTCCATCTTGGCTTCCTTCACATATTGACATGACTTGCCCAACAGCACAATGCTGTTAAGTACTTTCAGGGAGATCAACCTTAGACAGAGAACAGAGTTGTGGGAATTCATCTAAATCAGTGGAAGCCAACCTCCTAACCTGCTTCTGGGATGCAGGACAGGGTGAGGGGAGCTGGGCTGGTGAACGTGAGTTCCTTGCACAAAGTTTGAGCTTCCCAAGGCTTTATCACAAAGGAAGACTTCTGATACATTCTAATTCTTGAGAAATTCTATCAGTCAGCAGCTCTTCCTAGTATAGATAAGCCAACATGTATTCTTGTACTGTGAAACAGGTAGATGCAGGTGAGCAAGAAATAAAAGATGATTTTTAATTCCCTATGTGGCATCCGGTATATTATTAGCCATTTGCTCTGCATACATTGTCTGTACCTCCTCACTGTGCAGAAATGGCGCCTATTTATAAGGTTGTGGTAGAGGCAAAGTGGGAGCAGTGTGTGAGTGGAGTCCTTTATGGATGTGGGCAAAATCCTCCAGAGCTGATCAGAAAGAGGAGGACTGGGAGAGACTCAGAGCCATGCTCCGCACAAAGAAATGAAAAGCAAGCCTGCACCTTTATCACTCTGCTATTGTTATGTAACACACACACATACACACACACTACATACATACACACACACTACATACATACACACACACAAACATTCTTCCATGTCGGTTAATGCTCCTATGTGATCTTAAGAATGCTTTGTGGTATGGGCTACATAACAAACACACTGGTAACAGCTCCCATTTCTGGATATATGGATTATTTCTAACATTTTGCTTCTATTAAAAAGTTGGTAATTAAGAAAAGTTAGCTTAAACCTGTACTTTATTAAAATAACTGGCTAACACCTATAATTACAGACATGGAAGGTTTTGGTCAAAAACTAATATTTTAAAACGCCTACTATAATTCTGGTAAAACGATTTAGAGACTGCAGTATCTCATTCCCATCTTCTCACACACTGTGGCTGTGACTGACAGCTTTAGCTGTAAGCTGCTGTTTTTCTGCCCAAGACAAAACACTGTCAGTACCACGGAATTACAAGCCAGTGAGAACCATCAGTGGCTCAACATGCACATGAGTCAATGCACAAAAGAGATGAGGACTCCTGCTTGGTCCTCAGGCCTTACACTCGGGATCTCAGAACACAGCACAGACAGCTCACGGCCCCACAGGTGCAAATTCACTGCCAGTTGCAGGACTCCACACACCATACCGTCACTCCCCCCGTCGTTTCTGTGGTTCTGCCTAAGAAAATTCCATATTTGCCAAACCAACCCCAATTCCAGATTCTAGTCACCCTTTCAGCAGGCCCTCATCTCTCCACCCCTATATGTTGCTTCTGCCACAAGCTTCAATCACAGTAAGTGATAATTCTATTACCTTCCCTGCTTAACCCCAGGTTCTATAACGACACCTGAAGTCGTTGCTTTATATTTCATGTACAAGCAACGTGCATCCAACAGACAAGTGTTAACCCTTCCACTGCCAGCACTTCCATTTCAGCCTTGCTCACCTTTTCCTGGTGGTGCCATTGCTTCCTGACTTTCTTGCTACACTCCAGCCCATTCTCCACATAGGCATTGAATGGTTCTTGCAAAAAACCCTCTTGAGAAAATCTGGAGCTCTCCCCCCTCTGCCATGCACCTTCTTCAAGTCCACCCTCTAGGCTATGCCCTGGACTCCCTGGGTCAAGCACACACACCCTCTAGGCTATGCCCTGGACTCCCTGCCGTGGTCACAGCCCCAGCTGTCCTGCTGTCACTCTCCATCTTCCCCCTCCACAGAAACCCGGGAAATCCACAGCTGAGCTGGCCTATGTGGGGTGCATGGGCATGAGTGTTGCAGAGTGCCTGCCGGTGGGAGCGTGCAGCCCTGAGGACCTCCAGAGGAGAAGGTGGTACGCAGATGAGCAGAGCAGGAAGTCTGATTTCAAAGGCATCACCAGCCTCATGTTTGAGTGTTCTGTGTATCTTCCTGGTCTCACATCCTAGCTGGCGCATGACAAGTTTTCAAGTATGCTATATTTAAGTTCCACTGTCCTGATTTATTGTCAAACTATGAGAGCAATTATCTTTAAACAAAGAAGAACGTGAGTAGGAATAGGGAACCACGCTAAGATCACCAAAGGCAGGATGTGGGAACCTGCACTACAGAAGGAGCGTCATGAGTTTTTCTATTTTTAAGAAATATTTTAGCATCTATTGTAATGTAGTCTAAGTACAATGAAACCTCCTTAAATATCAATCCTCAAAAATAGCACATAGCTCCAATAGCTTCAAGTTTTCAAATTGTCTTTGGTGTGCATTTGGAACACCTCTGGCATATTAGTAAAAGAAGAGAGGAGAGAAAAGGCAAGTATGACTACAGCCAAACGAGGAAGCAGCTCAGGGGAAATGCAGAAAAAGATGGGAAGAGTCCAGAACATGAGAATAACAGTCAATTTTCTGGAATAGGAGTTTTAACTCTTACCTGGAAAAGGAAGTATACAGTAAAATTTCTAATATTGCATAATTTCATGTAAAACCTTAGTGTCCAACAATTTAAGAGTGCTGGACATGGTGGCATGTTGCCAGTAATCCCAGCACTCAGGAGGCAGAGGAAGGAGATCAGGAGTTCAAAACCAGCCTTTGGTACATAGCGAGCTCAAGGCCAGCCTGGGTTAAGTGAGATCCTGTCTCAAAAACAATAAAAAGGTGTGGGGTGGAGATGTAGTTCAGTTAGCAGAGCATATACTCAGCACGCACAAGGCCCTGAGTTCAATGTCCATCACAGCATAAACCATGGTACACACCTGTAACCACAGCACTCAGTCACACCCTGGTGTCACAGCCAGCAGTCACCCAGACACAGCTCTGGAGGAGGAGGGCTAAGACAGGGGCTGGGAAGCACTCATGACTTGCAATGAGTTAGGGATCTCATGTGCAGCCCACAGGAGTGACCATGTCTGATCTGTTGGACAGTCTTGGGTACCTGTCATGTTCCAAACAGTATGTGGGGGCTTGCCATGAGCCAGGCATTATATGAAGAAAGCAGAATACACACACACACACACACACACACACACACACACACACACACACACCAAAACACTCAAACATGAGGCTGGAGGTGCCTTTGAAATCAGACTTCCTGCTCTGCTCATCTGCGCACCACCTTCTCCTCTGGAGGTCCTCAGGGCTGCACGCTCCCATCGGCAGGCACTCTGCAACACTCATGCCCATGCACCCCACATAGGCCAGCTCAGCTGTGGATTTCCCAGATTTCTTTTTGGGCAAAGTCTTAGAACTCAGGCGGGCTCTTTATTTTAGTTCACTTCTTGAAAAATTGAACAATGGCAAAGTAATATTTGACATTTATGGTTATTATAAATTAAATTGTTTACTTCCTGCTTGTGTTTCCCAACCAGAAATGTTAAGCTAGTTGGGATCAACAAATTGGCAAAAGGTTCAGTTGACATTATCAGGTTGATGGGGCACAGGTCCAGTGTGCTGAATATTAAGCTTGGCAAGCACACAGAAAAATCAAAGGTGTTTATGAATATGGAAAAACTAACACAATGAAAGCCCCTTTTCTCCCACCCCCCACCAAATAAAGTATGGGTAGAATATAGATCGTGAACAAAAAGACCTTACTGTAAACTTTGGTTAAAGATTTAATCTTAAGTACATAGAATAGAAAAAATACTTTTGGATGCAATTAGCTTCTATTACATCTTACAGTTATACATAGTTTTCTGTAAAATTGAAACATATTCAAGAATAGTCAATCTTACCCAAAATAGAAGAGTATGACACAGGCATACGACAGGATTCCTTGCACTTTAATTGAGCTTGTTACAACTCTGATGAGCTAGCCAGAAACAAACCAAAACACACAAAAAAACACAACAATAGAGTGATTAGTTAATATTTTAAAACTGCCTTTTCTTCCTTATTTTAATATTTTAGAGTATACTTGCATCTAGGTCGAAGGGCTTGGGTCTAGATTTCCCAATTCATTGGCAATAGGCCTCCTATGGCATCTGTGGTGGCATGGGTTTACACAGGCAAACCCAGCATGCAGTGCAGCTGCCACAGACACTCAGGGCCTCACATGGCCTACTTCACTGACCGTGCTTTTGCTTACACCTAACAGAGCTGTGGGAAACTCAACCCATAAGGTCTGTCTGTCGAAGCTCATCTAATGCTTGTTGGAGGAGAAAATACTGGTTGGACATTTTTCTCATTCCTGCTTTTTTCCTGTCCGTTGTTCAAATTCTTTAAGAGCACCCAGTAACTTGTAGGGACTATAGGGCTGGTGCGGGAGAATTATCTGTATTCTGTCAATCATGTATTTTAATAAAACGCTGATTGGCCAGGCAGGAAGTATAGGCGGGTCAACCAGACAGGAAGTAGAGGCGGGGCAATGAGACTAGGATAAGGCTAGGGAGGAGGAAACTCCCTCCGCAACTCCTGAGCAGAACACCGAAGAGGCAACATGTAAGCTGTCACACTGAGAAAGGTACTGAGCCCATGTGGCTAACATAGATAAGGATAATGGGGTAACATAAGTTATAAGAGCTAATAAGTAGCCTGACCTAATGGGCCAATCAGTTTATAACCTAATGTAGACTCTGTGCTATTTTTTCTTTGGGCTTGCCGGTTTTGGGGTACTGGGCGGGACAGATACCCCAACAAGCTGGCCTTCATGTTACATAGGGCAAAGGAAGACTTACACTATTTAGGAAATTAAGCACACAATTACTTAAAAGCCATGAAGCTCTGTCTCCTTGGCTAAGTGTTATGGCTAACACTTAGTTTCTTATGCAACTGAAGTATTATCCCTGGAGCCTGTTGAATGAATGTGGTGGGAGCAGCTGAGAGAAAACATTTACACATTACAGGTACAGGTCCTGGGAGTGGCTACATGGAAGTGAAGCAGAGACAACTGGCCTCCCCCGGTAATCTAAGATGCTATTGTGATGCCTTAAATATAATTAAGATGTTAGCAATAAAAAGTACAACAGGAATGAGATATGAGACTGGACTGTCATGTGTTCAATCAAGTTTCACTGTGAGAAAAGCACCATGGAACCCTTACCTGTGCCACAGTCTCTAGCAGAGAAAGGGCTGCTACTATTTAACTAATTCTTTTATTAAAAAATAGTTGCACAAGCTACATTTACCCTCATGACTGAATATGTGATTTTTCTAATACCAGGAAATACAAGTAGAAAAATTTGATATGCTATTGTTTTTCAATTTCTTTAACTTTCACTAAATAACCTTTGAAATCCGAGTTTCTCCAAAATTTTAGGAGTTCCTTTTCTAAAAGCAAAAGAAATTTGTTTTACTATATCATAAGCAATTAAAACCATAACAATGTTTAGGATATGGTTATCTATTAAGTTGTTGAAATTTAACATTAAGCCTATCATCACCCACCATCTAAAAACGTTGGATAAAATCTAAATACAGCTGCTATGACTTCAGGTTCTTGTTAGTTGACCTGGACACAAATGCCTTCAGGTCTTTTCATGTTCTGATGCCGGATTCAGTAGTGCGGAAGGTGTAACCACACTGCAACGCTCAGACCTGCTCACCACTCACGCTCTGCAGTCTGCATTTCTTTCCTAGGCATAAATTGCCAGCATTAGATGGATGGCATCTAGCACTTCACTATCAAAGTGCCCTCTAGGAACAGGACGAGTTGTGCTGCCACCTCCATGTTCCAGTAGCCAGAGCAAAGTGCCCACTTTTGGGTATATCTCCATTAGAGAAGAAAATTCTTTACTCAATGGATTAAAAAAAGAATAGCCTCATTGTTAGGAAAACTATTTGGATAAGCAGTCCCTTGATGTCACTTTTCTGCTAGATAGCTCAAAATCCAAAGGAGTAATGATTTTAGAATTTAAGACAAACTCCCCTTTCAAGTTACTTATAATTTTTTAAAATACAAATACCCGTTGAAACAAACTTACTGATAATACATACTGATGTTTTATGATGATGGCCATCTCATCATGAAAACATAAAAGCATGAACTTACTAAGACAGCTAGCGGGAGAGGAATAAATCCCATCCTCCGTGCTACGGAGTCACTGTAGTCTGTATATGCCTGCAGAGAAAGGTGAAAAGGAGTCAGTGGGCTAATCAGTAAGCACTCTGAGCAGATGCAGTGTGAACAGAAGAGAACATGGCACCTGCCCTGTAACTAAGCAGAAGGATGCAGGAGGAACCTGAACTATTACCACACATGTCAAATAAGAAATTACATCATTGCTACACTGTTTCAGACATACGGTAGTCAATGTTATTGCTGTATTAATTATTCAATGTCTAGAAAAAGACAAGTTTAAGTGTTTTATCTGTAGTACATTTAACTACTGAGGAGCTAATTTCAGACAACATTTTAATGAAATGCTTACATTTTTCTGCCGGCTGCTAACAAGGTCAAAAGCAAGGCTGGCTCTATATTCACTGTAGACCTGAAGGCAAATAAGAAAAAAAGTAAGATGTAGTCTAGAACATATACACAGTGGATAGGTTTAGACTTTGTAGATAAAAATGCTTCCTAACTGCTCAGGGACAGATGCAAGATGCTAATGAGCAGTCTGACACCCACAGCTTGAGGAAGATAGTCTAAGCTGCCCTGAGCTCCTACATTCACAGGCTTTTAAAGGATTTGCTTCAAAGAGGAGCAGCAGCCAATGACTATCATTCCCAGAGTTTAGAAGTTACAGAGATGTGGCTGTTTGAAGCAGTGCTATATTGAAAAAATAATTCTTAAAATAAGTTTTTATAAAATAAGTTTTATAACCGTGTATTCAACCACAATAATAACAAAAGTTATTATAGTGAGGGAGACAGAAACGGACTGGACCTTATCAGAGTCATGGTAGCAGCTACTGGGGAGCATCACAACTATATTCTCATTAAAAATGGCATGAATCAACCCTTTAATTTTAATTTCAGGTATTGAGAAAATGACCCTATGAAAAGAGAACCACCCTGTATTGAAAAAGCCAAGAGAGAAAATTATGAATTCATTTTTAATTCCTGCTTTGCTGAAAGGACAGAAACATGCTTCAAGCATTTAGAAAGCAAAAATAGAATGTTGCAACTGATACTCCATTCAGTTTTGAGGTAAACAATAAATAGGCTGTCAAAAATATAACGCAAGAAAATCAAGAGAGCTGTTGAGCCAATTCTCCATGTGGAACTAAGGCTGAGGCTGTGCCATGACACTCCCACCTTCATGTATCTGGACAGTGATTTATAGGCACAGAACTATTTCTACAGATCCTAGAGAAAATGATTACAATATAAAGCAAATCCCTTAAAGCTTCCTCAAGTGAGTTCAGAAGTAAAATGTACAGCTTGTCTCCTAGGAGTTAGGTATATATTTCTCTGTTTATATTCAGAGAAAAAAAATAAAATTTTAAATAGGAAATATTTTGCAAATTAATCAAAGTTTTGGTGTTTCTATTTTAAAATAGATCCAATATGATTTTAATAACTCATAAATACAATAAAATATAGGTTACACCTTTATGATAATATGGAGTCAAGGGAATATTAACTAGGAATTGCTAGAAATACATACATCTGCAGTGATGTCATTGAATTTGGTGATAAAGGCGTGCTTTACAATATCCACAGCAATTTCTGATGCGATCACCATGCAGACATCAGGAAACAAGACCCAAAGATGATCTATAAAGCAGGGAAGAACCAGTTAATTAGACCTCTTCATAGAAAGAACCTGTACCTCAAGCTCCCAGCAGTCTGGAACCTCCACCAGGGAGCACTGCAGTATTTTCAATCACTAGTGGAGAACTAGCATTCTTTAATCTAGCCTTCATTCCAGAGTCACACCAAGTCAAAGGATAATTAATGCTTGTTTAGCAGTTTGCACTATCCTAGCACCACTTTACGCGCAGGCCAGGGTCCACGGAACCTCTGGCCTAGGAGGAAACCTCCTACTGGAGAGATGACTAGGGTAAGTGGTGAAGCCCTTTCCTCCTTGATCACTGTGACTTAAAGATCTGGTTCATTTATTTCAGAGCCACATAGACAAAACTTACCATATCCGCTTACTTTAACTGCTTACTTTTATAGTAAGAGACCTCAATTCAGTGCTACATAACTGATAAACACATCCACAGGCATCCTTCCTAGGCCCCAAACCATAACTGAAGAGATATAAAGCAAAGATGTTTGGAAATGCTAGCAGGGGCTTACAGAAACTCAGCATGGACTCCTGGAGGGCAGGGCCGCCTACATGGCCAACACAGGGCAGTTCTTATGAGTCTGGCAACTTGCGGAAGTTATGAGACTCTTAGAACTCTTAATACCAAATGCTGCCATCTCCTGTTACGTTCTTGGGCAAATTTTTCTAAGCAACTAAATTCTAGTTTCCTCATCTACAAAATGAGAATAACAGAATGTTTGCTTTTCATTACTATAAGATTTAAATGAAGTACTGATATGCAGCAATGCGCTTTCCATAACAAAACAGTATTTTTATTATTAGGAATAAAAGAAAAGGAAATTCCTGGGCACAAAGAAAAAGGAATTAAAAAAAAACAGAAATATCAAAGCATAAAGTCTAAAACTAAAATCATCAAAGCATGGTGTTGGTTTGTCACTGCACAGTGGAGATAAAGGAGACTTAAAGTATGATTATAGGAATTCACACATTCAGTCGTCAGACGGCTCTGGCCTTCCTTTGACATAACAATTCTGTTCCTTTGGGAATGATTCCATCTGGGCTCCCAGGGCCAGCCACACATAGACACTGTCTTTTGTGGTAACTGTGATGATTTTGTAAACACTATGCACCAAAAGCATCTAGGTAGGGACCAGAGAAATGGCTCAGTGGGTAAAGGAATTTGCTAAGCCTGAACTGAGTTCATGCCCAAGAATTGCCCCTGTGGAAGGAGTAAAGTGACTGTCACAAGCTGTTCTCTAACTGCATGAGTGTGCAAGTGAGCATTTGTACACCATGCATGAGTGAGGACATGTGAGCACACATTTTTGAAAGCATGTAGATAACAGCATGTAGATAACTCAGAGTCCGGTGTTTTGCATGAGGGGCTTTCCCACTGTAAATCAAATGGCCTTTGAATCTATTCAGATTAGAACTTGCTAAGACCTACGACTTGACCTAACTGTAAGAAGGTAACCTCTGGAAATGTATTTCCAAACTCAGTATCACTTTATATGTGGTCCTGAATCTTAAATGTCCCTGAAAACAGGGCATAGGTCATGTAAAAAAGCAAGGGCTTCTTTTAGAGGCTTAGGACATCCATAATGTTGGAAGCAACACAAGAAATATGAAACACTGCCTGTTCAATTAAGAACAAACTGTACATGAAGAAAAAAAGCTTGACAATGATCTGAGCTATCTGAGCAAGTTTTGCACTGCAATCACCTTCTACTCCATCAGCTTGTGAGTCCTGTGCATTTCTTAGCACTTTAAGCTGCACAGGGCTGGGCCACTGGTCTCAGATGGGGCATAGCAGTGCCTGGCTGCTAACCAAACAGGTGAATATTTGTGCAATTCTGACAACTTTTTGTCAGCCAGGATCAGGAGTGAATATAAGCAACATAATTGCTGATTTACTCTATTTCTACAATTCACCCCTATTTAAAAAATGATAAATGCAAGGAAGATCAAAGGCTCTAGTCTTAACGGGAACCAGAGTAACCACACTCTGGCATGTGTCATTACTACCCAGCCTTGGTTTATTTTAAAAGTAAACTTTACAGGATACCATATGTGATTCAAGAGGCACTTACCTGGATTCCAAGAAAACTGTTCCATGTTTCTTAAGCACACTATTAGCAAGAGTACATAATTTGTGAATCGTTCCTTAATATCTAAAAAAAAAGGAGAGATTGAACATTAAGTGTTAAACTATATTAAATAGGGAAATAATTAAAATAATTTTATTAAAACATTTGTTACAAAATAAAGTGTTTTTTGGAACTCCTGGAATTCCCTTTTAGATACCAAAATTCACAGTGTTCAAGTCCCTCAAACAAAACACAGTATTATCTATCTGGACATCACCTTCTGTCATATGCTCAAAGTCATCCCCATTCTTAATAATATTTGATACAACTTAAGAACAATGTGTAAAGTTGTTATGATACAACATTACATAGGAAACAGTGACAAGAAAGTCTTTACATGTTTAACCAAAATGTGACTTCTGTTTAGAATTTCCTACAGCCATAAAGGACTCACAGCTGAATGTGTGTGCGCGCGTGCACACACACACGTGCACACATGTGCACATATCCCCAATCTGTGCAAATCATTACTTCGTTTCCCAACATATTTCTAGTATGGAAATTTTAAAAAATTAAAATGTTCAAATTGGGTCATTAAATGCCTCCAACCAGGAAGAAAATGAAAAAGTAAATAAGGACTGCGAGGGATGCGATCACCCACTGATACAAGGGGACAGATCTAATGAGAGTTCACCAAGGCCAGTTGGACTGGGACTGAAGGAGCACGTGATCCAACCAGATTCTCTGAATGTGGCCGGATTCTCTGAATGTGGCTGGCCCGGACTCTTTCTGAAAAGCCATTGACAATGACACTGGGACTTGTTTCCTCTGCATATACTGTGGATTTTGGGGATCCAGTCTGTTCGGATACTCACCTTCCTGGACCTGGAGGGAAGAGGGAGGAACTTGAACTTCCCACAGGGCAGGAAACCCTGACTGCTCTTAGGGATGGAGAGGGAGGAGGAGAGGGAGTGGGGGGAGTGGGAGGGTGTTGGGAGGAGGGGCGGAAATGGAAACTTTTATAATTTAATAAAATTACTTTCTAAAAAAAAATGCCTCCAACCGTCTTTGGGAATACATGACAAGTGTTTTCATTTTATAGAAGGAAAATAGAATCACAGAATAAAATACAAGACTTTGTGTGCTTCCAGGAAATATCTAACCTGGTAGTGAATGTGTATGCAATTTCCTACTTAAGAGAATGCTGGCATTGTAGCAGCACTGCTCGGTGGTATGCAGAGAATTTCTTTTGTGTGTGTGTTTATGCAGGTTTCACAGAGGTGTTTGCCCTAAGTTAATAACTAGCCAATTAATTGGAACGAATCCAGTGAAAACCAAGAATTGAATTCTTGCCAGAGACAGTTTATATATTTATTTTTTTTTCAGCTGTTACTTTCTTCTAGGAGTCAAGAAATAAATACGTGTGACAGTGAGTGTGAACCATATGTGTGTCTCTGTGTGCCTGGGAGCTGTGCTTAGGACTCTCACTCACACAGCATAGCTTCCATACCACCTGACTGTGGCACCGCCTGCCAGCACCATGCATCTCATTGTCACCTCAGTGTCCTCTAAGGATTGTCCTTGCCTCACCATTTCCCACTGCTGCAGCTCTACAACATGACTGGACTTTCCCTCCACTGCAAATCCTCTCAGGTGAGCTACCTTTACTGTCTGTGCCTTCCCTAAGTTCTTGAACTCTTCCAGTCAGAGCCGGTACCTGCCTTTCCAGATCTGCCAAGCTTCTCATTTGTGGGTCTGAACTGGGCCTTTAACCCCTTGTGGACAAGCTTCTCATTTGTGGGTCTGAACTGGGCCTTTAACCCCTTGTGGACACAAATGCTGTGCTATCCGTGAAACCAGTCTATAAATCCTTACACAATACCATTTGTATGGTAGATACAGCAATGAGTTTTGAGGTGTGGAGTACAGATACACCCCCTTTGAAATGCATACTAAAACTGGAAAAGCATGTGAGATTTTTAAGTGCATGTTCTGAGTAGCTCCACAACATCCGTGCACACGCTCTCACGTGGTCTCAAAGGGGCTGCACCTTAAAGTCTGTCCTAGCATAGTGCCTAGCAAAGTCAGTCCAAGGGGAGAACATACTCTCTGTGCTTCATTAGAAATGGATCTGAATTTGTGGGGGTGCTTTTCTTAATGTACCTTTAACTGGAATTTTATATAGCTATTCACAAATCTGTCTCTGTATGTGTGCTGACTTCTAATTTTCATTCACAAAGTTAAAGAAATGTACTCATTTTAACCGTACTACTAAGAATGGCTCTATAAGACAAACTTGGTTCTTAACCCAATTATCTGGAAGGAAACTGAGCACATATCATTTGAAGCAAGAAAACTGGGTTGCTGAGATAATGGAGCCAGAATGATAGCAGTATTTAAGCTTGTATCCAACTCTTGCACATAGAAGCTACAACATACAACACTCACAGCCATGTCAGCTGGAAGGGCACTGATGGGAGAGGAAAAAACTCTGTTCAGGTACTCTTGAGAAAAACAGTTTAGAAGACAGTGATCCAAAATATGAAAAAATGAATAAAAATCAACCATTTTTGATGGGTAAATACTAGTTTGTAATATGAAAAATGTCAATTTTAAATAGTAAGAAAAGTTGACAAAATAAAAATTAAATTTTTACTTCAAAAATCTATCAACCTAAGTATGAAATGAAACCCTGGAATATTAAAAAGAAGTTTTATTCTGGTACTTTCTACTTTTTTATATTTTAATGTTTTACATGCATCTTGAAGTAAAGGCTTTATTTACATAAACTGAGCTCTGCTAAAACATATCTCAAAGCTTTAAAAAGGGGTTTTCCTAGTGAAGTAAAATCTATAAATGCCACTGTGGCTCAGAGCTTTCAGACCCATCATTGAAAGGCCCACAGAACTGTCTAAAGACCCATCATGGACAGCCCCACAGAACTGTCTAGACCTTACTAATTTCTCATTTGTTCTTTTATTCTTTGAAAAGTTTTCAAATTTACAATTCTAAGCTGTTTGCTTTAATTTATTCATCCATCTTTATTTTTGTCATTAATTTCCATACAATGAAATGCACAGATCTTGAGTACATAGGTTGGTAACGTCTGGTGCCCCTTTAACTAGAAACGGAAGAGTTCTACCATCAAGAAAGTTCCTTTGACCCTTCCTCCAGTCATGTCCCATCCCCAACAAGTAACCACTCTCATTTCTGTCATCATAAATTAATTCTGTCTGATTGCAGACCTCAGAAAAATAAAATTAAATCACACTTTTTGAGGCTGGTGTTTGTTGATGAACACAATGCTAGAGGTGTACATAGTAGGCTATATCAGTAATTCATTTTTCCTTTATTTTTATTTAATTTGTTTGGCATTATGTGAATGTGCTGAAGTTTGTATAGTTTATGGAGGCCAGAGGTGGTTTTGCTAAGGATCTATACGCCTCTTTCGAAAGGGACTTTCACTGTGCTGAGGGTCACTGAGTAGGTCAGGTTGGCTGCCAGGAGCCTCAGGGATCCACCTGTCTTCTTCCCCAAGGCTAAGATTAAAAGCGTATGCCCCTCACCCAGAGTTATAAGTGCTCTCAGGTCAGGGTGGCAAAGCACTTTAGCAACCAGGCTATTTCCAGCCTTCATTTCCATTACTTGCTGAGTAGTATTACACGGTTTGTATGAACGACCATTTATTTATGGTTTGGTTGATCCTGGGTCATTTCCATTTTGGGGCTACTCTTAAGAGTAGAGTTGCCAAACTAACTCCCAGTGCTGAATTACAGGGAGTGTGGACACTGAGGCGGAAGTTGTTCCAAAGCTTTCCAGAGTTGTTGCAATGTTTACACTCACACTCACCATCAAGGCACGAGAGCCAGTTAGTGCCTGTCTTGCCACGATAGGGCACTGGCAGCCTACAAGAGCATTCTCGTGGCCATGTGGTAACGTCTCATTTGATTTTCCTTTGTATTTTCCCAGTGATATTTTCCCTAATAATGCTAGGAACATTTGTGAGAACATACTGGCCATTCGAAAATTTTCATTTTCAAAATCTAAGTCTTTTGCTCCTCTAAATCAGATCACTCTTTCATAATTAATTGGCAGAATTTGCAATACATATTCAGGGATAATAAAGTCCTTTTTCCGATATACATAACCTCAACCTTTTTCTCTTAACATAAATGTGATATGCCTTTTCATTTAAAAAAAAATGCTTTTCCTTCATTTTCATTTTGTGTGCCTGGGTGTTTTGCGTATGGGTACAT